>NW_006435764.1:1581196-1587122 GCF_000325575.1 Pteropus alecto | reverse complement strand
CATGGCAGGGTTGTCCCGAACTCGCAAAGTCGTGGGAGCCAGTCGTCCCTGGTGGATGCTATGCACCAGCTCTGGGGGTGCACCAGGGAGCACCCCCAGCCCTCAGACAGCCTGAGGACGCTCTCTGCTCGCACTTCCGGGCTGAGGAAGCTGAGGCACCGAGAGGCTGCGTGGCGACTCTGAGGTCGCTCCAGGGGCCCTCGCCCTGCCCCCTGCCCCGCCAGCCTCCCGCCCCAGGCCGGGGCCCCGCAGGCACGTCCACCCTGGCTGTGGGGCCTGGGGCCTCTGTCTCAGCAGTGCGCCCGAGTCTGGCCAGTCCTCGTCACCTTCCTGGGCCGCACGAGCCATCAGGGGGTGCAGAGTGGAGAGGGGCCGCTGCTGGGAGTGCCCGGGCTCCGGCCGAGGTGGGGGAGGCCCAGTGTGTGTGGGGGACAGGGGAACCCCTGGAGCTCCAAATGGCGGGTGTGGAAGTCACACCTCTCCACGGTCACCCCCCCGGAGCAGCCACTGGGACCTGCCGCATGGCCCGCCACGTGGTCAGCTGGCCTCCGCTCGGCCACTTCCGGGGACGGGGACTCATTCCCGCTCTGCACAGCTCTGACTGTTGGGAACTTGCAAACGTTCCTGACGCTGACCCAGAAAGTCCACTCCGGAAAACAAAGCCGGACACGAGCGGCGGATGGGAGCACGGAGCTTGGCCATGACAGGTGGGCAACGGTGACAACTGCCGTCCACTCGAGTCCAGCACCCCGAATACCGGGTACGTGAGTCTCTCTGCACACGCCCCTACCCCGTTCACACCCACGCTCACACGCACACCAACGGGGAGACCGCCCCGCACCATGGACCCCCGCCCAGAATCTGGGGACCCCCGCCCTGCGGGCGTGGCCCCCGCTGCCCCTCGGGCCTCCTCTCCCACACCGCCCGCGTCCTGCAGACACACGCCTCCTTCCTCCCGCCCCGTCTCTGCCCCGCGGCCTTTGCTCGCCGTCCCCTCTGCCTGGTGCTGTCCCCCAGTGACACCAGGGAGCTGTCCTGTCCCCCTGTCCAGGTCCCGTCTCCCTCCTCCGAGGCGGGCTCCTCCACACGAATCCCACTTCGCTCCCCCCCTCCCTGCCCTGTTCTCAGCCCCTCTGGCCCCCTCCCCTGCCGCCACCCCGATAATTGACCCAAACCAACCCCAAATCAGGCAAACGCTCGCACACAAACCGACGGAGCCCTGGGCCGCGGAGGCGAGAGTTCAAACGACGCGACCAATTTATAAACAATTTTCTCGGTGACGATTAAGTTACATTTTCCCCAATAGCTGCTTAATTTTCTTGTCAAAAATACACAGTTTTCACATTTGTCTCGCTGTAAGGGTAATTAATTTCCAGACCATAAGTAAGAACTTAATTTGATACCTGTGAGGATTATAAACTATTTCAAGCTGTTGTTTACATGAAATCAGGAAAGATTCGTTCTGTTTGCAATTATGTTAATGAGGAGATGGAGTGGGTACTTTTTTTAGGGAATTTGGCATCATTTTGCTGTTTCTGCTGCCGCGGCAAGCCCCTCCACGGCTATTTTTAGGGTGACCCTGGCGGGTGAGGGGCCTGTGGGGCCAGCCAAGTGCCCGGAGGAAGGCTTCTATGGTAACGGCCTGGGAGATCGGGGACCGTGAGCTCTGGGGACCGGGCTGTCCCAGGTTGGTGGCGGTGAGCTGGGCCTGCGGGTAGGACTAAGGAACCTTCTCCAAGCCCCCTTCCGATGGCGAGAGGAAGGATGGTGACAGCTGGCGGACGGCCGCTCCAGCCCCCTTGGGCGTCCCCGAGTCCCCGGCACGGTCGCAGAAGCCCCGGGAGGGGGTGTGCAAAGGTGCCGCGTGCCCCAGGTGGGGGCCAGGGCAGAGGAAGCGGGGAGAGAGGTGGCGGAGGGGGGGCCGGGCCACACCGTGGTGGCCATGGGTGCCCCACCACGCAGAGAAGCAAGGGGCCTGAGGACATGCAAGGGGTGGTCGCCCATGGGCACAGGACCCTCGGGCCCCAGAGTGAGGGCCGAGGGCAGGCAGCAGCAGGTGGCCAGGGAGGAGGCTGCGGAGCAGGGCTGGCGTGGCCATGGGTGCCACGGAGGGGGTCCGGGGGTCCCGGAAGGCAGGGGCCGGCCGAGCCCGACCCCGGATCTCAAAGGAGCTGGCGTCAGATGTCGCAGAAAGCCTGAGGCGAGGCGGCGTCCGGTGGTGGCCGGGCCTCCTGCCCGCCAGCCCTCCTGGGCACAGCAGTCTGCCCACCTGCCCGCCCAATGGGGGACGCGGGAGAAGAGGGCTCATCCGGGGGGTGCCCTGCCAAGGTCTGCAGGTACACTGGGGCCGGCCCCCGGCCGGCCGGCGCTGGGGAGGCAGGGGCCAGCGTGCTGCCCGGCCCTCCGCCTCCCCGGCCCCTTCCTCACAGGCGCCCCCCACCAGCCTGCCCCGAGCAGCCGGCCGCGAGGCTGCGGGCAGAGTCCTCGTAAATCCCGGGGTGCTGGAGACAGCCCAGCGAGGCGGGAACAATGCTGCTCTGTGGCCCTGTGGAGACAGCGTCCCCCCACTCGCCACCGGCCACACGCTGCAAAGTCCCTCGCACGCCCCCGGTTTCGCCCCGCTGGCCCCTGGGGGCTTAGGCCGGGGACAGGCACCAGCTCACTCGACACAGAGACCATTGAGGGCGGCATAAAGGCCGCTTGTGTTGGCACCGAAAGGCAAGCCTCTCCCTGGCCCACCGTCTCGTCACCGTCACAGCTGTCAGGTGGCGTGGGCGGGGACGGCGCAGCAATGGGGCTTGTGTGGGGACAAGGACAGGCCCACGCAGGGAAGAACGGCCCTCAGGCTGGCTTCCGGAGAGACCCGCGAGGCCCGTCCACCTCCCCGGGCCTCGGCGGGCGCATCGTGGGGGGCTCCGAGGGAGGGGGACACGGCCCTGAGCAGCCGAGCAGGAGGAGCAGGCACCACGGGACCCAGGCCAGACGCGGGGCCACTCAGGGGACGATTCCTTCAGGACGCGAGGGCTGGTGACAGTAAACACGCCACAGCAAGGGACGCTTCCTGGGCCCCGTACGGCCACCGGGAGCGCAGGCTGCATGAGGACAGGAAGGCACTGGGGAGTCCAGGGAGGGGACAGCGGGGACGTCTCCTGCTACCTCGCCGCAGAGCATGGTGGCCGCCCGGCCTCTGTCCCCCGTCTCTCCCAGGCACCTGGGAGTGGGGAGAACAGACATGGCCACCTCGGCCAGCCGTGGGCGATAACTCGGACTGACCCCTCTGAGGACGGCGCCGTGCTGGCTTCCGGCGGAGACTTTGGCGTTTTGACACTCACGTGCGAGCTTCGATGTGTGTAGGAGGGACAGAGCCAGCTGTGACTGCTGTCTGGGTGGCTTCTCGGGGCCACGTGGCACGGGCTCCCACGTTTACGGGGTGGGTGGGCATCAAGAGAAGGTCGCAAAACGTCGTGTCACGGATGTGGGGGACGGGCCCCGCGTGTGGGGCCCTCACCGATGCTGACCCTCAGGAGCCGGGGAAAGCCAGGCTCCTGCCAGGTCTAAGGAGAGAAAAAGAGGTGGGTTTTCCTTGCAGAGGGGCAGGGAGGGCTTGGTGGCCTCTCTGGCAGGGGAGCTGGGCGTTGCTGTGGCGACCGAAAGCCTGAAGCCAGCAGAATCAGGGCAGGCCTCTGACTTCTGGGGACTTCGGTGGCATCCCGGGTGGCGGTGCCATGGGCAGGGGTCTGCTCCAGCCACGGAGGGAGCGGCCGGGTCGGGAAGGGGCTTGGTGGCGCCCACGTGTGCCTGGGGTCACGGTCCCTCCAGCTCCCGCTCTGTCCCTGGCTGGCGGATTCGAGATGCTCAGGCTGGCTTGGTGGCGGAGCCCCGGTGTTAGGGGACGAGGGGAGACGGCGTGGGACAGAAGCTGGTGGCCTGGCCCGTGGCCTCTGCAGGGAGCGGCACGGCCCCCTAACCGCAGGCCCGGGAGCAGCAGGGAGGGGACAGAGGGCCGCCGGGCAGAGCGGGAAGGTGGCTTGCCTGAGCCGCTGGCTGACGTGAGCGTGGGGTCAGAGGAGGTTCCTTGGGCGCCCAGACGCGCGTAGGTGCTGGGGGCTGTTGCACCGCCGCCCCCGGCCGTGCTCGGCGCCTTCCTGTGCTGGCCCGCTGCGGGCCGGCTGCCTGCCCACGTGTGCCCACGGGCGCCTTCCCGCCTTTAAAGGACGGAACCTGTGTCCCACCCCCCACGCCTTTCCACTCACCGGGGGAGCTGAGGGGCTGCAGGCACCAGCACCCTGAGCGGCCTTCCTGCAGAGGCTCCCCCTTGTCCAGGAGACAGACCTGCAGCCGCCTTGCCCGCCCTGCCTGCACCACCTGTCCCTGGGAATGGCCGGTCTCAGGGCCTCTGTGCCACACCAGTCCCTCTAGCTGGTGCACACCCCCATGCCACCGTCTGGTGCCCCTGAGGCCCTGCCCACGCCGCTCTGGGCCCCTCTCTCCCCGCCAGTTCCCTTCCTTCCTTCTGCCCGACCTCTTAGTTTTGGGGTTCCAACTACCCACATCCCAGATGGAGTCTGTGACTGCCCCGACTCGTCCAGCCCCGACAGCCCTCCAGGCGAGCACGCCTCAGAAACCAGGGTCCCTCCGGATACCTGTGCCCTGGGCGGCCTGTCTGGCCCAGCGGACTGGGAGCTATCGCCCCACGGGTCTCCCCTGGCCCAAGGCGCCAACGGTGCCTCCGAACCCCACGGCAGCCCCTCTGCTCAGGGCCCCCGCCCTCGCCCACCTCGGAGCCTCGTCCCCGGGAGTCGGAGTCGCCCTGCCCCCGCCCCTGGGCTCTAGGGCAGTTCCCTCCAGTCCCGCATTGCACTCGCGGGCCTGGCTGGTCACTCCGTGGTCCACTTTGCCCACGATCACAGTCCCAGATGGCCGTGCGCTCCCGGGCCCCAGGGCCCTTGCACGGGCCTCTCAGCTGGGCACCGCTCCGCCCGACAGCACCCTCTGCTGCGTCCGCTCCCCGCTGGCTCCAGGCCCCCGACGCCCCGACGCCCTGCCTGCCTTTCACCTGGAAAATGGGTAATTGCGGGTCGTTCTGTGCATCTCCTCCTCTGCCTGCTGGGCCGAGTGTCCCGAGGGGCAGGGACCGCCCAGCCCAGTCCCGTCCCGGTCCCTGTGTAGCTGACGCCGGCGGTGCTGACTCCTTCCTCGGCTTCTTTGCTCCGCTCCCTCCGCCCGGGCTGGGGGGCCTCACTCTGCAGAACCCCCACGGTGGCGAGGAAGGCGCAGGGCTGGAGGACAGCCCCGGGGACCCATGGGCACAATCCCCCTGGTCGCGGGACGTGGCCCGTCTGTCAAAGCGACATCACGAGGCCTTAGAACCAAGGCCCGGGGGTGCGTTTGGCGGGCGCACTGGCCCCACAGGTCCCCCCACGGCCACACTTGCCTCCCTCAGCCTATTCTCCACGTGCCAGAGTCCTGCAGCTAAAGCTATGTCGGCTGGTGGCCGCCACCCGCTCCGAGCGAAGCCTCGAGTCCCTCCAGCGGCTCCCGGGCCCGGTGGGCCGTCCACCGCTTTACCCCTCTGCTCCCACACCCGGCTGCTCCTTGCTGTGGCTCTGGCCACACCACTGGCCGGCTGCTGGTCACACTGGCCAGGCTCAGTCGTGCCCCAGGGCCTTTGCACTGGCCATACCCTCTGTCCAGAACACTGTACCCCAGATGGCCACACGTCTCGCTCCCTTGCCCCTCAGACATCCTTCCTGCAGACGGCCTACCCTCCCGTGCCCCCCGAAGGCCCAGGTCCTGCCTGAGCACAGGCCTCCCCGTCATTCCGCCCCGGGGCCTCCGCCTTTCTGAGCGGAGGGTGCGCGGTACGGCCCGCGGGCTGGACGTCTCCTGGGGGCTGGACCCCCCAGCATCCCCGCGCCCACACCGC
>NW_006435764.1:1580900-1581109 GCF_000325575.1 Pteropus alecto | reverse complement strand
CCGGCCCCCCTCCTGCAGCCTCCTCCAAAGCGGGGAGGGCGGAGGCCCCGGCGGGGCCGGCGGTATGAATGGGAGCCGGGGAGGCGGCGGGCCGGGCGGGGAGGGCGCGCGCTGCCAACGCAAACAGCCCAGCGCGCCTCGGCCCCGGGTTAATCCACAAAAATTTCCATCTGCCTCTGCAGCGCTCGGAGCCCGGGCAGCGGGGGGCC
>NW_006435764.1:1552814-1580235 GCF_000325575.1 Pteropus alecto | reverse complement strand
TCGCGCAGGGCCCGTGGCCACCGTGTCCGCACCCGCGCCTGGGCACACACGGCTGTCTGTGCCCGCCCCAGCCCGCCTCGCTCCCCAGTCAACCCACAGAAGTTGACACGGACTTGAGCTAAATTTTTAAAAATGTAAGTTTCCTTTCTGGCCAATACTTGAGGCCTATAAATAGAGTCGTTCGGGAGAGGCCTGGTGAGGGGGACCGTCCCCGGACTGGGAGAGAAGCACCCGGGGGGAGGGGCGGTGGAGAGCGGAACAGCATCCCCGGGGGGCTGCCGAGGACGTGGAAGGCAGCAGGCCGAGGTGCGGCGGGGGAAACTGAGGCTCGGACTGCGGAGGCCTGTGCGGGGCCCATGGTGGGGTCGGGCAGCGCCTGAGCACCCACATTCCTTCCTGGGAGGCCCAGCGGGTGATGCCACTAACAGACGAGGCCACCACCCTGGGGGGAGTCTGCGGCTGCTGGCCAGTGGGGAGTGGGCTGCGGGATCAGAGGGGTGAGCCGTGCGGCCAGCCTTCCCGCGTCCTACCTCTGTATCAGGGCAGGCCCACACGACAGCCCAGCCGGACGCCGCCCTGAGGGTCGGCTCTGAGGCAGCCCCGAGTGTCACTGCGGGGCGAGCCTCAGCCCTGACTGCCCTCCCGCAGCGGTGGCCTCCGGTGGCAAGCCCCCCTGCCCCTGCCCTGGACACCATGGGGGCCTGCCGGTCTCCCCCGTGATGGATGGCTGAGTCCAGAATGCCGGCAGGTCCCTTAGAGGCCACCCGACCAGCGCCCTCATTTCAGCGGTGGGGAAACCGAGCCCCGGAATGGGGTTGGGGGCTCGTGCGCCCTCGCAGAGCTCAGCCACGCAGATGAGATCGGGCGTGTCTGCGGTGTTCCGCCCCGACACCCTGAGCTGTGATGCGTCGCCCACTTCGACCTCAGTGAGGGGGCTCCCTATCGGTGTCACTTAGCCCCTCGGACACCGACTGCAGCTCCAGCCCTGTCACCGGGATCATGGAGGAAGGAGGGCTCGGACCGCAGTGCTGACCCTATAGCTGGCCACAGCCCACTTCCATTGGCCCCGTTCGTCCCTTTGTGCCAGCACGGCTACCGCTGACCGCCGAGTGCCAGCCTATGCTGGGGACAGATGGCAGACCTGGCCTCCTCTCAGCCTCTCCCCCGGCAGGAGCGCGACCCAAGGCACCAAGCCTAGCAGCACATGGGCCCCTTGGTTCTGTGCTGTCCCAGGGGTCCTGTGCGCTTAGAGGGCCAAGCTCCGGCCACGCGTCACCCCCCTCGCTGGCCGGTGCTGGCACGGGGTCCGGGAACGGGCCGGCCTCGGGGGCCACCTCGCGGTCAGGTGGGCAGGCCCGAGTCACGGTGTGAGTCCGCTGCCTCCGGAAGCACATGGGCGGACAGACAGATGTCCAGCCACATGGACACGCCTAAGATCCCTGTTCCTCCCACCGTGGCACTGGAAATGGTGGTCTTGCCGGGACCACATTCCCCAGACTCCTCTGGGTGGGGCCACGTGACCTGCTCTCACCAATGGGAGGAGCACAGGGGTGTGCTCGGCACTTCCGGGCCGGAGTAGCTGGGAGCTGGGGCTGGACTTCGGGCCTGGCCAGGGGCACGGACAGCCTCCCCATCTTGGCACAGGGAGGGCCTGAGGGGAGGAGGCTCAGACCAGTGACCAAGACCTGGATGGCGGTTGCCGACTGAGCCCCGGCCCTGGGGGGCCCTTGGGGAGGGGTCACAGGATGGCGAGATGGAGGGACAGCCCTCCTGGTGGCTGAGGGCCGACCAGAGCAGGAGGCTGGGAGGGGCGCGGCGGCCCCTCGTCGCTGTCGCCCCCTCCACCTGAAACACCGCCCACGGGCACACCGCCTGGAAGAGGCGTCGCCGCCTCCGACAGACGCGCGGGATCGCGCACAGCTGCCCACCGCCCGGACCCTGCCAGCGCCCCCGGGCCGGGCCGGGCCTCGCCGCCCTCCCATTGCTGCCTCGGCCGTGCGGTTTCATAAAACTGGGATCCCCGGTTTGGCGTCTGAGGTTTCTAACTTAGCAGCTCGTCACAGGTGTCCCCCAGAGCAGCTGACGCGGTCAGGTGCAGCGTCCCACACCTGGGCGGTGTCTCCATCGACTCAATTCTCACCACACCCAAGTGGCTCCTGGTTCTCGCTGTTACAGACTGGGGTGGGACGAGCGTCCCCGCACGTAAATCCCGACCTGGCGCTTCCTTTGTGGAGGCGGAGGCGCCGGATCGGAGGGTGCGTGTCGTTTCAATGTGAGCAGACAGACCCGGCCAGACCCCCTTCCCCGAGCTCTGTGACTTCGGAAATTCCCAGCCCGCCCGCGGCGGACAGGGTGCCTGCTCGCGCTCTCCGTGCTGGCACGGGGCCTTATCATTTTCCTAGATGTCGCTGTCAGCGTGCGTCCCCTGGCTACTGGGGAGGGCGGGCATCTTCCCGCGCTGGCCAAAGCCGGGCCCTGCGTCCATCAGAAGACGCCTCCCGAGCCAGGCCCCGGGCAGGGCCTCGGGGGCTGCCCTGGCCGCGACAAGGGCCGCTCGGCTTCCAGGCCCGACGGGCTCGATGTGGGGCTCCGTCCCGGAGCGCGGCAGCCCCATCCTGGGGCCATCGAGCCTCGGCGCGTGAAGGGTGTGGGGTCCCCCGCCCAGGAATGGGGGTGGCGGCGCTCAGCGCCGACTGGCGCTTCCATTATAGGTTTATCTTTGAAACCCTAGACAAAACAGGGCTTGTGTGGTTTGACTGAAGAGCCAGCACCTCAGGACCTCGCCATCCACTAAGTCGGCTCCTCAGGAAAGAAAAAATACACGAACCTTAAAATAACCAGTTCCCAGAATAGCAACTAATGACGGCTTCTGAAGGGGGCCCTTTGATCAGGCGGAGCCCCACGCCTTCGCCTGCTTACGGCCCGTGTCACTCAAGAGCAGCTCACCAGCAAAGAGAGGAGTGTTGGGGGGCGGGCAGAGGGAAGTGGGGGGCTGGGCAGAAGGCTGGAGTGGGGGGCAGGGCCCGCGGTGCCCGTGTGAGGAGGCCGCCCAGCTTTCTGATGTGACCAGTCTGAGCCGGTGTGAGGTGCTCCGTGGAGTCTGAGGTGGCCTTGCTCTGGGGACAGCGGAAACGCAGCCTCACAGCCCGCGCTGCTCCCGACGGTCCCCCGAGAGCCTGGGCAGGGACGCTGAGGCCGGAGGGAGACAGACGTGGGTGTTAAGAACCAGAGTTGCGGGTGGACGGGTCTTAGGGGCCTCGGGAGGCCTGGGCCATGTGCTCTGGGGCTCCAGGGAGGGGATTCAGGGAAGCTTCTGGAGAATGGGAGCCCAGGAGGGGTCTGCGAGGGGGAACGAGGGGGGGGGTGCCAGGGCACAAAGATGCCGCCCTCCACCCAGGCCCCCTCCTCTGCCTGCGTCAGGCTCCGCTCGCCCTGTGGGGTTGGCCCTGTGGGGACATGGCAGCCCGAAGCCGCCAGCCCCGGCTGCCCCGTCTGCCGACACAGCACGTGAAATGTGGCCCGCGAGACCGAGGAACTGAATTTTAATTTAATTTTAACAAATTCAAATTGAAATACAGATCCCCAATTCAGCCCCTGGAAAACTCTGTTTGGAATGGCTCAGGTGTGAGAACCTCCTTTTTTTCACTATAAATTTTATGATATCTGAACGCAGACCAGGTAGTTCTTACGGAAGCAGCATCCGATTCGGGGTGTGCCGTACGTGCAAAGCACACTAGCTTTTGAAGAAAAGGTTGACCATCTCAATAATTTTTTTTAATATCGATTTCATATTGAAATAATAACATTTTCGATCTGTTGGGTTAAATAAAATATAGTATTACAATGAATTTAATCTGTCTTCTAATTTTTTTAAATATGGCTATTAGAAAATTTACGATCACATGCGTGGCTGCCACTGTATTTCTGCTGGACATCGCTGGCCAAGAGCAAAGGTTGACAGACTTTTCTGAAAGGGCTGGATAGTAAATACCATGGGTGCTGTGAATCCCATACAACCTCTCCAGTTAGTGGGGGACTCTTTCCTCTCCGAGGGACGCGGGGCCTGGAAGAGGGTCCCCCCTCAGGCCAGGCTTCCGAGGGCCGGTGGTCCAGCCCAGATGCCGTCGAGTCCTAGCGCTAGACCCACTTATGACTAAGACCCAAGGGACCGACGCGAATGAGACATGTTCTCACTGCCCAAGCCGCACGGGGCGACGGAACCCAGAAGGGTCAGGAACCAGGACAGGAACCGGGGCCATAGCAGCCATGAGACCCAGGCCGCCCAGAAAAACCCCGTCTTCAACATCCCGTCTCTGTCTGCTCTACGTGATCACGTGTCGGAGAGGGACACTCACTGGCACTGACGAGCTAACCAGGAAACAAGGGGGGGTGAGAGGCTGAACACTCAGCGAAAGTGGAACCCACAGAAGAAAGAGGTGCCCCGCAGGCGTTTGACGAACCGAGTAAACTCAAGCTTCGGTTTTCATAGCTTCATGGGTGATGGATGGCGAGGCATCCAAGCCCGGGCCTGCCCCGGGTGGGCCGTCTCACGGCGGAGCCCTGCCTGAAGCTGGGGCCGTGCTCCCAGCATGCTCTCCGTTCAGCGTGAGGATCAATGAGAAATAACTCCCCGAAAGACTGTAAAGCAAATTGCCCTGTCGCTAAGGAACGGAACGCCGTTCGCCCTGAGAAATCACATCCACGAGCTTGCACATTCTCGGCTTCAAAGCCCAAACACACACCGCCTGGGTGGTCTGGAGCTCTTGGAGCCTAGAGTTTAAAGTCCAGGGTGGCAGCGCTCCCGCGCGTACAGCAAACGGGGCGAAGTAACCCTGGATCTTCCCCGAGGACCTCGTCTCCGCACTAGGCCTCAAAGATTCCCACAGATAAATTCTAACATGTGTAAACTTGTGATTTAAAAAAAGAAAACCCTCAAAGGGAATGAAACACCATGAATGACAGCAGGGGAGGGAAAAAAAAACCAGAGAGGCCGACTTGCAAAGACTGCAGATACCAGAATTCACAGGAACTCAATAGAAAACGGCCACGTTCAATCGCTTCGAGATTTTTTTTTTTGAAGTTTAAATATACAAGTGAAGAGAAAGATACTATAAAAAGATCTATCAAGTATGAATAAGAACCATATAAAATTTCCACAAATAGAAAGAATAATTGAAAGTGAAAATTCTTTGAACAGATTTAATAGCAGAATAGATACGGTTAAAGAAATAATTAGTGCATCAGAAGATGGATCAGATGACACTCTCCACAATACAGTACAGAGAAACAAAGTGATGTATTTTTTATTTTTTAATTTTTTTTCTTTTTTAGGTGAGGCAACCCTTGGTTGACCTCACAGATTGCAAGGACCTTGTCAGCTTACAATCCCTTATTTTTTAATTTTTTTACGCCTACAGCACCCGATCTGCCTTGGTGGTCCCCCATCCAAGTACTGACCAGGCCCGACCCTGCTTAGCTCCCGAGATCAGACGGGATCGGGCTCGTTCAGGGTGGCGTGGCCGTAGACTAGAACAAAGTGATTTTAAAAAGCGTGATTAGGAGACATGGAGGGGACGAATGTTTTCACAAGGCTGTTGCCTCCTCAGATTGTCTTTTCATTATGCTGAATGCAGCCTAAATTCTTTTTATGATTTGTGATGCCTTACGGACTGCATCTGACTCCTGACTCTAACAATGAAGAGAGAGAGAGAGAGACAGACAGACAGACAGACATGGAGGGGACGAGGATGGTCTAACGCACGTTTCATGAAAATTCCAGAAGGAGATAATGAGTGGAAGTGGAATCCGAAGACGAGGTGGCGGAGAGAAATCCAGAACTGACACTAGACAGCCAACCACAGATTAAGGAACCCACTGAACCGCAAGCAGACAGAACAGAAGGACCTTTCCTTAACACCTCACGGCGACAGTGCAGAACACCAAGGTCAAAGGGAAGACCTCGAGGGCGGCGGGAGAGAACAGAGCGGTCACCCTCCGGGAGCGGCGACTCGCCTTGACCTTCGCTCTCAGCGGTGGCAGGGGAAGCCATAGAGCAGTGGGACCACAGTTTTGACGCGCTAAGAGAAAATCATTTCGGGAACGTAGGGCCCAGGATTTTATACCCAGTGGAAATACTTTCTAGCAGTAAAAAAAGTCATTCTAAAACAAATAAAATTGGAGAGACTTTGATTTTCGCTGAAGGAAATTCTAATGGATCCTTCAGCCAGAAAAAAAGTGAGCCCAGACGTAAGACCTGAGATAAAAAATAATTTGTGAGCGACAGAAGCAAATAGCTGGACAAATGTAAACACATGTTGGTTGTAAAAAATGCTACTAATTATAAATTATTGGGTTAAAAATAAATATAATTGAACTAAAATATACCACGACAAAGCAGTCGGCAGGAGAGTGACTGAAGCTAAAGTGGTCTAAGGTCCTTATGTTATTATGGATGTGGGTGACTCTGCTATAATGGGGCCATTTAAAACGTTCTAGGTTCACGTTTACAAGAAAGGCGATGTATAGCTTTGAAGCCGATCGATGGAGAAATGAAATGAGAATTAATCATCGATCCAGCATGAGGTGAGGAAGAGGACTAAAACGAACATTAAAAAGTTTAGGACAAATGGAAAGCGCAAAACACACTGCTAGAAATCAACCCAAATTCATTAGAAATTACATTAAGTACAAACGTATCAAACGGTTAAAAAAAAAAAAACTCAATCATGTAGTGTTTATAAAAGTCACCTAAAATGTGTATTTAGGACTAAAAAGAATTTTAAAACCTGACAGCAAAGTCAGCAAAAAAAAAAAAACACCACACACACACAAGAAAACTACAGATCAACATTCTTTACGACTACAGATATAAACATTCTTAACAAAATATTAACAAACCAAATCCAGCAACATTTTAGAGATTGTACAGCAGGACCAAGTGGGAAAGGCATGTGGTTTAACACCCCCAAAACAATTCATGTCTTATACCATATTAATAGACTAAGGTGATCATCTCTGAAGATGCAGAATGGGCCCTTGAGAAAGCACAACATCCCTCCCCGAGAAGAGCTCCGACCCACAGGAGCAGAATGAAACATTCTTAAACTGATCGAAAGCATCCGTGGGAAACTCTCGGCTGATGTCACACCCCGTGGTGCACAACTGAACATTTTTCCCTGTAAGTGTCTTCTCTGGGCTCTTCCAGTCGACATGTTACTGGAAGTTGAAGCCAGTATAATTAGGCAAGTTAAAAAAAAAAAAAAGGAGTTAAAGTCAACCAGGTTGGAAGGAAAAAGTAAAACTGTCTTTTTTCACACATGACATAACTCTACGTGTAAGAAACCCTAAGGAATCAATAACAAGAAAATTTGCTAAAAATAACAACAGCGATGTCATAGTTTACCTTGATAGAACAAAGAAATTTTATTTTTAAATACTAGTAACGAACGATTCGAAAATAAAATTAAGAAAACGATTCCATTAACAATAGTGAGAAAAATAACAGAATATTCAGGAGTAAATTTAACAAAAGATGGGTAAGATTCGTACACTGAAATGTACAAAACACCACCGGAAGAAACGAAAGCAGAGTGAATGAATGGAAGGGCATACCATGTTCATGAACTAGAAGACTCGATATTGGTAAGATGTTAATTTTTTCCAGATGGACCTATAAAGTCAGCAAAACTCCTATTGAAATCCCAGGAGGTTTGCTTTTTTTGTTTTTTGTGTTTTTTGTGTTTTTTTTTTAGTAAAAGTTGAGAAGGTGATTCTAAAATTCATACAAAAATTCATAGGACTTAAAATGGGCAAAGCAATTTGACAAAGAAGAACAAAGTTGGAAGACTTACACTGCCTGATCTTACTATGAAACTACAATCGTTAAGATGGTGTGATGCAGATTTAAAGATGGGCGTATAGACCAATAGAACAGAATTGGGAATCCAGAAATAAACCCACATATTTATGCTCAGCTGATTGTTGACACAGGTGCCGTGACGATTTGGTGGGTGATTGTGGGGAGATGGTCTTTTCAACAAAAGGCGCTGAGGCCATTGGATGTTTATAAGCGAAGCAAAACAGACCAAACCGGAACAAAAAAACTTATCTCAGACTTCACTTCAAACCACACCCCCAAATTAACTCAGAGTAAATCATAGACCAAAATGTGCAAGCTAAAGCTATAGAACTTCGAGAAGAAAAACATAGAAAAAAGTGTTCACGGCCTTGGATTAGGCAAAGAGCTCTTAGATACAACATTAAAAGCGTGGGCGCCGTACAAGAAAAGATAAATTGGACTTCATTAAAATTGAAAACTTTTGTGTTTTAAAAGACACGATTAAGTAAATGAAAAGACGGCCCCAGAATGGGAGGGAATATTTGCAAGTCATGTATCTCGTAAAGGACTTGTACCCAGACCTATAAACAACTCTTACAACTGAATAACAGAACAAACTACTTAATTAGAAAATCGGCAAGAGAGTTGAATAAACATTTCACGAAGGAAGACTATGAATGGCTAATAAGCACATGAAAAGTTGTCCAACACCATTAGCGATTACGGAAATGCAAATCGAACCCACAATGAGACACCATTACACACTCGGGAGAATGGCCGAGATGAAAAAGGCCCACGGTCCCCTGCGTTTGTGAGGCGATTGGGGACAGTGGGACCCCCGCACGTGACTGGTGGGAAATCGAGGTGGTTCGGACCCTTTGGGAAAACAGTCGAGACGTGTTTTAGCAAGTTAAACAGAAACTCACCACACGACCCATCATTCCCAAGCGTAGGCACCGAACCAGGAGGAAAGAAAACGCATGTCTGTACAAACACTTGTAGATAAAAGTTCACAGCAGCAGCGCCCACAAGGGGCCCCAGACTGGAAGCGATCCAAATGTCCATCAACTGGCAAAGGGGCACCCAGAACGTGGCCGAGCCACACAGCCGAGTTCTGAATAGCATCACGGAAGGGAGAGAGGCCTGGGGAGGCACGGATGACCCTCGCCGTGTGAAAAAGGCCGAACACAAACAGCACGTATTGTCCCATTCCATTTGTAGGACATACCCGGAGAAGGCACATTTCCAGCCTCATAGAAATTTAAGGGCACAGACACAGAATGCGGAACGGTGACTGACTGTGGCCGTGGGCGAGAGCTGACGGTAATTCCAAACGGAACTGAGGGAACTTTTTTTTGGCGGGGGGTAGGACAGGTTGAAAATGTTCTAAAACTTAGTTTTGATGATGGTTGCACATCGAACTATAAATTTACTAAAATTTGTTATACGTTTACATTGGGAGAATTTTAGGGCATAAATTAAATAAATTTTATGGCGTAAATTATACCTCGATAAAGCTTTGGTAAAAAAGATATATAAACAAAATTAAGTGTGTATGGCAATGACAATAGACTGTAAGGCGAAAAACACTACTTGAGTTAAAGAAGGTATTACATAGTTATAAACCATTAAACCCAGTAGTGAATGTATAAAAATTTGAGTATATGTGTACCTAATTATAAGATCTAAAAGTGTGTAAAGGAAAACAAGAGGTCGTAACGGACGTTAGAAAAATCTACAAGGGAATGAACATTCCAAGTACGTGCTACATACCACAGCTGGGGGGGAGATGTGATTTCGAGCGGCATCTAGAAGATCTGAAAAGAAGTGATCATCCGACCTGAGAAGTTAGAGCAAGCAATATATTCAAGCCAAGCGAATGGAAGAATCTAGAGAGACGGGAATGTCAAAACAAAACCCGTAACAGAGCGACAAGGGCAGAAATTCCTTGTGGATATTAAGAAAATGGGCAAATAGTTGGCAAATTTGACCAACGGGAAAACAAGAGACATCCCCCCCCCATAATATTTATTGGCAGTGAGGACGGGGCTCGATGCTGTTGATACAGACCTCAACGTGATAAACGCCCACGCGTTTGAACGTGAAGGTCAAAAATGTACAAATTAGCAGAGCGCGCGGCTTATCCAAACGGACCCGAGAAGAGACAACCGTTCGAGACCCGAAGTCAGAGTTAAAAGTTTTCCCACGAAGAGAACGCCAGGCCGAGATGTCTCTGCAAACACATTTTGCACAACACGCAAGGGATAAAAATCTTAATCCTACACAAAACATCCCAGAACACAGAGAAACGAGGAAACGCTTCTCAGCTCATCCTGCCAGACCCACATGCGCTCGGCACGAAGCCCACGAGGACAGCGGAGGGTGCTCTGTTAAGCATGTCTGTCACGCATAAATATTGACGCAAACATTCCAAAGACAATATTAGCCTGGGGATTTCAGTGGTGTTTAAGAAATAATATACAACGTGACGGGCGGGGGAGGGGCTGGAGGCCGCAGAGGCACAGCCGCTGGAAACCCATCTAAGTGCCAGATCATAAAGGCTGACCCCGCACGGAGGGACGGGGCGCTGCGGGGCGAGGAGGAGCTCCAGGGGGCCGGCGGGGGGACCGGTTGGGACAACATTCCTTGGGGTCCTTCTGCAGGCTCGGGTGGGTGGAGGAGCCCCTCTGGGATGAGGGGCTGAGAGGAAGGAGGTGTCGGGGGCGCCCCCAGCTCCTGGGTTGCTGGGCCTGCCTGGGCCAAGGGGAGGAGGGGTCCGGGCAGCTGGGCGGTGGGGGTCCCGGGCTGGACATGGTGGGAAGGAGTGTTAGGTGGTGGGGGGGCCCTTCCCACCCACGCCCTCTGAACTGGGGCCTGCAAACCCAGGACTTCCCTGTATCCGGTTCTGAGCCATGGACGTTTCCGGCAAACACAGAGAAGAAAGAAACCCTCCCAGCCCACTGTGTGCCTCATATCAGCAAAAGCAGTATGAGCTGAGCTTGCAAAATAAACAGGGCTCACGAAAACACCGCAGCAGGCCGGGGACTAGCTAGGAACGCACGCGGGGGCGGGAGGCCAGAGAGGCCTCCGCCATCTGGCCCCCAGAGGGCCCGGGGACGCCTGCCTCCCCCGCCAGCAGCCCCGACCCAGCGGCCCAGAGAAGCCCAGGCCGGGGGCTGGGCAGGGCCCGCGTTCGTCCTCAGGGCCCCCGTGCCAGGGCCTGGGGAGGCGCGGCTGCCCCGTCTGTGCCGCCCCCGACCACCGACCACCGACCACCGACCACCGACCACCGAGCAAATCCCCGCCTCCCGGCCCAGCCCCCGCCTCGGCCCTCCCTGTTCACACGTGGCCTTAGGCTGCAGACCTGGTTTCTCATGTCCCTCCGCCTCATCTCCCCCACCGGTCTGGGGCCCCCGTGGGGACCGGCTCTTCACCTAACCAGCTGCGTGACCTCACCTCACTGCTCACCCTTTCTGAGCCTCAGTTTCCCCACCTGTAAAGGAGGACTCATTTGGACAAATAACAGTCCTTTCCAGGATAAACAGGGCAACGTGGGAGAGTGAGCGGCGACTCTGGGCCTCTGGGGACCAGAAGCACAGTTGTCACAGCCTCCCCCGCACAGCGGAAGGAGGGCTCCGGGTGTCTGCGGCGGGGCCCGGGGGTGAGGGCTGTGGGGGGGGGGGGATGCGGCTTCTGCTCTGCAGCCCCGGGGTGCAGCGGGGCTGAGGGGACTGCCGGGCCTGGGCCAGGGGTACGAGGTGCCCCGGGAATGGGGATCCCAGAGGTGGGAGCGGAGGCACCCCGCTGATAAGCGAGGGCAGTGCATGGGGCCGTCCTCTGCCATGGGGCCCCGGCCCAGACACAGGGAGAAGGTGCTCCAGGCTGCACTGGCCTTGCCTGGCCGCTCTCTGCAAGGGGACACCCAGGCCCCTGACCCTCAGAACGGCCTGCTCCCAAGAGTGGGGGCCAGTGGCCGTGCGCCCCAAGGCCCCTCCCTAGTCCTCTCGGAGCCTCTCATCCTGCAGCTAAGCGAGCCGGCCTGGGATGGACCCTGTCACGGTCATGGCTGAGGGCCTGAGCTGAGCGAGGAAGCAGTGGGGGCCGGACCCCCGGCTCCCACAGCCGGGGCCGGCCTCCTTTCCGGCCAGGCCAGCCAGGCGGGGTGGGGAAGGGGCTCCGGCTGGGGGTGGCGGTCTGCTGGCACTGCCACCGCTCCCGCCTGCTGGGCCTCTGAGGGCCGGGCGGCTGCTGGACTTCCTGCCCCCGCTCCCCGCAGACAGCAGGGCTGTGCGGGGCTGTTTACGGGCACGACGACGATGGCCGCAGTGATAAGTGCGATAACGTGGGGCCCAGGACGTGCCACTGTGCCCTCCGGGCCTGGCGAGGCCCTTTCCCAGGGTCTGTCCCCAAGGGGGGGCACCGGTCAGCACAGGGGAGGGGCTGGGCTGACTGAGCCGGCGCCGCCCCCGCCTCCGCCTGGGCCCAGCGCCTTCCGAGGGCGCCTGGTGGACAGGGAGCTGAGGCTCGGCATGCGGAGTGGCCGGGCTCACCACCAAGGCCAGGCAGGCGACCCCACCTCTGTGGGCGGCACAGACCTGTCTCCCTAAGCTGCACGCAGACTAGTGTCCTGGAATCCTAACCACCGGGCCAGCCAGGCCGGGCTTCGTCCCCAGACCTTGCCCGCAGGGCTCGGGGGCTCTGGGAGATGCTCGCCTTTGTTGTTCTGATTTGAAGAAATGTGGGCGCATCGTTTGGTACCCCAAGGCCAGCGCTGGCCCCACCTCAGCCCACCGCACCGATGTCGGCTGACCGGAGACTGTGTCCTGGTTCTCAGGCCCCCGTAGCTCTTGCCTGGGGACGAGTGAGGGGGGCAGAGCATCTGGGAGCGGGGAGCAGAGAGGCAGCTTCCAGACTCGGGACCCCAGGCACCCCACGAGTCCGGCCGGCGGCGGGGGCCGGTCAGCAGAAGGTGCCGTGGCCAAGCCTGCTCCCGGGCGGGACTTGGGGCTCAGTGCGGGGTCCACCTGGGTCCACCTCTGCCTCCTACACAGGGTGCCCGGCCTGCCCCCCTGGGCGCGGCTGCCTGCCGTGGCTCCCAGGGGGTGCCCACGCGTGTCTCTGGCCCCGAGCATAGAGACCAAAGGCCAAGGACATGTCACGTCCACCTGAGTGGCAGAGCCCGGGCCCGGCCGGCCTGGTGGGCTGACCTCTCCCACGCTCAGTTCCCCGCCTGCCCTGCTAGACAGTCCCACTGGGCTGTCTGTGGTGGAAGGCGGGGCACCAGCCCTGCTCAGGCCTGAGCTGGCGGCCGGGCCCGGGCCCTGCGGCGGGGTCAGGGCACGGCTGTCTGGCGGGCCAGGCCCGAAGCGAGGGCCCGAGCGGGCACCTGGACGCCGGCTTCCATCTCGCGGCTGATCCCACGGACCGCGGCCGGCGCAGGCCGGGCAGACCGTGCAGGTGAGGTGGGGTGTGGCCCAGGGTGGGGTGCAGCCACGCTCCCCCTGCCCCCCGTCTGCCCAGCTGCAGCGGATGGACGGCATGGGCTGGAGCCAGGTGTTGCCAGGGAAACGGGCAGCCGCGCTCCCTGCCCAACCGAAAGCCCTCTATTTTTAGCCTCCCAGCGACTTTTAGATAAAGTCCACGTCGCCCTACGAGCTGTTCGGCAAGATAACCACCCGCGGCAGACCACGGAGCCTTCGGGCCGCCCTCCCCGCCCAGACCCCCCTCGGCTCCCAGGGCATCCTGAGAAGGGGCCCGACAGGGCACTGCGCCCGGCGGGAGGGGGCCTGCCGGTGGCCGGGGGGCCGGCACCCCGGAGTGCAGGCACCCATCTCCCCCCTGGAGGCCCAGCAGGGCCTCGGCCGACGCCCCATACCCCCCAGCATAGTCGGGACCGGGCAGTGGAGGGGCCTGGGGCCCACGGCCACTCCACGGAGGACCTGTGGGCACTGGGTGCCTCTTGCCAGTGAAGATGCCATTCGTCAGAGGCCGAGAAACCAGCCTGGCCTGGACTTCGACCCATGGGACCGACGGCCAGCCGAGCGGAGTGGAGCGGGCACGAGCCCCCCTCAGGGGGCCCTGGCGTCGCGTGTGCACCCCGAGCGCAGAAGGGAGGAGGGAGGACGGAGCCCCGCGTGCGCTCAGGCCCCGCCCGCGCGGAGCCGGCCGGGAAACCCCGAGCAGTCGGTCCCCACGGCCGCGCCGCCCGCCCGGCCTACCTTGTCCTCCACTCGGTTCAGACGGGCGCCGATGGTGTTGCTGCCACGGTCCTTGCTCTTCTCTGTGGGGCGAAGCGCGGAAATCAGGGGTGCGTGCTGGCAGCGGGGGGCACGGCACCCCAACTGGGCCCGGGGACGGGGGTGTGGGCGAGGTGGTTGGGGGGCGAGACGCCTGGACCCGCGAGCTCCAGGGAGCATTTCTGTGGCAAGAACTTCGGGAGGTGGTGGGTGGGGTTGGGGGGCTGGAGGGCGAGACTACCCCCTCATCCACTCTTCCCAGCCCCGTGACTGGGGTGCCGGGGACAGGAGGGGGGGATGCGCCCCACTGCCTGCCGCCCCTGCCGACCCGGCCCCCGTGGGCGCCGCGGCTCCCGCGTGAACTCGGGCGGCCCCCAAGGACCTGCCTGGCCCTGTCCTCCCCGCCGTGGCCCACAGCCCTGTCCCAGGCCGTGAGGAGTCGGAGCCAGGCACCAAGGGCGCCTCCAGTTCTGGGCTGGCCACTCGCCCTGCGGCCCCCAAGCCCCACTGCCCAGCTGTCCGCAGCAGGGCGCAGGCCGAGTCCATGCCCAGATCTGCATGCTTCTCTCACAGGGACCAAAAGCCCCTCGTCAAGCACATCGGGGCCGCTTTGCTCAGGGTGGGGTCCCCTGTCCCCGCCTGGCCTTCGGTCCCTGTCACGCACTCCGGAGGCCCTGTGCTCCGCTCCAATGGCGGGCAAGGCGGGCGGGCAGGGAAGGGCACGGTGGGGACTCCGTGCCAGGGCGTCTCACCGCAGAAACCCACCTGACACAGAGATGAAGAGGGAGGGCTTTCCGATGGACTGGTCCAGCCTGGGGAGGGAACGGAGAGCTGCTCACGCTCGGCCTGGGCACCACATGGACCCCCGGCCTATCGGCGGGAGGGTGGCCGGGGTGCCCACCTCCAGGGCCACCCACCACTGCCACCCACGAACCTGCCAGCTGCCTCCCAGGCCCAAGGCCCATGCTCCTGGGGGTGCTGAGAGGGGGCTCGGTGGGTGGGCAGCCCCCCTTAGACTCCCCCCCCAGGCAGGGCAGGACCCCAGAACCACCCAGTGTCTCATGGCTGCTTCGTAAATTCCCCAGGCGGGCACCTCGGACATGCTCAGAGGGGCAGGCCCGGGAGGGGCACTTCCGGGTGGGGCCAGGCCCCTGAGCTGGTGGGCTTCACGTGGCAGTGGTGGGTCAGTGAGCCCTGGGACCCTGTGACACACGGAGCCAAGCTCTGGGCTTAGCCCCTGTGGGACACAGCTGGTCTGAGCCCTGTCCCCCCAGGATTGTGCTGCTTCCATCCGAACGAGCTCTCCAGGCTTCAACCCGAAGCCAGAGCGTGCTGGCCCCCCATGGTCAGGGTCCCTGGCTCCGGGCTCAGGGTGGGGAGGTGCGGGGCGGGCTGTGAAGTGTCCTGCAGCTCCGAACTGGGGGGCAGCTGAGGGCTCGACGTGGGGAGCAGCAGATGCTTCCGCCCCCTCCCGTCCCGGCCCCGCTCGGGTCCCAGGCCCCTGGGGCCGCGCCCACCTTCTCTGCAGCTCCTTGATGCGCACCATGAGGTTGAGGTGGCCTTGGGAGTATTGCTCGATCACGTCCCGCACGTCATAGGGCTTCCGGGCTTGCTGCGGGGCAGAGGACGCGAGTCACCCCTCCGCGCCCCGGCTCGGCGAGACGCACGTAGTGCAGGCGCCTGGGCCTTTTGGGGTTCGAGGAGGTCACCGCGTGGTGCGGCAGGCAGGCCGGCCCAGAGGGCAGCAGTTCCTGGGGTGCCCCCGGGGGCTTGGCCAGCAGGAGGTCCTCCCTGGGCCTTCCAGGCCACCAGTCCCCGTGCTCAGAGGGCCGTGGAGGAGCTGGCCCAGCCGGGGGGTCGGGAGGGCCACACGGTCACCCGGTGCTGGGGTCTGGGGGACCCCACTTCCTCCCCAGGTGATGGGGTAGGCTCTGCACCCTCTCTGAGTCCTGCCCACGCCATCTGCCCGTCACTCAGGGGAGAGGTGAGTGAGCCCCAGAGGCTCTGTGCGTGTCCCAGGCTCCGGGCTGGGCCTCAGGGGCCAGGACACGCTCTGCTTCTCGCTGGCAGGTGCTCCCAGTGTCCGCAGGGCGGGGAGGTGGCCCACCACGCGCCCTTCCCAGGCAGAGGTGACCCCAGGTGACCGCCTCGGCCTGCAGATCTGCTCTGGGTGGCAGGCCTCCCCTCCCGCTGGGGCTCCGAGGCTGCCGGGGCAGACAGATGCTCCCACAGCAGGCCTGGGGCCGTGGGGGCAGAGCAGGTGACCCCCGGGTTCCCAGGCTCAGCCCCAGCTCTCAGCCCGCAAGTGCCCCCGGGGCTCAGGTGCCATCACCAGAAACCACAAAAGGGAAGGAGGCGTCTCATGACGTCGGCGAAACCTCAAGCCGCATTTCTGGCCCTGCTCCCAGGAGCCCGAGAGCCGGGGGGCTTGCCCGGGGAGCCGCAGGCTGGCCGAGTGAGGTTTCGATGGCCCGGGAGGCCTGGCACCCCCGTTTGCTAGGTGGAGCCACGTGGGAACACAGGACCCCTCTACCCCGCCGGGCCTCGTCAGCACTGATGGGTGGATGGGGGGTGGCCGTCTCTTGCTGGGGTACAAAGGGCACGCCAGGCAGGGCGGGGCCGGGCCGGCCCAGCTCAGGGGACGAGAAAGAACAAGGTTCAGGTCCCGTGGAGGGTCAGGGCTGGGTCTTGGCTGTGGGGCCCAAGGGACACATGTTCCCTGCCCGCCTGGGGCCTGACTTTCTTGTGGGTGCCACCCCAGAGACTGGGGCTACCCTAGCCTGAGGGAATGGCTACCTCTGCCTTCCCAGAAAGATGGGGGACCCCTCCGGTGTCGGTACATGCCGACATGCCCAGGGCTCTGCCGTCAGTGCCGGCAGCTTAGCAGAGTTTGGGCAACTCTGTGACATTGTTCTGGATCCCGGGAACCCCAGGCAGAGGAGTTGGAGGCTGCCCGCTTACAGGGGCCGGGCGCTAGAAGTGCAGGGGGCCCTGCCCCCTAAAGATCCACCAGGTGAGTCTGGCACGGGGCAGGCGTGGCATGGGGCTCCGGGCAGACTCTCTGGATCTCCACACACTCGGATAAATAAAATGGTACTCAGGGACAGGCTGGTGATAATATACCCAGGTGTCAGCTTTTCTGTCGTAGAAAGGGGGACGAGCCCTGTTCCTCCCTTCTGTGAGACGGGGGTGCTGAGCTCTGCTCCTCTCTCTGTGAAAAGGGGGTGCTGAGCCCTGCTCCTCCCTCTGTGAAATGGGATGCTGAGCCCTGCTCCTCCCGCTGTGAAATGGGATGCTGAGCCTGCCTCACTCTGGCTGGCAGGGAGGGAGTGAGGGTGACATAGGACGGTAGGTGAGAAAGACGACGGGGCCCTGAGCTGGCACATGCCACAAGGGCCAGGCCTTCTGGAGGGAGGATGACCAGTCTGCATGCAGTAAGCGCTCAGCTGGGCCCTTGTCCGTGGGCCGAGCACCACCCCCAGCAGAAGGAGAGGGCCTGAGCGTGTCGCCAAGCGGCTTCTCTGGGCCTCGGGCTCCGGTGGCTGAGGGTCTGCTGCTGGAGTCTCACCCCTGGAAAGGAGTGTATGGAACCCCGTGGGCCCCAGCCTCACCCAGCCAAGGAGACCCCGCCTCGTGCTGTGACGGCGGCCACCACCGGGGACACTGAGCACGGCCAGGACTCACACAGGGTGGGAGAGGGAGCACAAGAGCTCTGAGCAGGTGTGGGATGGGGCTCTGGGGTCTGGGGGACCCCACTTCCTCCCCAGGTGATGGGGTAGGCTCTGCACCCTCTCTGAGTCCTGCCCACGCCATCTGCCCGTCACTCAGGGCAGAGGTGAATGAGCCCCAGAGGCTCTGTGCGTGTCCCAGGCTCCGGGCTGGGCCTCAGGGGCCAGGACAGGTGAGAGACGTGTCCTTCCAGTGGCCTGCTGTCTTAGGGATGGATAACAAAGCTGTCGCAGGGTCTCTGGTGGGTGAGGGGTCTGGTCTCGGACGTGTCAGGGGACTGCGACCCCGCAGCCTCCGCCAGGGGCGGGAGGGGCTTCTGGGGCAGAGGAGAGGGCTCAGCGCAGGACTCACCTGAAACCTCTTCTTGGCCACAAAGTACTGCATGCGCCGGACGACCTTGATGGTGGCCCGATGGTGCTCCCGCAGCCTGCAACGCAGAACAGAGAGGAGGGCGTGAGTGGCCACCTGCCAGAGGCCTGGGGCCCTCCCTGTGGCACGCGGGCCGAGCCCTTCTAGAAACAAGGAGCCCGCTCAGCCCCGCGGGGCGGACACCTTCGTGGCCGTTTCCTGGGAGTGGAGGTGGAGAGGGGAGGCTCTTTCTGCTGGGATGATCCCAGAGGGACCCTTTCTTTGCTTGTCGCTCAGAAGTGGGGTGGGAGTTAGGGTCCCGGGTTCACAATGGCTGTGCCCCCAACTCACAGTGGAGCCACAGAAGCTTCTTCCTATCTCGGGCCTTCAGGGCCCGGTGTAACGGGGAGGGGTAGAAACAGATGACGCCCAAGGCCCCTTTCAGCTGGAATGTTCCACAAACAGTCATGCGGCTGGGAAATTTAGGGACAAATACCAAGGACCGTTACTACCCCGAGCCACTCACTCTGTTATGGGGAATGCATCGTCTCCCCTCTACAGTTCCTTCTAGAAACAAAGATCCTTCTAGAAACATCACGAACCGCGTGAGACACGGTTCAAAGTTCTAAGGCACGCAAAATCTCAGGAGAGGAGAGGCAATGGAGAACAAGTAATTTTGAACGCTCGGTGGCTGATAATCTTCCAAAAATGATGGAAGACATCAGGCCACAGATTCGAGCAGCTCTTCGGACCCCACTGGAGAGAGGCAGGGTCCACCAGACCCAGGCCGATCCGCGTAACACTGCCGAAGTCCGGAGGCGCGGGACACGTCCCGGGAGCAGTGAAGGAAGGGGGGCGTGATGGCACGTTACCCCGATGGCTGACTTGTCAACAGAAAGGATAAAAACCAAATGACATTTTTAAAGTGCTCAAGGAAAATATCTACCAGCTCGGCGTTCTGTACCCATCAACTATACTCGGATAAGTAAAAGCGAAAAGAACAAATCCCGTGCGATTCCACTTCAGTGAGGTCCCCGGAGGGATCGGATTCATGGCGACAGAAAGCGGATGGCGGCGCCGGGGGCTGGGGGAGGGGAGGGGAGCGGGTGTTTAAAGGGGACACGGTCTGTGTTTGGGACGATGAAGATCTGGACGTGGTGGTGACGGCTGTGCAACCTTGTGACATTGATACTTTAATGTCCCTGCACTGTATACTCCACATGGCTAAGACGGCAAATTTTATATTCTGTGTATTTTATCACAATGAGAAACAGGGAGGTAAAACCCACGCCCGGAGAATTCACTGCTGGGAGACCTGCATCGAAAAACGACTTGGGGGGACTCCCCAGACAAAGAGAAATGACCCCAGAAGGAGGCCGGGGACCAGAGAGAGGGATTGAAAGCGCAGGAAAGGACAGATTTATGAGGAAGTTTAAATTAGTGTGGACCAAAACAATCCTGTTTCATGAGGTTTGAGTATTGCTAGAGAGAGAGAGAGAGAGAGAGAGAGAGAGAGAAGGAGCGATATTTCATAATTTAAGAAGTGGCCGCTTTGATAGGACGATATCAATTCTAGATCTGGATGCATCTAAATACTACACATAGACTATGTGTACGTGACCTAAAAGTAAAACAGCATGAAGGCAGAAGCGTCCGGGGAGCCGAATGGTTGTAAGCACCGTGGGCCGTCAGGGAAATGAGCCAACCCGAGGTCGGCTCTAGTGAGTCGAGGATGTATTTTATGATCTCTAGGCAACCACTGATGGCATAATAAAAGCATGTAGAATTGACGAGCTCCTGGAGGATCAAAATTCGATAACAGCGATATCTGATTAATCCCAAAGAAGCAGGAAACGGGATACAAAGGAAGGTGTGGAACAAATAAAAAGCAAGTAGAAGACAGCAGATCGCATGAGTTGCAAAGGGACTAAACGTTCCAATGAAAAGACCGAGATCGTCAGACAGGATTTTAAAAATAGCTTCATGTTGCTTAGAAATCGTCTTTAAATATAAATATAAAGATACATCAAGATTGACAGCACGAGGATAGAAAAAGACGTATCGTGCAGTAGCCAGACTGAGCTGGCGCAGGTAACCTAACATCAGATACGGGAGACTTCGATAAAAGTCTTTACCTTTGAGATAAAGAGGGACGTTTCATCATTTAAAAAATGATCAGAATTTGCTAGGAAGGTATCAATTCTAAATCTGTATGCCCCTGAAAACATGACCTTAAAATACATAAAGCCCAAACTGACAGGACTCAAAGGTACACAAGAAAATCCATAATCACAGTGAGAGATATGAATACATCCCTGCGGGTAACTGATAGAAATCTGTCAAAACACGAACAGAGACCCAAATGGGATCATGCGGGTAGCAACTTGACCTGGTCAATGTTTACAGACCACATGTTCAGTAACCGAAGGGCACTAAGCCGTGCACGTACACCTGGAACACGTACACCTGGAACACTTATCAGAAGAGACCACCTGCGGGGCTTTAAGAGCAAGTTCCAACAAATTTCAAAGGAATTAAACCGTGGACGTTTGCTCTCTGGCTACAGCGAATTAAGCTAGAAACTCATAAGGAAAAGATAACCAGAAAAATCCCTCGATGTTTTGGAAATGAATCTAAGTAACTTAAGGGTCAAAGAAGAAATCCAGGAAGAGTTGGAAAATATTTTTAACGGAATCATCATAAAAATGTCACGTAAGAAAACTTAAAGCTAAATCAGTACCGTGAAGCGAAGTGTTTGGAGGACAATTTATGACCTTAAATGAATATCTGAGAAGAGGAGAGGCTGAAATCTGTCTCGAAAGGTTTTTTAAAAAATAGCAAATTAAACCCAAAGAATGTGGATGGAACGAGATCATAAAGAGAAGAGCGTGATTCAATGAAACTTAAAAAAAGGACATTGTCTTAAGAAAAATCGAGAGCCCAAATTCTATTCTCTGAAGAGACTAGTAAAATCGATAAACTTTTAGCAAGATCGAGGGGCGTGGGGGACACAAATTGCCAACAACAGGAATTAGAAACTGAACATCGGTATAGACCCGGTGATATCTTTAAAAAATCTATTTGGAGGATATTGTACAGAAAAATAATTTTGATAGCTTAGATAAGATAGAATGATTTCTTAAAAACGACGTACAAAAGGAGACACAAGAAGAAATAAAACACCGAAATTGCCCAATATTAAAGAAATTAAATCTGGAAATGTAACGATCTTTCCAAGCACACAGTAAAACCTCGAAGTCTAGATGACTTCGCCGGTAGATGCTTCTAAACATTTACGGCAGAAATAACACCAATTGTATACGAATCCTTTTAGAGGATTTTTATGAGTCAGCAGAACCTTGATATCAGAACCTGAAAAGGATATTTCCAGAAAGAAAAAGCACCGGGCTGATCTCTCTCGTGAACGTAGATGCAAATATCCTGCCCACAAAACCGGCAAATTGAAGCCGATGCTGTAAAGAGGGACACGTGACGGGGTGCAGTTGAATCCGGTTACACGAGGTTGGTTTAACGTCTGCAAATCGATCATCAGAGTCCACCACGCGAACAGGGGAAGTAAGGAAAAACATATAATCAACTCAAAAGATGCGGAAAAACATTCGATAAAACTCAAGACGCAGTCATGATTGAAAACATAACTCTAGGGGTACGAGGACAAGGAGAGAGCTCTGTTCCGTTAAAAAAAAAAAAAACAAAAGCACACAAAGCAGAAAAAGACAAACTCTAAGCAAACATCATACGCATGGTGAACGACCGGACACCTTCCTCCTGAGGCAGGGAGCCGGACGAGAATGTCTGTTGTCACCATTTCTATTTAATCGGGTCCCCAGAGTGTCAGCCGGGGCACAGGAGCAAAAAAAAAAAAAAAAAACAGAAGCTAGCACGATTAAACAGGGAAAAGGAAAACTGTCATTATTTGCAAATGACGTGATCGTAGTTGTAAAAACGTCCTTAAGAACCTTCCGCCGAACTATCGCTAAATGAACTGAGCAGTGACACCGATGTTAAAGGTGACAAACGAAACCCAGCTGTACGTCTACCGGCCAGTAACAAAGAGAACATGAAATAAAAGAGACCACGTATAACAGCGTCGACACCCATAAAGCGCCGGCGACCCGTCTATCGAAATGAGCGCGACCTCTACCGAGAAAAGCGAGACCCACAGGGACGGAAATGAAACGAACTGGACCTGGATCGAGGGACAGACTGTCCAGACTGTGCACGAACCGGAAGACGCGACACGCGTAAGATGCCGGTTCCGAGGTGCGGATTAGATGGGATCCCGGTCAACACCCGAGCGCTTTTATTTATTCATTTATCTGGAGAGTTGAAGCTGATTCTAAACTATCTATGAAAAAGCAAGGAGCCGAGACTGGACGAGACGCTTCTGAAGAAGAGCAAATGTCGAGGATGGACGTGCAGGCCACGGGGACGCGCACGGTGTGCCAGACAGATGCAGGGTTCTCCTGCCTCGGCAACGGGTCCCGTGGCAACAGATGACTCGGGACAGCACAAGACGTCTAGGGACGTAAACGCGCCTTAGGTGATCACTCGGTCTGTAACCAAGTCACTCCTTTAATCCCGTAGCGGAAAGAACGGTCTTTTCACTACATGGAACAATTAGATACCCACAGGGAAAACTCCGAACCGTGACCCCCTGCGAGGCGCCAGTCACGGGGCTGATTCAGGTGAGCTCAGAGGCCTCCCCGGGACGGGAGAGACCATGGGACGCGAGGAAAGCACAGCGAGACAGCCGTGACCTCGGGACAGGCCAAGGTTTCTGTAACGAGGCACAGGAAGCGTGAACCGTCAGGGAAAAGATGTGACGGATTGGACGTCCTTAAGGTTAAGATTGTCCAAACATCGAAAGGGCCCAGGAGGAGCGTAAACACTCCGCAGGCCGGGAAGGATGTTTTCTGGCCAAGGACTTGCATCCGGGCTATGTGGAGAAGTCCCACATCAGCAAGCAGATGACATGAGCTTGAAAAACGGGCAGAAGACACGCACGGCCCTCGGAGAGGAAGTCCCGTGAGCACAGGAGAAGGTGCTCGGAGGCGTCAGTCACCGGGGACATGCAGTCGAAACCCGAACGGGGCGCGGTACACACTCCCTGAGCCCGCCCCCCCGAAAGAGCCGAGGACCCCGAGCGCTGGCGGTGACGGGGACCGCCGTGCCCGCGACGGGGGGCGGCCGCTGGGTCGGCCACGTCGGGGAGCCATGTGCCCGTAGCCCCGCGCCCACCTCGCCATGTCCCGGCCTGTGCACTCCCCGGTCACCCCCAGAGAAATGGGCGCCCGCACCCACCAGGAGACACCAGTGGGAACCCCCGGAGCAGTGGTACTTGTGAGAAACATAACTCGAAGTGACAGACGCCCAGCGGCGGGGGTGGGACAAGCAGAGGGTGGCGTGTCTCTGTGACACAATGCAAAGGGACTCACCGCCGACGCCCACGTGGCAGAAGGCTGCGCGGCGACGCGGGAGGAGCCCCAGATGGTACGCGTGACACGGACACCCCTCAAACGCGCGTCGCCGACTGAGAGAAGCCAGTGACTCGGGCGTGTGTGTGTGTGCGGGTCGCTCCAGGCCCGCCCGAGCACAGGCAGCAGTAACCGGCGGTGGGAAAAGTCAGGCCGGGGTGGCCGCTGGGCCAAGGTGGCCGCTGGGATGGAGTGGCCACTGGGGCGGGGTGGGCTTCGCTGAGGGGGACAGGGTGGGCTTCGCTGGGACGCGGTGGCCGCTAGGACAGGGTGGGCTTTGCTGCTGGGGGAGCACGGGGTGGGGGACGCCACCGGGGAAAACAGCCCGGCCCTTCCCGAAAATGCTACACGCAAGGCCACCACGTGGCCCAGCGACGCCACTGGTGGTCACGAGCCCACGAGGAGGGGACACCGGCGTCCACACAGGAGCTCCTCCGTAAGCAGAAAAACCCAAATGTCCGCCCACCGACGGACAGGCAAGCGACACGCGACACATCCACTGGGTAGCGTGTTCTGCAGCCTGGAAAGGGACGAGGCAGACGCGTGCTGCCACACGGCCGGGACGGGGACCTCGTGGTCAGGGGAGGAAGGTGGCCGCAAAGACCACGCGCCTGGGACCCTGTTCACGTGCTCGCGGAAGCCGAGCCGGAGAGGCGGCGGCTGGACGAGCGCAGCTGGGGCGGGGGCGGATGGGGAGCGGCCGCCCGGCGCGTAGGGCTGCTGGGGGTGACGGAATGTTCCGTGGTTCGGGCACCGTGACGGCAGCAAGGCCCTGTGGATACATGGTGTGATACATCACTCCTAAGAGCAGGTGGGGGGCGGTGGAGGCTTCTCTGGGGGACAGGCAGGCTGTGGGGGGGAGGACGGGGTCCTGGGAACGCCCCAGTGCCAGCTCTGCCCGCAGCACGTGCTTCTCTGGGGAAGGGCCCTTACCCGGGGCGGCTCGGGCCCGGCCGGGTGGCCTCAGGGCAGCGGCATGGAGGCCTCCAGCTCCCGGTCCGGCTCGGCCCGCACGCTTCCGACCGGGCCCCACAGCACCCCCAATGCAAGGGACGGATCACAGACCTTGTGCCCCCCTGAGCCCTGGTCTCGCATCCTGCCATGGCTCCCTATTGCCTATGCCATGAAGCCCTCCCCGAGGGCGGCCTGCTCAGCCCCCTCATGACCGGCCCAGACAAAACACAACGCAAGCTCCGAGCACTCTGGGTGAGTCCGGGGGTCACGCGCTGTCTCCCCCTAACTTGTCCATCTTAACGTTGGCGGGGAGGCAGGGGGCCGGAGACGGGGCTTGAACAAGGGCCCGAGAGAATCCCAAACTGATTCCTGGGCTGGGTCTCGGCCGGTTCAGGCAAATTCCTTGAGCCTTGGAGGCCTTGGGAGCCGGAGGGCCCCACGGGACAGAGCTGAGGTGGCCCAAGGCTTCACTGTAACAATGACACGGCCTTGGGGGCACACGGAGCCCAGGCACTCCGTCTCTGCTGCGGAGATGCTGGGGGATGGCTGTGGCCGGGCTCCGGCTCTTCTGGGGTGCGTGAGGGTGGTCCTGGCACCCGGGGTGGGGGCACCCCAAACCAGGTGGGCGGCCTGACCCTCAGGAGCCGCCTGTGGGGAGCTGGTCGGAACGAGCCGGTGAAGAAACACAGCTTTGCCCTGGCTGCGTCTCTGCACGGGCCTGGGCGAGGGCTGGGCTGTGAGCGGAGGGCTGGGGGGGACCCCATTTAAACCCCAGGGAGATTACGAGGACGTCTGCTACAGGCTGTCGGCCCTCGGTAAGCGGAGGGGACTGGCGAGCTGGCCCACCTCCAGCGGCAGGGCCGGGGTCTCCTCGGCTCGCAGCCCCCCAATGGTGGCGCATCAGAACGGGCCGCGCCAGAGGAACTACTGGGAACTTGCTGATTCAAACAAAGGAGAGAAAGGGCCTGAAGGATTCCAGAGGCTTCTTCCTGCCCTCATCCAGAAAAGTGATTTGTGTGCGTTTCCTTCCAGCAGCCTCGTGAGTTATGAGCCACCCCTGGCCCCGGCCGAGGCCCCTGAGGCCCCTCGGTTCCCGGGGAGGATGCTTTGCTGAGACCAGCAGGGTTCCCACGAGGAGCCAGCCACCTCCAGCTGGGTGACCCCGGGGGTCAGAAGCCAGAAGGTTCTACCAGGCCCCCTGGGACACCTTGGGGGAAGCAGAGCGGGCCTCCGGCACAGGAGGAGGTCAAGTGCGGCCCCATCCTGCCGCGGCGGCCCTCCTCCCCGCTGTCAGGGTGGGAGGCTGAGATGCTCTTCCTGGCCCGGGCCCTGTGTCCTGGGGCAGGAAGCTGAGCGGATTTCTGTGTGGGTGCTGATGGTGGGACTCCTGCACTGGCATGTGGGGGGGGGACCCTGTGTTAGGTGTCCCACTGCCTCTCCTCCCCGCTACAGAGCCCCCAACCTGCCAGGCTACTCACGAGCCCAGCGGCTGCACCTCCAACCTCGTGACCACAGCCCCAAGGCCAAGAGCCCCATCCTGCCCCAGAGACCCCACCTGGATTCTGGCCCCAGCAGAGCTAGGTGGGGTACCTAAGTGGGGGTACCTGGCTCCTCCTCTGTCCCCTGCTCTGTCTCTCACCCCACCTTCATCCAGCCCCGAGCTCTGACGTGCATGTTTTAATGGCTGCGTGGCCCCACTGTGCTGGTGGAGAAGCCACAGTCCTGGGGGGCATGGCTGTGTGTCCCCACGCCCCTCAGGGGAGCCAGAGCCCCACCTTCAGAGCCTGTCCCCAGCCCGGACCTGGGGACCCCACAATCCGGGCTGCCTGAGGGCTTCCGCACCTCCAGCGGAGTGCGGGGCCCAGACCCCTGCCTGGGCCTATTACCAGACTCGCCCTCCTAGGACTCAGGCCACCACGCCAGCTCCCAGCCTGTCCCCTGGCCTAACTGGAGGGAGGGCTGTGCAGGGCGGTCCCTCCAGGCTGTTGGGTGCCCACCCGCGGGAGGCACCTGGGGGAGCCCCATGCCTGCAGTGAGCTCCAGCCCCCCCAGATCCTCTCAACACACACAACCACTGTCGCTGGATAAGCACGGCAGGGACGACCCTGAATCCACACGGAGAGGCCGGCGCTGGGTGGGCCGTGCGGGCCGGGCGCTCTGGCTTGGCCGGCTGTCCCGAGTGGCTCTTTCTCTGCCCCCCTCGGTCTGGGGACACAGAAGACTTTGTCCCATTCCCCCTTCCTCAGGGACCGGGGGTTGGGTAGGTTCCTTCCTGTCTAGTTCTGGGCCTTCCCTAGGCCGGGCAGAGGACAGGAGGACAGCCTGGGCGTCCCCAGGGAAGAGCTGGCCTGTCACCCTGCCGGAGGCCGAGGGTGGATGCGGATCGGACGCTGTTTTCAGCGCCCAGGGCCCAGGCCGCGCCCCCGAAGAGTCCCTGTGTGTGTGTGGGGGGGGGGTCCCCGTGTGTGTGTGGGGGCCGGGTGGCCAGTCTCAGGACTTGTTTTGAGATGCAGACGTTATCTTTGGGGTCTGCTGTAGTGGCCCCCCCTGCGCACTGTGTTCCCAGGACACCGCCCAGCCCTGGAGACGGCCCCGTCCGCCCCCTCCGCCCCGGCCCCGCTGCAGGAAGCCGACCATGGTGCCCGCAGCGCCCGCGGCCCGGCTCCCTCCGCCCGGGGCGAGCGTGTGGGGCCCGGCACGCTTCTGAGGGCCCCGTCTTCCCGCGGTCGCCTTCCCAGCGGCTGACACACAGCAAGTGCCCGGCGGACAGGAACAGGAACAGACCCACGGTGCCGGCGGCTCTGGCCCCCCCGGGGTGG
>NW_006435764.1:1552227-1552778 GCF_000325575.1 Pteropus alecto | reverse complement strand
GGCAGAGTGCCGGGCAGGGCTCTCCGGGGCCACCACCCAGCCCCCCCGCCCCCCGAGGGAAAGGAGAGGTTAATAAACCAATTACTTTGGGCAACGAAGCAAAATAAGCCCCATTAAACTAATTAACGCCCTTGCGCAGCCCCCACCGGAGAAGACTAACAAACTGGGCTATGTCACCATCCGGCGATTTCTTTCTAAGGCGTTTCTTCATCCTCATCCAACAGCACAGTTTAAGGCTCTGTTAATACTTTTAAGACAGGCTCAATGCCAGACTAATTAGATTTGCATTTCCACCGTGGGCCCGGCTCGGCGCGGATGTGCCCAGCGAGAGGACCGAGCAGGGGCCCGGGGCCAGCACCCGCCTCTGAGAAGGGGCCGTGTGCAGGTTCCCACGTCTGGGCTGACGGCGCCCGCCCCCCGCTTTCCCGCCCCCACGACCGGGGCCCGGGCTCCGGCGGAGGGCCCCGCCCTGCCTCTGCCCACCCTGGGGCTCATGGGGACACCGGGGGATCCGGGGCCCCCGAGCCACATGCCGGCGGGGGGGGGGACGC
>NW_006435764.1:1526634-1552199 GCF_000325575.1 Pteropus alecto | reverse complement strand
GGGTGCTGCCCGGCCAGGCGGTCGAGGTCGCGTCCCAGGGAGAGGCCACGCTGGGGGCAGGTGCCTGAGCTGACCGGCCGAGAGAGCACCGCGCCCCTGAGGCCCTCCTCCCAAACCCACAGCCCGGTCTAACCGAGACACGGGCCCCGGGTGCGGGCTCGGGGACCATGGACTGCGACCTCGGCCAAGCCAGCCGGGTGGGTTCCGGCGTCCAGCAGGGGCGCGGCCCCAGATGGGCAGAAGGGAAGCGACAGGTGTGGGGGCGGACGGGCGGAGGCCACCAGCAGAGAGGTTAGATTCGCTTGGCCGTGGGCCGCCAGGACGTGGAATCTGGACGCGAGCGAGCGCCCGGGCCCCTCGAAGGGCCTCAGTCCGAAGGCAGCTCCAGGCGGCTGTGGCTGGTGCCGGGAAGACCCGCCTTGCAGGCGCCGCCGCCTGGATCCCACGTAAGGTCCGTGCTTCAGAACCCTTATCTTCCCTGTTTTTGTTTTTCCCATCATTTAGAAAGTTAAAGACCATTCTCTGCTGACAGGTCACACCGAAAACAGTGCTGGGTCACAGTTTCCAGCCCTGCGGCACAGATTTCTGGAGAGGACAGGCCTCTGCAAGCCCGCTCTGTGACAAAGGCGCTCTGCAGGATACCTCTGACGGGCGGGGGTGTCCGGGCCGAGCAGAGAGTTCAACGTACGCACCGATCCGGCGGTGAAAGATGCAACCGAAATGGCACAAATAAGGATGATTTCAAAAAACGCGGGCTCGCGAATACCCACGGGCTCCTCCCGACTCCGGGGAGGACCGGGAAGCCGGAAACCCCATAAAATAAATTCTTACGGCTAGCTAGGATGCCCAAACTGGTTTTGGAAGAAATAGAGGACTTGAATGAATATGTATTTAGGACGTTAAAACGTAGAGACCCTCTCCCCACGTCACGCCCGGACGGCTCTGTAACGCAGATGAGCTCTGCCGAAGTTCCGCACGACACCCGACCCTGGGCGAGTTTTCCAGAAGACGGAAAAGGAATAACATTTTCCAGTTCGTTTTAACAGGCTGCTGAGTCTGATTCTGAATCCGCGCAGGGGGAAAAATAAGGAAATAGAATTACAGACCCATTTCACTGATGACGAGACTTTATAGCGGGAATGCACAGATGGCTTGACACCCGAAATCTATCAGCGCGAGTCTCCCCGTCAGAGTCAGAGGAGAAAGGGTATCGCCAGCCCCCTCGGTACAGACGAGAAGGTTCAAAGCCTCCTCACGGTAAAACGATTAGATCTTCCAAGACTAGGAATATAAAGGAACTCCCTTCACTTGGCAGTTTAGAGACCAAAATCCTAGAATGAACCACCGAATCGTGGAGCCATTTTAAATACGTTTCCGTTAGGACCCGGGCTGAAGCAAGCGAGCCCACGACCCGAGTCTGCCTGCTGCAGGCCCAGAGACCCCGCTGGATGAAGACAAAGAGAGGCACCGTGCGAGGCTTGGGAGAGGAAAGGCAAACCGTGTTGTCATTTGCCACCACCGAGACCGCCCGCTTAGAAAAGGTCCACACCCCAGAGGGGCCGTGTCGCCTGGGCACGCCCGACCCCTGCACGCGTGACCAGGGTGTCCTGGCTCTTGGTCGGTTGGTGGAATGGGACAGAGATTTCGCTTTTTCCCCCCACATTTAATCTGCAAATTTGGTGCCAACCCAAGTCAACTTCCCACGGAAATGAATATACTCAATAAACTGAATTTGACAGAGAGGGACTTGGAAAAGGATTAGATCTGGAGGGGCCGGCCAGGTGCTCAGGGGCACCAGGACCAGGCTGTGCACCAGAGCGGCCCCGGCGTGTCCTCCGGACAGCGGAACACCGGGCAGACAAGGCCGCGCCCCGCGGACACCTGGGAACAAAGCCGGCCACTCGTGTGACACGGCTGAGCACCGGGGACGGGCAGGAGAGGCTGGGGAGGGCGCAGTCACTCGGCAGAGCAGCATGGAGGCGGATTCTCACCTAGCCCACGAGGGGTACTTGGGAGAGCTAGGAGACCGACCCCGGTGACAACAGGCAAATCACGACGTTGACGGGAGAAATGCAGGAACCAGCGCCTGACCCCACACACAGCGAGGCCCCGTGCGTCTGGCGCGTCACAGTGCAGGGAGGACCGCCGTCTGTCCGTCCGGCTGGGCAGCCCACGTCCTCCCACATGTCCCCCCCTGCCACCACGGAACCCCAAACTGCCGACGGAAATGTCCCTTGTCGACTTTTCTGTCTTCAGGCCCTAGGACAGTGCCTGGCACACGGCGCCCAGGATCCAGTGGTGAGTGGCAACTCATTTCAGGAAGGAAGGGAGGCGGCGGGCACCCAGCGGGCATGCGTGCCGGTCCTGCAGCCGGGCGCGGCCGCCACCAAGCCTCGGCTGCGCCCGCTGCACGTTAAGGCCCCGACACGGGAGGACCTCGTGTCCCCACCACCGTCAGGTGCTCACTGGGACAGGAGTGGGTGAGGGACACCCCTGCCCCCAGGGGCCCTGCTCCCTCGACGCCCCAAGTAACTCCCGAGCTGGCCGGCCCGTCTGGTGCCAGCCCCACCCAGACCCTTCTCCCCTTGGAGCCCCACGCTCGTGTTCACAATGGGGTGTCACCTCCTATTCTGGGGGAAACAGCAGAGTGGGCCCGGGGGGTTCTCAGTGGCCAGGATGTAAGCTACAGCTTTGGGCGGGGCCCCCAGCGGTGGCCTGGACGGCCTCATGGAACACACGGGTGACAGACCTTCCCCCTACAGCTCCTCAAGCAGAGAACCTGGATCTGGGCCCCTCGGCTTCCCGTTCCTAGTCTCCCCCGCCCCAAACCCGCAGGCCCCTAAGAGAAGCCTCTCAGCACGTGGGGCGGGGCGGGCAGGCGGAATGCTCGCAGGCCGCAGGCTCCCCCGCTGGCTGGGGAGGGCTGGGGAAGGCAGTGGCCTCACAGGGCTCCAGAAGCTCCAGCTGAATGCAGGCCACACTTCCTGAACCCTTGCTGGGCCCCGGCCCCAGGGCTCACAGTTTTGGGGAGAAAGAATGTGCCCCAGGACAGAATAAGCAGTTGATTTTCAATGTGACGTGGGTGCCAGGAACAACTGGATGGCTGATGTCCCAAGCCACACGGAGGAGGGCAGGCAGAGGGGGTGCGGAGCCCAGGCCTGGGGTTGGGGGAGGCCGGGCGGGGCGGGGAGCAGGCCCTCGTCCTGGCACCGCCCCCCGGGCCCAGCAGAGGACACCTGTGTAACCTGTGCTCAGACACCTCGCCTTGCCGGACAGACCGGCTGGCCCAGCCACGGGCCACATTCCTTCCCCGAGGCAGTGTGGGGACTGGACAGGCGTCCGAGGCCACTGCTGGGGGCCCCTGGCACTCGGGCAGTAGACGATGGGTCGTCAGGAAAGTGAAAGGTGGGACCTGCGGATCTGGCACACGGCAGCTTGGACCTGAGACGCAGCCGTGCGCGCCCACGGCTCAGCCTCGAGGCCGGCCGAGGCCCCTGCTGCGCCCCACACCCGCATGTAGCTCGGATTCCTCGGCCTCTTCTTCCTGGGCAGGGAGAGAACGAGCAGGTCCTCCCGGGGGGGACCTGACGACCGGCTCGGTGGGGCTCTCACGGCGCCCCTCCGCGTGCTCCCAGCTGTCCCCCCACACCTCGCCTGCCGCCTCCCCGAGTACTCTACCACACTTTCCCAGAGCCGGGGTCCACGTCCGTGGACGTTCCTTGACCGCTCACAACGGCACCCGCCTGGCCACACGCGAGGGATCCGGGGAGCAGTGGGCTCGGGCAGCGTGTCCAAACCACGGGTCCTCGTAACTTCATAAAGCAGCCAAGATCAGCATAATCATGACCTTAGTATACAATGTCTTTTACTTGTGATATATTTTTCTGCATATTTATTAAACTTATAAATCACTTATTCAATTAATCGTGATTGACACAATAATGATAAAATTACTTATAACAGAAGAGAATCGATTAGAATAGAGAACATCACAGTGTGTGTGCGTGTCACCAGGAAGTGGGGCCTTGCCCCTGGGCTGTGACCGGTGTGCCACACGCTTCCCGGAGGGCAGGGGCCTTGGGAGGACGTGGTGGCAGTGCTCACATCTGCCTGCCTCCGTGCGGGGCCCTGTGGCCCAGGCAAGCCAGGCAGGGCTGCCGTCCCCCAGGACACAGCCGGACGGCAAGACCAGGCTGCAGCAGGACAGGCCGAGAGGGCTGGTCAAGGGCCAGAGCGATTTCTAGCCTGCTGGTGAGGGAGGGGGCGGGAGGCTGGGGGAAGGGGCTTGAGTGACGCTTCAGGGGTGGAGAAGGACACTCGTCACACCCTGCCACCCACCCTGAGCAGGAAGCGCTCAGAGTGTTGCGGCCAGGAGACCCCCAGACACAAACTCGGTCCCACGTGGCGAGGGGGCCATGGGAGTCACAGTTCCGGAGGAAGCAGAGCCATCACCAGGGTGCCATCCACTCCGGTTTGCTGGGCTGTCCCAGATCACACCAGGTATCCACAAGTGACTGTTAAGGAGGTCCCCTTCCCTCTCAAATGTCATCGCCCCGGTCTCCTGGCTCAGGGTCACCTGGCAGTGACCTGCCTCCATTTCGATGCTTATCAAAGCCAGCGTGGACCAGCAACCTTAACAAAGAACGCTGAAAATTCAAGAATTCCACCTCAGGGTTTGGGCAAAAAGCAGACTCTCGGGTCTGAGGAAAGAGCAAACCACCCCTGGCCTCCTGAGGGTCCGCCCGCGACCTGGACTTTCGTGTGGCCGCTGTCCAGTCTCGCTGGTTGCCACCCCACCCAAACCCAGAGGCCTGGAAGCGCGGGGCTGGCCCGCCCGCCCGCTGGGCCCCAGGCAGCGCCGTGCTTTGCTTGGCCTGCGTTTGCTCGGCAGCCCTGTGCAGGAGGCCCCGGCCCCTCGCAGGCAGGCGGCCGAGCCACGGAGCGTGGGGGAGGGGAGGGAGGGAGGGAGGGAGGCGGCGAAGGCGGGGGGCTCCTTCTCTCCTGCTCCAGGGCTCTTGTTTGCAAAGCTCCCGGAGGACCCTGCGGGACAGAGCTGGACAAACACGGAGCACCCCCAGCCCCAGAAAAGCCGAATCTGTAAACATCCCCCACCCCCCACAGCATTTTTGCCGCTGATTGATTCAGCTGCAAAGTGCAAACTGCATCGAGAAAGGGCAGCGGGGGGCCTGGGCCCCCAGATCAGCGATCAAACGAACCTTCCCGTAAGGCAGCACAGCTGGGCGGCCATCGCCCTGCCGGACAGAGGGCCCTGCCTGCCGGAGCACCCGGCGCCCTGGCCAGGTGGCTGCGGGGGCCCAGACAGCCGGCAAACGGGCACGCCGGGCCCAGTGCCTCAGCCACCAGCCTCCTCCTGCGGGGTCCGAGCTCCGGGCACCGGGCAGCCCCCACCCAGACTGTTCTGCCCATCTCGTGGGGTCCGAGCCGCTCGCTGCGGGGAAGGCAGGAAGGGCGGCCGTGCTGCGCCGAGCCGCCACCCGCCACAAGGGCAGGCCAGTCTGGGAAAGCCGCCGTGTCCTGAGGATTTACTGTTCTCCCCTTCACCTCGTCACGTAGGACAGTCTAATGGTGTCACCGTGCCCAGCAGAGTGTCACTCGACAGTCGGTGCTGAGTGACGAACGGGACGGAGTCCCGGGGGCTTGGGAGACGGCGGGGGAGGTGCCGCCCGGCCCTCCAGGGATGCACGAGAGCGGGGTTCGGCCGGGAGAGGCGTGGGCCCCCCGGGAAGGGCCCAGGGTCCCCGGGAGAGGCCCCAGCTGGCCCTTTGAGGCTGCACACCTGCCAGCGGCCACCTCCACTCGCAGTGACAGAATGAAATAACCTCAGGCAAGTGGTGGCGGAATGTTTCAGAACGTCCTGTCGGTGACAGAGGACCTCAGGGGTCTGGACAGAGACCCAAGTGGAGTCGGGCCAGGAGGGTCGGGATCTGGCCAGGGGTGAGGCACCCACACTCCTGCAGCTCACAGGGGCCTGTACCGCCTTTGAGACCCGCCTCCCGGACCCCGGTCTGTGGGGCCTCAGTGTCCCGTCCATTCCCATCTGAGGCAGTACAGCCAGAGGTGGCCCGTGGAGGTGCCGGGAGACGCAGGGGACCCTACCCCACCCTGGGCACTGTGCTGACCAGAACAATGGCCCCCAACGGTGTCCGCATCCTGGCCGCTGGGACCCAGGACACACCTGCTGCGTAGCACGGGGGAGGAAAGGCTGCCGGGCAGGTGGCCTCGGGCAGGGAGGTCGCCCCGGATAGTCCGAGTGGTGTGACCACGACGCCCCAGGGCGCTGTGCTGCCCGGCCAGGTTCGGGGCCTGCTGGGCAGACTTCAGAGTCGGCACGCACTGTCCCTGGGCAGGGCCGCCCCGCCCTCGCTGCCTGTCACTGACGCCAGGTCTTTGAACACCTGTGCCACTGTTTACTCAGCATTTTCTTTTAAACAGACTCTGTCTCCTTATCTGAGTGTGTGTGGAAGCCAGAGCAAGTCACTCTGAAGAGGTGGCGGTTGTCAAAACACACACACAATAAAGAGTAGCAGTGTCTGCATCTGCTGGTTTCCTGCCCCGTCCAGGCGGACATGCGATTGCTGGGGGCTCCGCTCCTGCCTCTGCTGGGGGCTCCCCCAGGCACTGTCCCCAGAGGGAGGGCCCCAGAGACGCCAGCAGCCCACGTCACAGGAGAGGGACTCAAGCCCAGGTGCCCCTCGCGGCTTCAAGGCAAACCGAGTCACGCCGGCCCCACCGGGTGCGGTTCTTGCTGCTGAGGGCTGAGGCCCGGGGTGGTGGCCTCGGTGCCCGGGTGGGCTCCCCGCTGCCTGGTGTCTCTGGGAGCTCTCACCACGTGCCTATACTCCACACTCAGAGGCCAGGTCCCTCTTGGGGAGGCCTCTGGGGGATGGGCTCAGAGCATCTCCCACCACGGGCACTGGGTCAGCCCACCCAGCCTGGAGAGGGGCCCCTACCCCCACGGCCTGCCCCGATAGCTCACATGCGGGATGCCAGCCTCACAGCCAGCCCAGGAGGCTGAGCCAGCGTCATCCCCATGTCACAGGGAGGTTAAGATGGCAGGGAAGCCCTAACTAAAGGTGGCACGGTGGCCGCCAGGCTTGGACTGCGCTCTGCCACCTCTGGCCTCTGTTCCTAGCAGGAGTCCCCACCCGCCCAGGCTGGTGAGTGACAGCCAACGGCACGCCTGCCACTGGCCATTGGCACTCGCACTGCACCCGCAACAACAGAGGTGGCCCGGCCCGGCGTCCAGTGACAACCCACTTGGTGGCCTCCAAACTCCTGCGGCCGGCTGGCTTGCCAAGGCCGGGGATGGGGGAGGGCAGTCGCCAAGCACGTGGTCTGCTGAGCGGGCAGCCTGGCCCGGCCGGGGCTTCAGGAAAATCAGGAGTCCCCCGCCCCGCACCTGGAGGCCAGGCCTTGCACTCTGGAGTCCCTCTGGGATGGGGCGGGCACAGGCTGGCCGCCTCTGGCATCCGAGCACACCGGGCTGCAGCTCCAGCTTGTCCCGCGGCTGGGCCGGGGTCTCTGCCCTCCCCGGGAAGGCCCTGGGCCGCCAGGCTGAGGGTCAGTGGCCCTGTCGCCTGTGTTTGCTCCGTCCGGCCCTAGCCTGGAAGGGAGACTTTCCGCCTCTTGTCACACACAGTGCAAGCGTCGCATCCTCAGGGAGCCTTTCCTGGTCACTGTGGCCTCATGACAAAGCTGCTGCCCACGCCCTGGGCCAAGACGCCTGCTGTGCGACGCCCCCCCCAGTGTGGGGGTTCACCCCGCCCCCCTTCCTTCGTCTCCTTCCCCTTCCCCACTGTTCGAAGCTGGCCTCTTCTCCTTCACCGTCAGCTGCATTTCTCATACTGACCACAGGCTGAGGGTCAAGGTCTAGTTGGGTCATTCTCCTTTGTCACAGGAGGGTGGTACTGCTCTTCCCTGACCCCCGAGAGAGCACGGCCTCGGTTCTGTGAGCCAGAACGTCCCTCCCAGGGCCAGGCAGGCACCTGCGCCCTTGCCCGCCCTCGGGGCAGCCCCCGACCATCCCGAGCATCACGACAGCCACAGCAGGCCTCCCTTCTGAAGGCCTGTGGCGGGTCTCAGATGCTCCGTGGACCCGGCATCCACGGCCCCCCTCGCAGCGCGGCCCCCGCCCCTCAGGGCGAGGTGGACGCAGCGTGGCAGTCACTCCGCAGCCACCTCGAGGCTCCTGGGCCGACCGGCCGCCGCGTTCTGTGGTCCGCCAGAGCCAGGTCTGGACCGGGCTTCCGGCCTTCTGCACGAACGTTCTGGACCATGCGCGGAGTCCAGTGGAACCACGTTGGGATCATAAATGTAATTAGGAGATTTTTATTTTCAAGTAGCACTTCTGAAATCTATAAAATTAAGCTAATATACTGATTTTTAAAACACAAGAATTTTATTACTGCGAGTCAGAGTTTGCCAGCCCACGAGGCCAGGACTAAGTCCCTGCGGGTCTCAGGACCCCACTGGCCCCTGGCTGCCACTGCGACGGGCACCGGGGACCGAGCAGGGGGGCCGGGGCTCTGCCTCCCTTTCCTGCCTCCACCCACGCTGCTCTCCCTCGCCCCTCACCTAGACTCACACCCCTTGCGCCCTCTCAGGTGACCCCAGAGACGGAACCCACCTCGGACCCCGCTTCCCTGTCTGGGCGCACCCCTCCTGGCCCACCTCCCCCGGAAGGTCCCACCCAACCCTAGGCCTTCCCTCGGGACCCTGTCTGGACCCCATTTTTGGAATGTGGTGCCCCTCTCCTCCTCGGGGGGTGTTGCGGGTCTCGGGGTACAGAGGTCCATCCTGGGGCTCTAAGGACCCCCGGGGAGGGCGGGCAGGACAGCGTTTCCTGCCCAACCTCGGCCAGCACCTCAGAGGTTACCTGAGGCTGACCTGGGCTCAACCCCGGCTCCCCACAGCACTGAGGGGTCCCCGAACCTTGAGTGCCTTATGTCGACAGAGTCCCTGGCCTACAGCATCACCCCGCCCAGCGCCGCACACGACACCGAGGCCAGCGCAGGGCCCCAGCGGGCGCCACGCAGGCGGCAGACGCAGGCGCAGGAGGACGCCCTTTGCTCTGGGCCACGCCCGTGTCCGTCGACAGCCCCTGCCCACTGGCTTCGTCCGGGCCGGAGACCACCAAGCGACACCTGGAAGGGGCTTGGTGGGGGTTGCTGGCTGCAGCACAGCCTGAGCCAGCCTGCGGCGGCCTGGGCATCACACTGCTCCTCCTCCGAGGGCGCCGGCCAGGGGCTTCCTCCCCGGGTACCTGGGCCCAGCCCCCCACCCCGGCCCCGCTCCCCAAGCACCCGGCCTCCCTCTGAGCCCGAGCCTCTTCCCAGGGCCCCAGACTCAGCCACCCTCAGTCCCACGCAGTCCTGAGCCCTAGGGTGGGGTCTAGACTTGTCCCAGCCCTGGCACTCCCCAGGACAGTGGCTGGGGAAGGCTCCTTCCCATGCAGACACTGGGGAGCCCTGAGGGCAGACGGGGGTCGGGGGGGTCCACCAGTGAGCGCTCGAGGGCATCTCAGGCCGCAGGCCGCAGGCTGCCCTCTCCCCAGACTCCAGCGCCATAGACCAAGAAGCTCCCTTGCCCTGGGGGCGAGATGACTTTCCACACACTGAGGACCGGGGTGGGCCCATCCCAGCCCCCGCTCCCCACCCCCCGCCTCAGAATCGGACTTTTAAAGAGGTGACTAAGTTAAAACGGGGTCACTGGGGTGGGTCCTAGTCCACTGCCACTGGTGTCCGCAGAAGAGGTCAGGACACAGACGCACAGAGGGACGACCGCGTGGGGACACAGGGAGGAGACGCCGTCCACGCGCCCCGGGGAGAGGCCTCGGGGGGCACTGCCTGCCCACACCTGGGACTCGGGCTCCGGCCTCCGGGCCCGGGGACGGTGTCTGTGGCAGCAGCTCTAGCCGACGCGCACGGCTCCCTCGCTCTCCCAGCTGTGGCACCCACGCGAGCTGGGGCCGGCCTTGGGGCACGGGCCGGGCCGGGCTGGGGTGGGTGGCGTGAAGGGGCGGCATCTCAGGAGGCGCCTGCACTGGTCGCAGCTGACGCCCCCATAAAGCCTGACTATTCAGGGTGTCCCCAGTGGGGGAGGGGGGCGGGAAGCCGCCGGTGGCCACACGCTCTTTCTCCCTTGACCCACGCAGTGTGATCTGAGGAGATGCGGCGAGGCTGGGGTGGGGGCGCCCCAGCTCTGCCCGCTGGGCAGGGCATGGCCGATGGTTCTGGAGACCCGCAGGCCTGGGTGACGCTTCCTGTCTTTCTGAGGTGGAAACTGAGGCCAGGAGGGGAGAGGGGAGGGGGGCTCAGGTGTGCATGTCCCCAAGGTCCCGCCTCCCACGAGCCCGCTGGCCTGCTGCCTGTGGGTGGTCACGGGCTCCTGGCGGCGGCTGCCGCGGCCGTCCAGGGCAGAGACTGGAGCCTCGGACATAACGGGGCCGGGCCCGCAGGGCGGGGGGCCTGCTGGGGGAGACCGCTAGGGCAGGGGTCCCCTCCCCGGGCCCGGGTGGGTGGGACAGAGGCCCCTGGGCCCCGGCTGTGAGGCGAGGCCCTCGGTGGCAGCCACAATAAATATGTTTGTTCAAGGCAAGCCAGGCTGGGAGCTGTGTGCGCTGGCCTGGAGAGGGAGAAAAGGCTGCTTGTACCTCGCACACTGGGGTGATTGTTCGTGCTCACGCAACTGCTGCCCCGTGGCCGGAAAGGTCAGACGCCCCTCGGGCCCCGTCGGAAGCAGCCGGTGCCTCGGGCCCCTCGACTCGCTCCCAGCTGTAAGGCTCGTCCGTCCGCATCACCGCCGGGCCTTGGCATGGGCGAGGAGGGTGCTGGGCGAGGCCTGAGAGGCAGCCGGGCAGGGGCGGGACAGAGGCCCGCGGTCCAACGGCCCCAGCGCCCAGGACGGGGGCCTGGGACCGGGCAGGGAGGCGCCTGGCACTGGAGCTTCCCCGTGGGGTGGTTCGTGCCCTGGTCAAGTGCAGCAGATCTGATCACGGTGCTCGGCCGCCAGGGCGCGGGCGGCAAGGAGACCGGGAGGTGGGTACGGCCAGACGCCCAGCCCCGGCCGCTGCTCCCGGCTGCAGCCCGGCTCGAATGGCCGCCACCTGTCGCCCAGCACAGCTCAGGCCCTTGCCTGAGGGCGGACATGCCCCGCACAGAGGCCTCGGCCTGGCCTCGTCTCGGCCCCACTGGCTCTCCCTGCGCTCACAACCCCGAAGGGCAGAGGCCGGGGACCCGAGCCCGGCCACCACTTCTTGGGGGGGGGGACAGCGAAGCCCAGAGCGTGTGGCCTCGAGGTGCTGCCACGGTCACCCCCACTCCGGCCCCCTCTTGGCACCACCTCTGGCCTTTCTTCTCCCCTGGGGAGGAGGGGCCGTTCTGGGGACGGTGTCCTGGGCCCTGCCGATCGGGAGGGAGGGGGGTCCCGCCTGCGTCCACGCCCCCGCCAGCACGGCCAGGACGCCTGAGGACCTCCCGGAGGTCCGGCCGTGACTGCCATCCTGGTGGTGACATCCACAAGAGGCTGCCACGGCGACCCAGTGACCTGCTCTGGCTGCGTGAATCTCCCACCAAGACCGAAGGCTGAGAGGTGGACAAAGGGGCCTGGAGGGAGGAGCTTCTAGAAGCTTCTGAAGAGATGGCACCACGGGAGGCCTTTTGGGCATCTGAGGTCAGGGTGGCTGGACAGAGAAGGGTCGGGCACCCAGGCTCAGGACACAGCCGGCGGCCACCGCTCCTGTGCGCCCAGGCTGACCTCCAAGACCACGGGGTCCCCAAGAAGACGGGCCGCCTGGGGCCACGGTGAGGCCTTCCTTGGGGCCGGTCGTCGAGGACACAAGGCAAAACCCGAGGGGCCTGCCCGGAGCCCAGAAGGGGACTCTGGGCGAGGGGCAAAGTCCACGCACTGAGGGGCGCACCCTGTCCGGCAGGTGGCCTCGCCGGCGGCCTTGCTCCCTGTGCCCGGAGCTGAGGCGCATGTGGTGGTGGGCGGCCGGCGGCCCCGGCTTCCCTCCCGGGCCTTTCCCACTGACACAGCTGGAATGTGCTGGACGCACCAGGGCCTGGATTCCCTAGGGGCCGGGCATTCCGGCCGTGGGACGGGGGCATTCCAGCTTCGCTCTCTCCAGGAGACGACGGGGAGCGTGGGCGGTGACGCCCGCAGACTCAGGCCTCAAGCTGGGGAGCCCCCTCCCTCCGTGGGTGCCGAGGTTCCCAGGGAAGGCCAGGCGGCAGTGGGGGCACGTCCCAGCCAGCCCCTCTCCTCCTGCAGCAGCCCCCCACCTCAGGCCCTGCGCTCCGCCGTGCGGCCAGAGGCCGGCCTCTGCTCCCTGGCAAGGCCGCGGCCTCCCCCGCCTTCCGTCAGGAGGCTGGGCTCTCAGAGCTGCCGGGCAGGTCGCCGGGTTGTGGTCCCCGCGGCCCGCCCCTCCAGGGCCACTCTGCTTCATCCGGCCGAGTGCCCAGCCCAGCTCCCGTCCACAGCCTCCCAGGCTGGGCCCTGGAATCTGGCCCCAGCCCCTTTCCCTGTCCACCTCTGCCTGAACCACCGTCGGGGCACAGCCAGCGGCAGCCCCCATTCTCATCTCCCCCCACTGCAAGCTGGGCAGCAACGGGGAGACCGCGCCTGCGCAAGCCTGCTGCCAGCGCGCGCTGCCTGGGACCAAGTCCCCTCCCCCCGGGGCCTCCAGGCCCCATCTGGTCTGCCGCGTGGCTCCCCATCCAGCATCCTCAGCGAGCCCCATGCTCCTCACAAGAGGAAGAGGGGAGCAGGAGAGACGGAGAGAGGAGGAGCTCGGCGAAGAAGGGGACACGAGCCAAGGAGTGCGGGCGCTCCCGGGAGCGGGCTGGGCCCCGTGGCTTCTCCCCGAGCCCCCGGGAAGAGCCAGCCCCGTTGGCACCTTAATTTTATCTCAGAGAGACGCGTTTGGGACTTCTGGAACTGTGAGATGAATTTGCGTTGTTTACAGCCACTGCGTTTGTGGGAATTTGTTCCTGCAGCTGTAAGACACAGAACACCCCACCCCCCTTCGCATGCCCCGTCTCCGTCCCTCCCACCTGGACCGAGTCTCCCAGGTCGGCCCCGGCCCCTCTTCGGTCCAACCTCTGCTCCGCATCTGCGGTGCCCCTGTCACCATCTGGGCTGGGCCGTGCCCCACTCTGAGCGAAAGCCACCATCCTCAGGTGCCTCCCGGAGTCCCGGCCGCTTCGGGCTGCTCCCGTGGGCCCTTGTCCACGTTTTCCAACCCCAATCTATGAAACTCCCTTCTAGACTTTGGTCTCATCACCCTCTTCGTGAGATGTCCCTGACCCAATTCACGACAGGCCCCGTCCCCGCGCCAGCCCTGCCTGGCCGAGTCTTCCTCCCAAGTGCTCATCCCGTAAATAACGGAAGGCGAGGGGCGAGGTCCCTTGCCGTGGGTGTTTAGTGACTGCCGTGGTTTCTCTTTTGGGATGTTGGCTCCTGAGTAGGTGTCAATTTTGTGTCAACTCCTGTCGCTGTTGTAACCACTGGTGCTCTGTATCAAGCTCTGTATCAGTTCGTGTCAGTGTTGTGTTGACTTTGTATCTGAACGGTCACCGCAGCACCCCCCGCCCCCCCGCACCTGGAGCAGGTGCTCCTCGCTGTTTGTGGAGTGAACACACGCGTGTCTTCCTTTAAGGACTTTTCTATCTGATCTAACTGAATCCTCAGGCAGCCTTGCGGGGTGGGGACTTTATCACTCCATTTCGCAGGGGTGGCTACTGAGGCACGGGGATTTTGTCACCGGTGATGTGGCTCTATTGGTGGGGGTCGGACCACGAGAGGGAAGGGGAAGGGGCAGGCTCAGCACCTCCCTTCAGCCCCATTCTGGCCGGACAGTGCTCGCCCCGGGCCCTCTCCCCTCGGGGCTCCTGGCCCGAGCGCCCTTTGTGCCTGTCCTGGTGGGCGGGGGCGGGGGGGGCGGGCAGGAGGATCGGTGGATAAATGGGCTATTGTTCCATCCGGCACGGTTGCCAGCCCGGCACATACAACAGCCCCTGTGTCTGCGGCGGCTCCCAGAATCCAATCAACACCTTATCGCCAGCATTAATCACCCCGCTATCGGCCCCGAATCAGGCAAACACTTCTGGGGAGTTCAAACCCCTGACTTCACAGACGTTTCTGTGTAATAATAGATTAAGTTTCTGGCGGTTCGACAGCACCCACAGAGGCTGGCCCTCTGGGCGGTGGGGGTTCGGGGAGGCGCAGAGGGGTGAAGGGCTGCTGAGGGCGGATGGACGCTCTGTCCCCAGCCCTGGTCGCTGGGCCTGCCACCTGTCGTAGGCAGGGCACTCCTGGCATGCCCCTGCCCTGGCCTGAGCCCTCAAGGACCAGATGAGCCACCACCCCTGGGCCGGCCTCTGGGAGGACGTGGTGAGCTCTGCCTGGCCCACTGCCCCCGCACCCCACCCTCGCCCTCCCCAAGGCCAAGGATGATGCGGTGCCTCGGGGTGGCTTTAGAATCTCCAGCAGGAAGGACCGGGTCCCTACCCTGGCCTCAGAGCCCTCTGTCTGGGGCAGAGGAGACAACGTGCCCTGGGGGGCACGGGCTGGAGCCGAGGAGCAGAAGGGTGGAGCGGATGTCACAGGGGAGGAGGACCTGCGGGGGGCGGGGGGAGGCGGGGACATCGGAGGGGGACAGGGAAGAAGGCCCTGGGGCGGGCGGTGCGAGGGGCAGGGCCAGGGCCAGGAGGCCACGAGGGCCTGGCCCTGGGCGAGGTCTGGACTCTGCCATGAGCTGTGGGGAGAGAACATGACTGGGCCGGGGTCCCGGGGTCCACGAGGGGCCCCTGTGGCACCCACAGAGGAAGGGAGGCCTGCCCATGTCTCCGCCTCTCCCAGTGTGGACAAAGCCTGTTTCCACATGGACATTGAACTTGAATCCTGGACTCTGGCCGCTTCCCCTTCCAGGCTGCAGAGCCCGTCCCCCGAGGCCCGCTCTGCCCGGGAGGCCGGCTGGGCTCCGCGCGTCACGTCGCGGGCTCCCTGCCTGCGGTTTCCTGCCCGGGTCTGGGTCTCCCTGCTGTGGTGCCATCGGGGCCACTGTGACCCCCATGTTGGGTCCCCGCTCCTCTCCTCAAGGCGAACTATCCGTGTGACCCTCACTGCGGAGACACTGGCTCAGGTTCCCAACGCCCGCCCACGTGGAGGCGATGCCAGGTGCCCTCTGCTTTCCCGCAGGCTCCCCTTCATCCTCTACGTCTACGGGACAGGACAGGGAGCCTCGGCAAGACCGCAGGATGCCCCGGGTCCCGGAGTGTCTGCCCGCCGAGCCCAGCATCCTCCAAGTGGCCTGCTCACCCTGATGTCTGCAGACGTGGAGCTTTGACCCCCCCCACCCGCTTCTCCAGAGCACCGCTGTCCTGGTGGGGGGCCGCCCTGGAGCACCGCTGTCCTGGGGGTGGGGGTGGCGCCCTAGAGTCCAGTGTCTATCGTCTCGTTCTGACTTGGGCAGACGTGTCACAAACCCGACAGCAGAAGGCAAGCCGGGCTTTCTTGCCCGGACACTGAAGATGACACAGTGCATTGTCAGGACCCCCCTGGGGATGGGGAGCTGGGGCACAGAGCCTGAGCTCCCAACCGAGGGGCTCCAGTGTCCTCTGCCCCTGCTCACCGCCGTGCCCCGGGCCACCCTCCACCGGGGGCAAAGCTAGTGCTCGGGTGATCATGGGCCACCTCTTTTTAAGGCGCATGGGGGTCTGCTGGGAGCTGCTGGGGACCTGCCGGTGGGGTGGATTGGGCCCCGGTGCTGGGGGACAGAGGGGCGCCCCTTTGTCGGCTGGGAAAGGCTGCCTGCCGAGTGGGAGAGAGGCACGTTGCAGGGGAAGGCAGGCTCCCCGCTTCCCCCACACCGAAGTCAGCACCGAGCCAGGCCAGCACGGAAATAACGTGATTTGGGAAGAAATATCACATAACACTCCTCCCCACCGGGAACAGGCCTCACCCATCTCTCTGGCCTCAGTCCGCTGGCTCGTCACCACAGTCCCACCCAGAGCCCCTCTGGGCTCCTGGCCATCTCCCTGTCACATGGGCCACGGTGGGGCGCGGGTGGGGAGTGCTAAGACTCGGAGCGGGTCAATCCTCGGCCGTGGGCCTCAGTTTCCCCAGTTCTGAGCGCAGCGAATGCCTATCGCCAGCTCTCGCTCAAACGCACCGTGGTCCCTGGTCTGGGGTCGCCGGCGGATCCCCCAAATCCAGCTGGGGACCCCGGGGTCCTCGGTTCAGGAGCCCCCGCCCAAACTCGCCACGTCCACACACACGTCACGTGAGCGATCGCGCCCGGCTGAGCCACCACCCGGGCCCCGCCCTCGGCCCCGCCAGCTGGCAGTGATCTGCCCGGCCGGGCAGGTGTCCTCCCGCGCGGGCTCCATGGGACGGTCCCCAGCCCTGCACCCACGCAGAGGCGGCTCTGCACGCACGGCCGCCCCGGGCCCCTTCCCTGCCGGAATGAACCAAGCGCTCTGGAATCCGGGAGAAATCAGGGGTCTCTCGCCGGCTGTTTCTCTTGGCGAGGCCTTATCGCTCGAGCGGGGGGAAGCCCGAGGCTAGGGTCAGTGGGTTTTTTAATCTGAGAAGCGGGGAGGTGGCCTCCACCGCTCCCTGACCTGAGGCCCGCGAGGGGCTCTCAGGGCCCAGGGTGATTAACTGAGCAGGTGACCTGTACTTTGGGTGGGGGGACAGCGTCCGCACAAGCGGACGGGCATCAGAGAGCCCAGCAACGTCCCTCCCTTCCCCAGGCTCCCTTCGGCTGGAACTGTGAACTTGGCCTTGGGGCCCAGAGCCCAGAGGGTCTGGGCAGGGAAGGCCAGGCAGGGGCGCTGAGCCCTGAGTGCGGGCGTGTCCGGGAAGCTGGTTTGGGGTCTGGCAGCAAGCCCCTTGAACTTGGGGCGCTGGAGCACAGGTCGACACAGGGCCTCTGCTTCAGCGAGGAGCGGAGAGAAGGCCAGGGACCCCCAAACAGACACGTGGCAGGGCGTCGTCTCCAGAACGGCCGTTCGGCTGGTGCCTGAGGTGGCGGAGCTGCGTCTCGCAGTCTGGAGTCAGCGTGTGCCGACAGCCACGTCACCCCAGCAAGTGCTGAGAGCCGGAGCCCGCCTCACCGGCGCCGATCCTGCTGCCTCGTCCCCCACGTCTGACATTTCACGAACCCGACATCAGTGTAGGAAGGGGGCGGGGGCGACTCCTCTAAGTCTCGCCGCTGCACCGCCCAGCGTACCCCACGCTTGTCTCCAGGCCGTGAAGCCCAACGCACCCCACCACGCCACCCCCCAGAGCCGACACGGGGGCCGACGGGGCTGGTCCTGGTTGAAGACACGTGTTTAGCAGACACGCCCGAGAGTTTTCAGCGCATTGTGCACTTGGCCATTGGGCTCGCTCGGATCCAGCGTCACGGTTCTGACGGGCCATCCGTTCCCGAGCAGCGGCTCCGGAACGCACCAGGTGCTGCCCTCAGACCCTGGGGCCGGGCACCGTGCGAGTCGTCCGCTCCCTGTGACGCAGGCCACCGTCCCCACTTTACAGCTGAGAAGGCTGAAGCCTGGGCCTTCAGTGTCTCATCCCAGGTGACACAGCGAGCTAGTGGCAGGGCAGAGCCATCAAGCCTGCTCTGTGCTGAGGTCAAAGCTCGGTCCTGAGACCCTGCTGCGCGTGAGGGCTCGTGACCCCCACCCCGCTCTGACTCCTGGCTCTGCTGGCCCCCGTGTCCCCTTGGGCAAGTCCCCACGGCCTCGTCTGTGAGCCCAGGATAACCACGGCATCGCCTCCCAGAGGATGTGACAAGCAGGGGGAATGTGGGCAGAGAGAAGACTGTGAGCTGGCGCCCAGGCCCCTCACACCCTTCTCCCTGAGGGACTGCACTCGGGGTGCTGTGCCGAGGCGGGGCGGGGCTGCGGTGGCCCTCCAGGGCGTCCTGGCCTTCGTCCCCCACCTTCCCCACTCCCGGGAGACACTGCAGCCCCAGCTCCAGCCCAGCCCTCGATAAATACCCGACAGCTCACACTCGGGGGGCCCTGTGGCCAGCGGGACAGGTACCCTGGCTGCTGGCCTATTCCATTGTGCGGAAACCCAATCCAGGCGGGAGGATGGCTGTCGCCCCGAGGATTTAGGGCCGTCACCTGGCGGAGCAGGAGGCCTCTCCGCCCTGACGGAGTGGCTACATGCCGAAAGGTGACACCGTAAGGTGACCCCGAGCCCGCGGGGAGGCTGCGTATTATCTGAACCTGCATGTTTTTCCTTCTGTCTTTCCTTCCCGGACAAGGTGTCCTTGGCTGCCCGATGATTTCACCGGGGCGTCCTGTCCAGGTCTGGTTTTGGGTCGGGGGGATGGGGCCCCTGGCCAGGACCCAGAGGTCGTGTGAGGAGGAGGGGTTACGTGGATGGGGCGGGCTCTGTGCCGGAGGTAGAAGGTGGGGATAAATCTCCACTCTGCCCGGTGAGAAGTGGGAATTCCTATACACCTGCAGGTCGCGGAGGCCGCCACCGCCTCCCACGCCTGCCGCATGGCCCCCCTGCCGTGTGACAAAGTCACACGGCTACCTCTCCACCCCCTTAAATCCGGGTGGGCCGTGTGACTTACTCTGGCCACTGGGTCATGAGCACAGGGGAGCCTGGCGGCACTGTGCCCTGGACTGTCCTCTTCAGCCACCGAGAACCCTGTGGCCACCACCGTGGCAACCAGCCCCAGCCAGCCAGTGGGAGGAGAGGCCACAGCCACCAGCCAAGGGCCTGACCCGTGCGTGAGTGAGCCTACTCCAGACCGCCCGGCCCCTGCTTGCACTGCCCACGTGCTGAGCCGGCCCACGGAAGGGTGAGCAGTAAGAAACGTGTGCCGGTTCGAGCTGCTCGGTTTGAAGACGGCTTGTCTTGCAGCAAAGCTGATACATCGTCTACAACGACTAGTCACTGCCACCAGCCGCCACCAGCCCACCAGGGACTGGGCCAGGCCCGGGGCTGTCCTCATGGGGCCTCCAGATGTGTCAGGCGTAAAAAGTGCCGCTCGGTCACAGTCCACAGGACAGAGGACACCAAGGCTCTGAGAGGGAGGGACTTGCTGGGGGTCTCGAGGGCCAGGGCCAGGAGCGAGCCTGGTCTGGGAGGGGTCACACACCTCTAGCGCCCCACCCCTTGAGAGGCCTGCGTGCCCAGTGTCCCTTGGAAGGCCACTGAGACTCTGTGACCCCTCACGTGTCCCCACAGGCGATGGGGACAGCACTGTCAGCGCCGTCACCTGGGGCAGCGGGGAGTCCAGTCAGGCATAGTGGGCAGGCACGCGGAGCTCCCCAGATGGGTACCAGGCTCAGTCAGCAGGCACCTGCCCTCGGCAGGACACCCAGAGCCTGTCTGTCACTCACAGTCCTCCAGGGTTTCCACGGGACCCCAGCGCAGACTCTCAGGCCCTTACAGCCCACCCTCCCGGCCCCCGGGTCGGCGGCCCCCCCTCTGTCCTGCCCGACTGTCACCCCCAGGAAGAGGCCATCATATCCGACCCTGCGCAGGCGCCCACCGTCCCTTCCCACCCTCACCCAGCCTGCGTCTTTCCACCTGCCACGTCACCTGCGGGCTCCGAGGGGCAGGGCTCATCGGCTGTGTGCCCCTACCCCACCCTGCGCCCTGACACCCAGGGCCGGCCCCTGCTGCGACCTCTGAATCCAGCCCTCTAGCAGCCACTCTGTGTGTCCCCTGCACGCAGTGGGCATTCACATGAGACGCCTGACCATGAGACCCCGTGGAGGCCAAGGTGGCCCCCGAAAGCGGGTGGGAAGCTCTCGGTGTGTGTCTCCTCGGGCGAGGCAGATGGAGCTGGGCCTCTTGGGCCCCTAGGAGGGGCGCCCCCAGGGGCCCTGGGCCTGTGCTTCCTACGAGGCAGTAGAGTGTGTCTCATGAACCATGCTGAGATAAGCTTACTGTGGGGCCCCCGAGCTTCTGCAGTGGACAAAGGTCTCAGAAGGCCTGGGAGACAGATGGAGGGACAGAAGGACGAATGACTCAGCACGCTCTGTGCCCCTCAGAGCCACGGCCAGCGTCCAGCCAGTGTCCGGCCAGCACCGCCGCAGGCCGCCACCCGGGCAGCTGCCGGGGAGACAGGCAGGGCCGGGAGAATGAGCGCCCCGCGTCGGCGGCCGCGCTCTGGGCTGCAGAGTGAGGGGCCCTCGTCACAGCCCCATGGGATGCGGGCAGGAGACCCGCTTGGCGTGCCCCTCCCACCCCTGCACACGGGAGGCGGACTGGAGGACCCTTGACCACCGGAATGTAAATCCCTAGAAATATGTCTGTTAATTCCACTCACACCATGGGCGGGAAACACAGGGTGCACATTCGGGCCCAGGGGCCGCAGACCAAGGTTCGCCGGTGCTCCCAGGAGGGGCTGCGGAGCTAGGGTGTGGGGCTGAGGCCCCCAAAGCGCCCAGCGAGAGCGGGCTCATGGGCAGCCCTGAGTGAAGGCCGGGGAGGCTCGGGGTCCCCTTGTGCCCGACCCCACGCGGAGCCTTTCAACCCCCGAGAACCCTTTAACTCGCCTCCCTGCGGACGGGCGGGGAGGGGCGAGCCGTGGGTGCAGCTGGGCACTCGCAGCTCTGTCGCCCAGCACTTGGTGTGGCCCCAGCCGCGTGTCCCCTCGACGTTCAGAAAGAATAAGCTGAAGCAGGCGCCTCGGGCCCCCTCCCCACTTTCTAAATCTTACCAGCTTCAAAAGACAAGCCCCTGTCCCCGCACCCGGGCCTGACCCTCACAGGTGCCAGGGACTGTGTGGTTCACGGCCGGGAAGGTGGAGGGGGGCAGGTCCGGGAGCCCCGGAGAAGCCCCTCGTCCTGTGGCACCAGGTCCTGGCGGCCTTGGGGTCTGCGCCGTCTCCACCCCCCAGCAAGGCCTGCGCCCCCACATCACACTGTGTCACGAGGAGAGTGCCCTCCTGCCCTGGAGCCCGAGGGTCGTGACTCTGCGGGCTGTGAGGGGACCAGAAGGAGCTCGCAGGGGCCTGGGCCTGGGGCTCGGACACGGGGCCTCGGGGCGGAGCATGGCTGCCACCCCTCCTGCTTCGGCTCCCACTTCCGGCACGGGTTCCCAGCATGGGTGCTGGAGAGGCCCCGGCTGGAGCTCAGATCTCGGGGTGGCGGGACTTAATGACGGAGTGCTGGAGCCGGCCAGCCCCCGGTCCCCTCCCCTCGCAGAGAGCAGCCAGGCGACCTTTGAGGGGGCTGCCTCTGCATTGGGAGGCTCCCTCCTGGCCTTCAGCTGTCCCCTCACAAGGCCAGCACAGGCTTGGCCCGACCTCAGCCTGGCCCCGGAAGGCAGCCGAGCCAGGGAGCGTGTGCGCGTGTGTGCAAATCCGCGGAACACGGAAAGCCGGTGACACACGCAAGCCTTCGCGAGACGGCCGACGACGGCCGACACTCTCTAGAGATGACACGCGGCAGGCCGAGGGGACATTCGCCTCTGCCATCAGCCTGGGGGCCTTCTGTGCTGTCTTGTGCACTGCCAGCGTCTTGCAGCCCTCCGGCGGGTTCGGGGAGCAAAGGCCAGTGCTCGGGGGAAACGCCCCTCGTGTCCGTTTTGGGGGCACGTAGGCCCGGCACGTCTGTACCCATGATAACGGGCGCCACCCCCGAGGGATGGGCGAGGGGCCGGGCACGGCCGTATCTGCTCACCGTATCTGTGCTGAGTTTGACCTGTGCTCACTTCTGACTTCCCGGAACAGAAGATTTGGGAAAATGCGGATGTCTCTGGGGGACCCAGCCACGCTAGGGCTGTTTGTCCCCCGAAGACCACACGGCATAGCAGGCAGCCTATTGGCCGAGGGGTAGCAGAACCGCGAGGGTTTCGGGCAGACGACTCTCCCGACTTCCTCTGGCCTGTGTGCCCGGTGTGGCGGTGGCTCCAGCCGCCGTCACTTCTCACAGCGGCTAAACCCGTGTATGCGTAGACTCACACTCGCGATCGAGAGGCGCGCACGCGTGGACTCACACTCGCGGTCGAGACGCGTGGGGACACTCATCGTCCCCGCCCGAGACGCGGGGAAGCACAGACTCTGGCGCTCGCCTCGTATGCAAGGGCACGCAGCTCAGAGGTGGCCCGGGGCGCTTCAGACCTGGGCGGACCCGGGCCTCCTGCCCCCCGCACGTACTCAAGGCAGGTGACAGGGCAGATGACGCCTGCATGGGGGCTGGGCCTTGGTCCCCAGCAGGGGGGACATCAACACTGTGGTGCGGTTCCAGCTGCACTGCCCTTCCTGTGACGAACGCGGGGGACAGTACTGGGCCGCAGAGCAACACGAGGGCCCCGCACAGCCCGTCCTGGGGCCCGTGCTCTGAGGGTCCTCGGCTTTCCTCGATGACGCGCGGCACATAGTTGCCGGAGGCCAGTGCCTGCGGTCAGTAGACCCGTCCTCCTCGTGCTCACCCGTGTCCTGGGAGCTGCCCCCCATAAAGCTCCTGGGGCGGCAGGGGTGAGGGGTTCCCGTGGAAACGGAGAGATGGGGGGGTGCTCGGCCAGGCGGGCAGGCCAGGCTGGGTGGCACCTGCTGGGGGCTCAGCGTGTGAGTGAGAAGGTGAGGGCAGTGGCCGGGAGGGCTTGGGGCCGACAGCCCCCCAGAGCTCCGTCTGAGGGCTGGGGCTGTCCTCGGGGGTCTCGGCCGCAGGCCTGGGGCGGCCACCCACAGCCCACCTTGATGAGGATCACTCCACAGACAGGGCGGCAGTGAGGCCACACCCTTTCGACAGAACAAAACAAGAAAAGCTTCTATGGCGCTGCCCTTCCCTGCCTTCTGGAGCAAAGCTCAGCCCTGGCGACCCCACGAGTACCCTGATTCAGGAGTGCTCCCCAGAAGTGCCACCCGCTCCCAGGGTACTCAGACCCCGAGGTGCCTGGGCGGACGAGCGGGGCCCCCGGGAGGACCTGGATGCTGTGGTCACGTCCCCTCCCCGCTAAGAGCAGCTTTCCGGTCTCTCCCCTCCCCACTCTCTCCCCAGGGACCTCCCAACGTCTGAGTCCCTCGGCTCTGCTCTTCAGAGAGCTTGTGTTTAGATCAAAGTGAGAAGCCAGGCCCTGCGACTTTCCTGGATGGGGGCGGGGCGGGGCAGGGGCTGCGACTTCCTGCAGCTCCCCTCCCCCACGCCAGGCTCTTCCTAGCCTGGGGCCTGGTGGGGCCTGCTGGGGCCAGGCACCGGGAAGGGGCCTGGGAGAAGGATGGGGAAGGGCAGAGGCTGGGAAGCGGGCGGGCGGGCGGGCAGGAGGGACTCTGCCCGGCCGAGCCCCTTTCTGCTGGCTCTGTAACGCCGAGCTTCTTGGGGAAATCGAGGCCACTGCACACGGAGGGGCGGTTTGAAACGAGATGTGCCTGCGGGCCCAGCGGTCACTGCTCGTTTGGGGGTGATCCACGAGCCGACTTCCAACTTCCCGTCCTCCTCCACTGCCTGGACCGCTGCTGAGGAGACCCACCCTAGGCCCCGGTGCTGGAGTCTGAACGCCCGCAGTGTTAAGTGGGAGCCTGGCATAACACACTCCGTCCCTGCCAGGCCGCCCCCCATTTACCACGTGCTGGGAACCGGCTGGCCCTTCGCACGCGTGACCCTCATCTGAGCCCGCGCTCCGCCCCTCGAGGGAGCCCTGTGCCCCCTGCTGACCCGCAGGAAAATGAGAGACTCGGGCCGAGCACGAGAGCGCGACGTGCACGCAGCCCGGTGCCCAGGGGCACGGGACCTTCGCGGCCGGAGCTGCCCCTCGGCCTGACGGCGAGGCCCGAGGCCTTCTGGACAGCCAGCCTGACCAGGGCAGTGCGGAGGAGGCCTGTGCGTGCTGCTTCTTGGTCCTCAAGCTCTGATGGTTCCCCCCTCACAGACGAGAGCCCCCGACCCCCTGCCCTCACCCCTCCAGGCTCGATTTTCCTGCCGGCACGGTGGCCGAGGTGCGTGGGGCAGCAGCCTGGGTTTCCGCACAAAGGCCCCGGCGGAGCGGCACGGGAGGGAATGACACCACGGGCTGCTTATCACCCGGCGGGACTGACCGCCCCACCTCGCCCAGGGTCCCCTGGGTGTCCCGCACCCGACGTCGCAGCCGGGCGCTCACTCGGTGCTCTGTGTCGAGCTCCTACTATGCGCGGGGCCACTGGACATCACTCAGGACGCAGCTACGGCGGCTCCTCGCAGATGTAGAAAGAGAAATGTCACTTTGGAGTCTAAACACCAGTGCCCTGCCCCGTTTGCTGGGGGCCCCGCCCGCCCCCCCCCCCGGGGCCGTCCATGGCCCCTGTCTCTGTGGGAGTCCCGCATGGTGGGGGGGGGCCTGCCAGGGCCTGCCAGGGCCTGGCCAGCGCTGAGAAACTCGAGCGATCAGGCCTTCTGGGAGGCAGGCAGTGGAAATTCACCAGGCACGCAGGACTCGGCCTGTTTGTGCTGACGCCGCTTGGCAGGCGAACCCCTGGAGGCCGCTGCCGAGGAGGGACACCCAGCGATTCCTAGATAGCCATCGTGGGTGTGGCACGGCCGAGGCCACATAGCTGACCGCTGGGCTGCCCTTTCCCACTGTGGCTTGGCCCGGCTAGCCATGCCGCTCTGCCACCTGAAAGCGGCAGGCATGGCCCGTCCAGCGAAGCTGGGGCCGGGGGGTCCTCGGCTCTGGGCTTATTTCCTGGCTTCCGTCCCCAGAGAGCACGGCCTGAGCCTGGCCCGAGGGGGCGCAGGCAGCTTTGGGGGGATCTGTGACCCGCCCAGATGTGGAAACCGTGAGCGATACAAACGGCGTTAACTTGGGCTTCGCAACCAAGGCGGACGAGGTGGGGGTCTGGCCGCCACGGCTGGGGTCCGTACACTGACCCCAGAGCAGGTCCCGGTCACTCCAGCTTCAGGAGAGGTCAAAGGCAGGGGAGGCTTAAACGCTCTGAAATTGGCTTTTATAGGAAGGAATTTATCCTGAAGCTTCAAGCCTGAGGTTGACGGGGCGAAGTCCTGCTTTATCTCAGGTAGTCACATCCCAAACTTGTCCCCTGGCGGAGGTCAGCCTCGCCCCTACACCCCGTCCTCACCGCGGCCCTCAGAGGGGTCTGAGGGAGACTCGGTGTTGGTTTTACGGTTTGCGTCAGCGTCGTTTCTGACCCGGCTGCCCCCGGCCCCCTCAGTCACTGGAGCTTGGGCCCACGTGGTGGCTGCCCCATGCCGGGAGGCCAGGACTCCTGGGCGGAAGCACCCAGAGGGACAGAGTATAGCCTGGGGGTTCTCCAGGAAGGGTCCACGTGCCCCCGAGCCAGTCCCCACTCCCTGAGAGAGGGCCTCCCAGACCCGACCGCCTGGGAGCCATGGGCTCCGACAGTGGGCAGGGCCAGGGACGTGGGGGAGTGTCTTCCAGTTGACCCCAGGAGGGAGAGACAGAGGAGGCAGGCTTGGGCCTGGGTCTCCCCGAGGGTGCGATGCCGAGATGCCGAGGGGCTGAGAACACATGTCGTGAGGGAGCAGGGAACCAGGGCCAGGACGGCCCGTGTCGCGTGTCCGCCCGTGGAGGGACGCCTCGGCAGGCCCTCGAAGCCCGTTCCCGCCTGACGT
>NW_006435764.1:1526143-1526482 GCF_000325575.1 Pteropus alecto | reverse complement strand
CTTTGCCCACGCCGCGCCCTCTGCCCGGCACGCGTCTCCTCGGGGAGCCCGTCCCGGGAAGCCTCGGCGTCCCTGTCCACCGGGGTGTGCGCAGCCTCAGAGCCCTGTGCCCAGACCCAGAGACACAGTGACCCAGTGACCCAGTGACACAGAGACACAGAGACGAGCAGGAGGTGCAGGGAGCAGGCCTCCGCTCCCAGGACGGCAGGACGGCCGCCCGGCGACCGATTCCACCCGAAGCTCCCTGGGACCTGCCAGCAGAGCCACGTGACGAAGGCTGGAACGCACGGCCCGGCGGGTGGCATGGTCAGCCCCACACGCTGCCCCCCAGGGGCCTGG
>NW_006435764.1:1513528-1526116 GCF_000325575.1 Pteropus alecto | reverse complement strand
TCGGGGCTCAGGCTGCGTGAGGGTGACATGGCCTGGCCCAGCCCCAGCGGTGCGGAATGCTAGCTCGCTCCTGGCCGGCTTGTCCCCGGGGTGGGGGTGGGCAGGCAGAGCCTCTCCAGCTCCGGCCGGCACCGCGCCACGCCCTTAACGGGCCCCAGTGACAGGAAAGGCTCAGGAAAGAGGCCTCAGCCCCCAGCTCAGGCCCAGAGCTGCTCCCCCCGCCCACGCTGCTCTCTCTGCAGAGACTCCCGTGGGCGGGGGGCCGCAGGCCTGGCACCCCACCACCCAGTGCGGACGCCTCGTGCTGGAGCTCCCCGAAGCGAGCAGGGACGGAGGGGGGCCTGGAGGACAGAGACGCGGTGGCGGGCGGCACACTGGGCCGTGCCCCTTGCGGGCCGGGCTGGGAGTGGGTGTCTGTCCATCTGGAAGCAATGCCCCAGCTGCGTGAGCCAGCCAGGACGGGCGAGGCTCGGAAGACGTGAGCTCCACAGCAAGGAGCATGGGCTTCGTGGATAATCTTACCAGCAGCCAAAGAACCCAGATTCCTGCCCAGGCCTTCACCCCGCACTTGGCCTCCACGGCAGCCCAGCCCGGCCTGGGGCCAGCAGTGCCTGTGGCCGTGGCTTCCAGAAGCAGGGCCGCCCCAGGAACTCAGTTTACTTTTTCTCTCTCTGGGTGGGTGTGGGGGACGGAGACCCACTCCAGGAGCAATGAGGGGCCTGTCCTTGAGACCCCCCCCCCCCGAGGACGGTGAAGTCAGGGAACGTGAAACCTGGGGGGGGGGGTGGTTAGTGAAACTCCACGATGCCTCCGAAGCGCTCTGGAATCTGGGGGGAAGAAACCGTTTCTGTAGCTCTTCCCAACCTCATAGAGCTGGAATAATAAAATAGAACAATGAAAACCACAGCGGACAGATGACCGAAGCGTTTTTATGGCGAACGGCAGAGGAAGAACCCAGAAGGCCCGGCGGAGCGGGGAACAATGGGGTTCGGGGGCCGTTTGCAGGAGGGGGGAGGAGCAGAATGCAGGCAGCCGGGAGGGGGGCGGGGGCGCAGGGGGAGTGGGGCGCCCCGCACGGAAGCCGCAACCCAGGCAGGGTCCCGGCTGCTCTCTGGGTCCCATTTCAGAGGCTCGTTCATCCCCCACAATGCAAAACCCCCAAACACCACACGTTTCACCAAGTGGTTACTGTCAGGGGAGTCAGCCTGCGCCTCCCCCCGATCCCACCCCGGGGCCTCTGTTCCTGTCTCTGCCCATTTGCAAGCGAGGGGCTTCCAGCGGGGGGAACTGGCTCCGGGAACAGCCTCGCGGGGAGAGGCGGGGGGCCCTCCAGCCCCCACAGCCTGCTCGGGTCCAGCTGAAGCCTCTCCAGGAGACAGCGTGTGCTGCTGGAGCCGGGAGGGTGACTGCGAGAGAGTCACGTGCAGACAAGGCGCGGGGGCCCAGGCATCCTGGCGTCCCCGCCACGGGGTGTGGCTGCGGGAGGGCTGGGGGGCGGGGGTCCTGGGGCCCCCTCGGCCCCATCTGCACATTCCAGAGGGGAGGTGAGCCCCACAGTTCCACTACCCACCCCCACCTCACGAGGCGGGGATGAGGCTCAGAGGCTGGCACCCCGGCCGGCGTGCTTTGGCAGGGGGTGGTGCGGCCTGTGCCCCGGGAGCAGGCGGGGAGGGAGCCCCCTTCTCTGCCTTGCAGCACCTCACTGCGAGCCCTGCTCTGAGCTGCCTCAGGGCCTTGGGGGCTTGTTGGTAAGCACGGGGTCCCCATTTAGGCCCCGGCCCCAGCGAGCCTGTCACGACCTCCCTGAGGCCAGGCAGTGCAGCGGGCCCTGCACCCTGCTGTTGGGGAGCTCCAGTGCCCATGCACACCCCGCACCCAGTGGAGGGCTGGGTGCACAGAAGGCGCTCAGGAAGTGCAGAGAGCGTGGATGGATGCGGCGAATGAGCGACACTTGTGACTTAAATGAGACACACGCACAAAGCCTCTCCCCAGGCTCCCAAAGGACGCACCAGCCATTACCTCCTTCGACCTGGTTCCCTCGGCTTTCCGGGGGGCAGAGAATATAGGTAATATGTCTCCCTTTTACAGCCGGAGCTTACCAGCTCACAGGGATCCAATTTGGTCCAAAAAGCTTGGCCCAACCCCATCCCAGGGACAGACACAGGTGAGCAGGTGAGCAGCCGCAGCTACTTGGCACCTGCCACAGGCTCCAGGTGAGCTCACCATGATCTAACTCTGCCTCCCTTCAAAGGTGCCCTCCTCAGAAGCGGTGCCAGGACCCTCCCCTCTAGGGCTGCAGACTGGATTCGAGACCTTGAGTTGAAAGGAAATTGGAAAAGTCAGATTCCTTTTGTAAGCTGCCACGGGCTTGTCTCCCCGGCGGTGAGGCCCCAGGATGCTCTGCTTGGTCTTTAAGAACTATTTGTCCATCGTGGGGACCTGTGACCAAATTGCTCGCCTGGGAAACGGTTCACATATTCCTATGGATCTCGCTAGAGCTTCCACGCCCTGTGCCCAGTCTTGGGGTGCAGAGGGGGTGAGACGGCGGAGCCACCCTAGCCTTGAGGAGCCACAGTCTGGGGTGGCCCTCACACTTGGCGGTCGATGACCAAGGCATGTGAAGAGCCCCTACAAGGGGCATGGGAGCCCCTGGATGTGAGGGGTAACTCGGGGGACCCACAGAAGAGAGAGGAGTAGGTGCCCCAGGCAGAGATGCGGGACATGCAAAGCCGTGGACGGGGCGACGGGGTGTGCATGGCTATGAGACAGGGCCATGAGGAAGCAGCGCTGGAGCCCACAGAGGGGCTGGGCGCCTGGGGAGGCTCTGGGGAGCATACGCCTGGAGGCTGGGCAGGGTCAGCAGGCGGGAAGGGACAGCTGCTGGCCACTGATGCACAAACCCCCATAGGAGCAAGGAAAGAAGCGCAGAACTTATACCTGAAAACTACAAGACATTTTTGAAAGAAACGAGAGGAGACCTGAATGAAATGAAAGACATCCCACGTTCGTGGACAGGAAGACAGCGCTGCTGAGAAGCCCGCCTTCCCCGGCCTCGATGCCACCCCTCTCCGAAGCTCAGCGGGCTTCTTTGCAGAAATCGACGCGCCGATCCTAAAATTCGAATAGAGACTCAAGGGACCCAGTGGAGCCAAACAAGCTTGAAAAAGAGGAACAAAGTTGAAGGACTCACACTTCCCGATTTTCTGGCTTACTACGAAGCCGCAGAGAGGAAGACGATGTAGTCCTGACATAAACGAGACACACAGACCAATAGGATGGAACCGAGAGTCCAGAAATAAACCCTCATTCACGGTCAATTGCTTTTGACAAGGCTGTATCGAAAACTTAGAGGTAAAAGCTAAAACCACAAAAGTCTTAGAAGAAAACACAGGAGTAGATCTTTGGAACCTTGGATTTGCGCATCGCTAATTACAGCACTAAAAACACAAACGATGAAAGAAAAAAAAGTGAACACATTGGACTTTACCAAAAACAAAAAGTTTATGGCTCCAAGGACACCATCAAGAATGTGAAAAGACAACCCGTAAAATGGGAGAAAATGTATCTGATAAGGGACTTCTATCTGGACTATAGAAAGAACTCTACTCAAGAATAAAAAGATAAACAACCCAACAATAATCGAGCAAAGAGTCTAAATAGGCGTTTTATAAAAGAAGATACACAAATGGGAAATAAACACGTGTTTGACAGCATCGGCCATCAGGGAAATACAAATCATATTACTTCCCAGCTACCAGGATAACTAAAATGAAGACGACAGATAGTGACGGGTGTTGGCAAGGATGTAGAGAAAGCGGACCCCTCATCGGAGGCTGCCGGGGAGGTGACGTGGTGCAGCCATTTTGGGAGACAGGCTGGCAGCCCCTTCCAGGGTGAACCGTGGAGCTTCCACGTGACCCCGCAATTCCGCTCCTCGGGGCTTACCCAGGATCAATGAAAACCTACGTCTGTCAAAAAGACTTGTTCCCGACCGTTCGTGGCAACGTCACCCACGTGGCCGAGAAGTGGAAACGGTCCTGGTGTCTAGCATCGGGGGATGCGTGGGCGAATCCGACGTGGTCTCGCCACGCCGTGTAACATTATTTGGCTGCAGAAATGAACGGTGCACCGGAGTGTGCTACAGCGCGGATAAACCGTGGAGACACTGTGCTCGGTGAGAGCGGCTGGGTGCAAAAGGCCACATATTGTCAGACTCCATTTATGTAAAATGCCCGGGACAGACAAATCCACAGAGATAGGCAGTGGAGAGGTGGCTACCTGGGGTTGGGGAGTGACAGCTACAAGAGCCCAGGTTTCTCTGAAGGGTGCTGAAGATATTCCGGAACTAGATAGAGGTGGTGGGTGCACAGCACAGAACGTACTGGAAAGCGTTGAACTGTCCATTTTAAGCGGGAGAACCGTGTGGTGCATGAAGGATCTCTGAATAAAGCTGTCGGGAAAACAGACATCGAAACCGAGAAGCACGAAGCAAACAAACAGCCCTGCAGGACCACAACGGGCCCCGAGAGCGGCCCCCAACTCTACACGCCGCTGCAGGTGGGGACCTGGGAAGCGCCCCCATCCCGGCTCCGGGGGCCGAGCTCCTACCCACGTCCTGCTTAGAGCTCCCAGGTTGGACGTTTCTCATGGTGAAGGCCCAGGGACAGCGAGCCAGGAGCCGGCTGCAGCTGGGGTGGGGGGAGGGTGGGGGGCCTGGAAGCCGAGCCGCAGAGATGGAGGCTCCCACGCTCCAGGGCCGAGCTGACGTGACTAAAGCTAAACAGACCCCGTGCCACAGCGGGGTTACAGCTGATGCTGAGCCGCGCGCAGAGCCCCTCGCAAGCGATGGCGGCGTGGGGAGGGGCGGGGAGCAGGCGGCCCCAAAGGTAATTTGCACACGGAGTTTATAAGGCCCTCAGCTCTTTTTAAACTATGCTTCTCTGATTATAAACAGCTGATGGCTCACAAGATTCAGATTTTCCAGCAAGGCTTCCAAAAAAAGATTACGCTCCAAGCGGAGAAAGGTGACCGGGTGCGCTGCGGCTCTCGGCAGCTGCAGCCGACCTGTTGCCAGGCGTGTCACATCTGTCAAACGTTTGCTGCCATCGACATGTCCCTAGGAGGGCTCTGGCCCCGGTCGTGGGCCTGGGGGTGGGGGACAGGGCGAAGGACGTGGCGCCCCATCTCGGAGGGGTCCCGCCTCCTCGGAGCTGAGGCGCAGTGGAGCCTCCACCCCCCGCCTTTGGACAGGGGCCCGGGGCTGGGGCTGGAGCTGGGGGCCCTGGGATGAGGCCTCTCCCTGCCCTCCCTGTGCACCCCAGAGTTCTCTGCACCGAGCCACTTGGGGTGCCGCCCATGCGATTCCAGCGTCCACTGCCCTCCTTCTCTGGAGGTTTGGGGTCCACTGAAGGGAGTAAGAAGAGGAGAAAGGGGGCCACGCCCTAGGACCGAGCACCCGGACGCGAGGACTCGTCGCCCTGCCCTGTTCTGCTCGCGGTCGGGGGTCCGGTGGCCGGGCCGCAGGGCCCAGCGGGGAGAGGGTCCTGCAGAGGAACGTGGCCCAGCCAGTCTGCTGGGGGCTGTGGCTGCGGCGAGGGGGGCTGGGCGTCCTCTGCCGACTGAGGCCTCCCCAACTACGTACGGCAGCACATCATGTCCGAGTGGAATGATTTTTGAGTGAGGTTCCTGGGGTCCCCGATCTTGGTCATCTGTTGGGAGCGGGGGCACAGCCCTGAGGGGCCTGGTACTCTGGGGGTCGGCTGCCTGTGCCACCTCCGCTGTTGGGCACACACAGGCATCCAGGGGAGAGGGGGCACACTGGGCTTCACCGTCCGGGAGGCCAGGCACAGGCGAGGTCACACCCGTCTCCTGCCCTGGAAGCACCACGTCCACGAAGGGACTGCCCCATCCAGCCACGTGGCTGCTGTGCGAGCAGGCGCCATGTCCCTCACACTGAGGCCACATAGCCGAGGAAAGGACAGGCAGACGGACAGAGCCCGGCTCCAGCACAGGCAAGTCCCTTGACCCGGCCGTGCCTCGGTTTCCCCACCTCCATGGTGGGTTGCGATAAGATAAAACAAGTCACTGCCTGGCCGCGGCCACTCACTGCCCTCTACGGCCAGGCTGCTCTGAGGGCCTCGCGGCGGCTCCGGCGGGGTGCGGGGCGGACGGCCCGGGACGCGAGCCAGTGAGAGAGGCCTGGGGCGCAAGGGCTGCCCGGGGGCGCAGGGGCCTGGTCCACAGGTGGGGTCCGTGCCGGGCAGGCACATGCTGGCTCGGGGGCGTCTAAGGAACCCCAGCGATATGCAGCACGTCCACCTGTGGTCTCAGAGGGTGCTGAAGGAGCGGGTGCAAGACTTCCGGCACGCTCGGCCCTTCCCGAAGCCCCAGGGAGCGCGCAGAATGGGCGGGGCTCAGTGCCACACGGCGTGCCACCGCCACCCAACGTGCCTGCTCCCCGTCACCGTGGCTGGCCGACGGGAGGACCTGTCCCTGTTCCTGGGCACAGTAAACAAGTCAGGGACAGAGCTGGCTGCGGAGGGCCCCTCTCCTGGGCTCTGACCACGTGAGGATGATCAGGGGTCAAGGCCACAGGCCACAGCCAAGGACAGGAAGCTGCGCCCTTGAGAAGCGAAAGGACAGATCTGCGGGCGGAACTGCCAGCCCCTGGGGGCAGGTGCCGGTGAAGGACGGGAAGGGGGACCGCGCACCGCTGCATGCGGTTCCTGCCGGCCCCGGGTCGGCGCCCTCCAAGGTGGGCTGGGGACAGGCCGGTGGGGACCCGCTCGGAGACAGCTGAAAAGACACCCCAACTCCCTGCTACCCAGTGCCTTGGAGACTGCCTCGTGAGGTGGGGTCCCTGGTCACCAGCCTCAGGACAGGCGGTCATTGCCCGCAGTCCCGCAAATGTCCCGCGTAAGTAAATTTGGGTGTTCTGTGGACAAGAAAAAGTCGCCCCTTACAGTTGCTGGATTATATTTCAGCTGTCAGCTTCTCCCAGCCATAAGCACATTGTCACAAAGTCACCCCCTGCTCAAACCCCAACAGCTTTCTGCTGCCCAAAGGCCACCTACTGAGTTCAAATCGCTCGTCCATGGGAGTGGGACTCACACAGGAGTGTAGCCCTCAGGGACACCCCAGGAGAAGAGCCACCAGCCCAGAGGACAGAATTCACATTCTGGGAGGGCAGAGCTATGATGTGCACGCCCGGGCAGACGGGGGTGTCGGTCACAAAGCTGAGAAGACGGGCTGAGCCCTGCAAGGGGGGCGGCGGCAACTCGCTAGTGCCAAGCGCCGGGTCCCCCGCCACGTCACCGCCTAGAGCAGCACACAAACATTCGCTGTCTCGCGTGGCTTCTGGGGGTCAGGAGCCCCGGAGTGGGGGGCTGGGCGGTTCTGGCCCAGGGTCTCTTGTGAGGCTGAAGTTGGGATATGGGCCAGGCCTTCGATCATCCGATAGTTCGACTGGGGCTGGAGGGTCCGTTTCCAAGATGGTGCAGTCTGAGGCCACCGGCTGGAGGCCGCAGCTCTTTGCCGCCTGGGCCTCTCCTCAGGGCTGCTCGAGTGTCCCCTCCACGTGGTGGCCGGCCTCTTCCACAGCCTGGGCGCCGCCGGTGAGGGAGCAGGCGGGGAGCTGTGATGCCTTTTACGGTCTGGGCTCAGAGGTCACTCTGTCACTTTCGACACATGCTACTGGCCAGACACAGATCGCTCAGCCCGGCACACGCTCAGGGGAGGGGACCGACCTCCACCTCCTGAGGGAAGGGGTCTCGAAGTCCTCGGGAACAGATCTCAAAGCCACGTGGCTACACGGGGCCCCAGGCTCACTGCCCTTTCCCCCCTTCCTATCTTTTCTGTCCAAATTACGTCCAGCCTCTGCGCCAGCCTGGCTCACGGACGACACTGTCATTGCCGCCTCCGAGGCCCTCACGGCCGGTCGCCGTATACCCACTGCTCGCCACGGCCCTGGAGGATTTCATGGCAGCCACCTCGCCCTCCGTGAGCACAGAGTGGGGGACATAACGGGCTCTCTGCAAGTTCATGTCCTCACGGCAAATGTGGACCGAGGGCCCTTCCGTGGTTCAAAAGAATCTACAAGCACCAGAGCGACGGGCACGGGGCTTCCTGCTAACACCTTCCCCAGAACTCGAGAGAGTCGAAAACACTTTCCGGGTGGGCCCTGGCAGCGCCAGCGTCCTCGAAGGCCTGGACCCGCCCAACCCGGACGGTGGGGAGACCGCCGGAGGGGAGGCCGCGGGAATGGCAGCCTCGGGCGGGAAATGGGAGAGAGAGGTGTGGGGGGCGGCTCTGGCAGGGGTCTGGCTCACTTCGCTTTCCCAGCCCCTGCTCCTGGCACCCCACCAGGCCCCGAGCAGGTGCTCGGGGGACGGCTGCTGAGTTAGCCCGCATCGCAGCGGGGCTCCGAGGACGGGGCTGGCCGACCAAGGCTTGGCTGTGCGGCCTGTGACCAGGGCTGGGCTGGGCGGCCTGCCCCCCGCGCTGCCCCTCGTGGGGACCACCGCCCGCCCGGCCTGGAGGTGCTGCGGTCACCCCGCGCTGCCCCTCGTGGGGACCACCGCCCGCCCGGCCTGGAGGTGCTGTGGTCCCCTGTGCGGGAAAGCACGTCTCCCCGCGATGGGGCCGATCGTAGCGCGTCACAACTGTCCCGTGCCACCCCGTCACCGTCCTCACGTTGCTCTTGGGGAAGGGGTGCGGCGGGGCCCGAGGCTGTCCTGGAACCGGGGCCAGCCCAGCGGGTGAGGCCGTCACACCTGGTCGCCCTGAGCCTTGTGCTGCGCCCCAGGTCTGGGCAGCGGAGACAGAGAAAGAACCTCAGGCGACAACCACAGCTGCGGTGGCGGGGGCTGACGCGCGGACACTGTTTCTCAGGTGCCGTCTCATCTGGGCCTTCCCTCCTGACCCGTCCTAGGGGCCACCTGAAGCTCCCTCACGTCCCCAGCCACCGAGGCCCGACGAGCCACCCCGTGTCGGAGCCTGGGCGTGGCTGCCTCCCACCGCCTTAGCTGCCACTGTCCTCCGAGCGTCCTGCCTGTCTCGCTGGGTGATGGCCAGTCCCTTCACAGTCCTCCCAGGCCCCAGAGCCTGCCCGTCCCACTGGGGGTGCCAAGCTCTGCAGTGGGGAACACTACGCAGGGAGCTCGGGGTGAGGACGTGGGGGTCTGCCACCTGTGGGTGCGGGGGAGCTGGGCGCACGCGTGCTGGGGGAGGGCAGGGAGTTGTCACCACGTGGGGAGCAGGCGCAGGAGGCGCGCAGGGGCCAAGCAGGAGGAAGATTCCAGAACGAAGACGTGGGAAGCAGGGGCGGCAGAGACCTCCGCTTCAGGGTGGGTGAAGAAGCCACTGGACGGAGGGCCAGGGGGTCACGCACGGAGACCTCGCCCAGCACAGCTGCGGCGGTGTGTGGGCGAGTGGGTGTGTGCCAAAACGGGGCTGAGAGGGGCCGCTGGTGCTGGGGACGTGGGGACAAGGGCTGAGCTCAGAGTGGGCTTCTCGGCAACCGTGCCAGCCCCTCGGGGGCGCGCCGGGCCCCGCGTGCTCCTCCACGGTCCTGCCCACACGAGAGCCGCGCGGGCAGCGTCCCTCCTGAGAAGGTGGGGTGAGGCGCCACGTGGCCCTGGGCCTCTGCCTGGAGGGAAGCAGTCTCTGGGAACTCGGCTGGGCCTGAAGCTCGTCCCACCCTTAGACTCTGGGGGTGGGGCGGTGGTGGGGGTGAGCCGCGGCCCGGGGCCTGCCACGTCCCATCCCTCAGCGAGGGGCTCCCGCCCCCATCCCTTCCTCCGGCCTTGCCCAGGATGGAGGAGGGCTGGTGTTTTCTCCCGGGAAGCCGAGGGGCTCTGGGCCCCATCTGCACTTCTGTGCTGGCAAACGCAGCAGAATTAGCTCAGCCACTTCCTCCCCTAACCCCCCGCCCCCATTCCAAATACCACGGAATCAAGAGAAAAGCCGAGTGGACGTTCTGAGCCTAATTCTCTTCAGCTGTGTGTGCGTGCGTGCGTGCTCTCGGGGGGCAGGCGCCTGCAAGGGAACCTCTTGAACCCTGAAAACTAGAGCTGGAGGGAGCGTGAAGGCATTAGATGGGCCCCCACCATGCACAGATGAGCTAAACCAGACGTCCCCTGTCACGCGGGAGCCGCCCTGTACCCACCCTGCAGTCCCGCACCCAAGGAGGAGACAAAGGCCAGGCCCCACGGCCCATGGCTTCCAGGGCCAGAGAACCCCAGGCTGCGGGGGGACCCCAGCACGACCGAGAGAGGAGCTGGCTGTGCCTGCCACCCCTCCCCAGGGTGCCCACGGCCAGCTCCGGGCTCCCCCACCCAGCTTGCCGGCACCCCCAGTCTGCCCGGCTGGCCTGGAGTCCGCCCAGCCCCACATGCTTCTCCAGCCAATTCCCACACGTCTCTTGTCTCCCGACGAGACAACAAACCCCTCTCCGTCTTGGACCGTTTTCCTCGCCGTGTCCCCCAAAGGGCTAGAGCAGGGAGGCGCACAACAGGTGCGTGGGGGCCGGCAGGCGGCACTGGCTGATTGACGGCGACCCGTGTGCGGCGCGGGGGTGAGGGCCGAGGACTCGGCCCGCGTGTGACTCAGAACTCTCCTTCCCGACGACTGTGTCAAAGTCCACGGCAGCGGGCTCCTTGGCCCCGTGGGGACAGTCACACGAGCACGCCAAGACGTGGGGCCCGTGAGGTTTCGCCCTGGGGGGCGTCCCCTTAGCAAAAACCCGAGTGTCCAGGATCCCAGGGCCTGAGGTTAGAGGGCTCAGTGGAGCAAACGCCGGGCCGTGAGGACACGCGTGAAGGGACCCGGCCACTTGTGAGATGGGTCCCCATCCAGGTCCGCGGCAGAACCCACGTTTTGTTAAGTATAAGGTCAAATCGAGTCCATTTTCATAATTTTAAAAGGCGGTTTTTAAGATGAAATCCAAATCAACACCCTTTGTCACTCTACTAGAATGGCGGCCACCACCGTAAGTGGACTTGCTTTAGGTGGCTTTTCATCTCATGCTCAAAATCCGTGGTTTGAAGACAAACCCACGCCCAAACCGGAAGGCTGGGGAAAAGCTCGTGGTCACGAGCAAGGACCGGAGCGGAGAAGCCGTGGCGTTTCTTCACCGAGCAGCTGGCCACAGCAACCCTGGGACCCACGGGCGCTGGCGGAGAAGAAGGTCCGGACGCTGAAAACTCCGTCTGCCGCCCCTACTGGGATGCGAACCCACACCCACAGGGCTCCCCGCCTTGCTGAGATCTGTGACATTGCTCCGAACACCCGGGGCTCTTACTCCCATGGTGACGCTGACGCCAGGGAGGTGGACGTGGCCGTGCCTGGAGGGTGTCCCGGGGAGCGTTCTGGTCTGCGACAGAAGGACATGGGAGGCCACGGGAGGCAGAGGTCTGGGTCACGTCCCACTGCTCACGGCCGTGAGGACCAGGGCGGTGCCTAAGGTCTCAGCACTGCTTTTTCACACGGTCCCTCCTTGTCTTAACAGCTCCGTGAGGCTGGCAGCATCGCCTCCGCCTACCAGGTAGGGGGCCCAGCATTGCAGGGCACGGGGCAAGACTCCCTCCCTCCCTGCCATTCTTGGCCAGGGGCAGAGTAACAGTGGTCACCCAGTGGGAGTGGGGACAGGAAGCTGGGCAGGCAGGAGAGCGGGCAGCTGAGAACCTGTCGGGAGGAGGCGGGGAGATGGTGCGGACACGGGTGAGCCTGGCGCATACTCCATTACCCCATCAGACTTCACTTACGAGACACAAGTTCAAAGATAAATTATTAAGAATTTCAAGATGGTGACAGCAGAGCGTTAAACCCCAAATGTAGGGCCCTTCAGAACTTGGGGCCCCGTGTGATGGTACTGGTTTCAACCGGCCTTCGCAATAGGCAGATGCCAAAAACACCCAGCCAGGTGGCAAGGACGGGAATGACCCCCCGAATCCAGCGCCCCAACCCAGGCTTGCCCTCCGTCCTTTCTGTGGGCTGGGCAGGGACAGGGAGACCACCGACCCGGGCAGTTTCTGACGGTCAGAAAGCACGCTGTTACCCACTGAAAAGATGACACCATTCCCCCTTTCTCCTCCGGGCTGAACCCCAAAGACAAAAACCGACTCAGTCACCCTTGGAGAGATTCCCGGCTCTTTGCAAACATATATTTCAAACAAAAGGCAGTAGAGACGAATGGCCTCATTGCATGCTTTGGGTGTGGGGACAACAGCTCACTTGGCTGGCTCCAGCCTCCTTCTTCCTCCCTTGTTTAAAGTCAACCCTGGGTGGAGGTGGCAGGGGGGACAACTTCTGAGAACATACTGAGAGTTCTACATGCCAAAACCATTTTGCAATTCACACAAGAGGCCCAAATGGCCCCGGACTTGCTGGTAAAGCCTCCGTGGAGCAAGAGCTTCATGAGGGCAGGCTTTCTGACTGCTATTTGCTACAGGTCCCCAGTGCTGAGGGCGACGCCTGGCACCTAGGAAGGGCCTGGCAGTGCGAGATGGCCGGATGCGAGATGGTGGATGGGTGGAGGAGTGGGTGGGTGGATGGATGGATGGATGGATGGATGGATGGATGGATGGATGG
>NW_006435764.1:1512366-1513108 GCF_000325575.1 Pteropus alecto | reverse complement strand
TGGGTAGGTGGATGGGTGGACGGATGGACGGATGGATGGATGGATGGATGGATAGCTGGATGGATGGATGGATGGGTGGATGGGTGGATGGATGAGTGGATGAGTGGATGGGTAGGTGGGTGAATGCATGGATGGGTAGGTGGATAGATGGATGGGTGGATGGGTGGATGGTAGGAAAGGCAGTGAGGAGACAGACTCAGCCTCTAGGCACAAGGGAATCAGAAGGAAGAGGTCAAACATAAAGTTGTCGGGGTCAAGGCGGGAGGCCGACCACCTGGCTCATCTCAGTCGTGCCATATCCTGCAGGGTGACCTGGACAGGTCCTGGAACTTCCTTCAGGCACCCTGCCTGTCAGAGTCCGTGCACCTTCCTCCCTCCCAGGTCTCCCAAAAACCGATCAACAGGACGTCTTTAGCGGAGCCCCGGCCATGGGTCATTTTGAAAACACTGGCCACCCGCCTTCGTGGACTCCCATTGTGAAGGTCTGCAGCGGGCGGCCGAGTGCCGCAAATGGCCCGCGGGGTCACCTTGGAGCCCGGGGCGTCACACGGAGGAACAGCTCCAGCCTTCTGCGACTCCGCTCAGCCCGAGTGCGGATGCGCAGACCCGACCCCGGACCCTGCGGGTGGGCATTGGGACGGCGGGGTGGGGGCGGCGCTGCCTCCAAGCCCTGGGCAGATGGGGCGGGGCGCGGCACGTGGGTCTGAGCTCGCCCGGCCAATCCAAGGTCGGGTGGCATTGG
>NW_006435764.1:1508055-1511423 GCF_000325575.1 Pteropus alecto | reverse complement strand
GTTCCGGGGCGGGGGCTGAGGCGCAGCGTTCTGGGGGTGGCGGGGTTCGGAGTCGGGGTCCGGTTCCGCGTGCTGTCCGCCTCGTGCCTCCGAGTCGCGGCTCCGAGTCGGGGGCCCAGGGGCAGTGTTCCGGGCGGCGGTGGGTTCCGAGTCCGGGGTCGGAGTCTGGGTCAGCAGTCGACGTCTTGTGTGTGTGGCTCCGCGTCCAGGGTCAGTGGTCCTGGTGAGGGCGACCGGGGATGAGTCCGGGGTCAGATTCCGAAGCTCCTGGACTCTGCCTCTCGTCGGAGTCGGGGATCCGAGGGTTAACGTCCTGGTGGGAAGTCGGTGTTTCGAAACCCGGGTGGGAGGTCCCAACAGGGATCGGAGTTGGAATGTGCTTTCTGGGTCTGGAGCCCACATTGTGGTTCAGAGGCAAAGGTCGGGGGTGCTGGGGAGGGGGGCTATTGTCTGTCAAGGCCAAGCTAGGATCAGAGTTCCAAGTCCCGTCTGAGTGACTTTATGGAGATGGCTGTGCCAACGCGGAGGGATTTTGGAGTAGGGGCCCAGTGGGGGATGCGAGTTGGGGAGTTGGGGTTGGGTACAGATCAGCGTTGGGGTTAGGGGGTCCCGGGTGGGGATTGAAGTTGGGGTTTCTGATGGGGGTGCGGATTCGGAGCCAAAGGTCCGTCTTGAGTGGGGACTGGAGTCTCGGTCAGGTCCGGTGTTGACAGGGGGCAGGTCTCCGTCTGGGTGGTAGCCGGGGACAGCCAGTGGTGCACGCCACACCAACCCCGGTGTTCTAAAGGCAGGTAGAGTCGCCTTTTCTGTGGACTGGGGACGAGTGCCTTCCCTTAGGATTGTTCTGGAGGGAAAGGGATAGGTTCATCTGCACAGAACAGCCGTGTCCTAGGTGGGGTGTCACAAAGTACAAAGCAAAGCGACAACTGTGACATTAGAGGTGCATTTACCCGTCCCTTTCCTTGCTGCCCTGCCTGTGCTGGACTGGGTGCTCCCAGGGGGGGGCTCTTCTGTTTTGTTCTCGGCTGCCGCCCCGCACCCAGCCTGATGCACATCCTCCCTGAGGCCATGCTGTGGAGGGAAAGCGGGCAGGCAGGATTACCCAGATTTCTACGGTGTCTCAAAAGATCCATTTCTGCACCTGTTTTCCAGAGACTCACTAGGAGAAAAATTTAAGGATTGGGTTGCTTGATTACGGTTCTATTTTAATGTTTCCAAACATGCCGAAGTGAAAAGCGGGCTGTTTCAGGATTTATGCTCTAGCTAGAGGGATCTTTTTAAATTGCAAATCAGAGCATGTCCAAATTCAAATAAGGAGAGCACAAGAAAGGAAAATTATGAACTGTTTCCCTTATGGACACAGAGGCAGAAGTCCCACGTAGAGCTTTAGCTAACCGAATCCAACGGTATATTAAACAATTCTTAAACAAGTGGGATTTCTCCCAGGAATGCAAAGATGATCCAATATCAGAAACTCTATCCGTGTAATTCACCACATTAAGAGTCTGGAGGAGAAAAACCATATGGTTCTCTCAATAGAGGCAGAAAAAATGTATGGTAAAGTTTAATGCCTATGTATGATTTTAGGGAGAGGGACGCCCCTTAGCCAGCCAGGACTAGAAGAAAACTCCCCTAACTTGATACAAACTATGTACCCAAACTTTACTTTTCAGCAAACTTAATAGAAGAACCGAAAGTGTGTCTGTCCCTTTAAGATAGGAAGACGCCTAGGGTGCCATCCTGGCCGTCCCCCGACACGAGAAGGGGAAATAGAGAGGCAGGAGAGGGCCGGGGACAGGGAGTAGACTGACTGTCTGTGTCGGGGTCTCCAGAGCTTTGGTCTCGGGACCCTTCGTGCTTGTTCACGGCGACCTAAGTCCCCAAGGAGCTTTTGTTAATATGGGTTATGTCTGTTGACAGTTACCGTCTTCGAAGTCAAAACTGAAAAACTCTGAAAGGATCGTCCAGGCCCGTGGGGCCTGCCGCCTGGGGAAAGCTAACTCTGTGAGCGGGAAAGCAGAAAAGGCAAATAATGTCTGGGTGTTATTAGGGAAACAGTCCGACCTCGTGGGGAGGGGGTCTCAGGGCCTCCCGGGGTCCTCGGACCACACTCTGAAAACTGCTGAGCTACATGGGAAAAAAAATGAAGGTTTTAGAACTAAAGAGAGACTTTACCAGAGTTTTTGGATGTCAGATCAGCATATAGGACATCCTCACATAAAGTCCTCGGCAGCTTCTGTGACTTTAAGAGAAACACACAATGAAACCGATTTTACCGCAGGCTAATTGATGTAAACAAGAGTTCAGTTCCTGCGGCACCTCATCAATGTTAGGGAGCTGGCTAGAGCAGCAGCAGAGGAATGTTATTCGAGGACCCGCCCTGCCCCCTCGGGCCCCCCAGAGTGTCTTTGTGTGAGCGCGAGTCACTGAAAAGTATGAGAAGTTGAGGTAGCAATCAGAATAGCGGCGAAATTCGTATCAGGTTAGAAATGAACAAAGCAGACTTTTATGGAGAAAATGTTTAAACTGTGCAAGGGTATAAAGGAGGAGCTTTTGATGTGGAGGCAGATTCCGTTCCCTTGGACGGGGAGGCTTAGCTTTAGAAAGATGTCGGGTCTTTTTCCAAATCCGTAAATTCAGTACAGCTCCGCCTAAACGTCCAGTTGGAGCTTTGGAAGAACTTGACAAACGTATTCCAAAAAGTATGTGAAAGAGAAAGATCAGCAAACACCAAGTGAACTCTGAAAAGGGAGAACAGAGCGGGCCTTGTGCCTGTGGATCTGGGGGCACACTCCAGGCCCCAGTAATCAGAGGGTGGGGGACCGGGGCCCAGAAGAGACTTCAGAGGCAGCTCTGCGTCTGGTGGGAGGTGGCACCACATGCCTGTGGGGACTATTTAGAAGACGAGGCTGGGAAAATTAGCCTGGAATGGAGAAATATAAATGTGGATTCTACTCGATCTGCTAGAAAGAGCAGGCTCCGAGTGAACCAAAGATTTAAAAGTAAAAGGTACTTGATGTTTGTTTAGGAGAAAACTATGAGGAATAATTTCACGGCCAAGGGTGGCCTTGAGGTCTTCAACGGGAACCAGAAAATACAGACTTTAAGACTAAATTTATGAACTTGAATACATGCAAATTAAGTATTTCTCTTAACTAAATCCATCGTGGCAAAGGTTGAAACAGTTTTCATAATACTACTAAGATGCGACCTGCCTTTTTCAGCCTTACTCGTGGGCCTTTGCCCAGGGTACAGATAACAAATTACCAGACATCTGAAACAACCAGAACAATTCCTAAAACATACTAGAAAGTCCCGCAAATGGGTAAGAGCAAGACAGGAAGCCCGAGTGACATTAGTTGGCATTT
>NW_006435764.1:1479603-1508021 GCF_000325575.1 Pteropus alecto | reverse complement strand
TTTTTTTTGGCTAGAGGGTTAACAAATGCATGACAGGGTGCTCCAGAGCATCAGTAATCAGCGACTCGCAAATGAAAGCGCCGGCCGGGCTTCGTTCGGAGAGGCCGAGGAGAGGCCGAGACCGTGGGGTCGTGCTGGAGGACGCCAGTGCCGGCAGGGGGGCCGAGGTGCGGGACACAGGCCCCGGTGCCGCGGGTGGGGTGCAGACAGGCTCGGCCGCTCTGTGCAGCGCGTCTCCCCCACATGAAATGCCGAATACCTGCAGCCCCGCCCGAACAGCGAGGGGCTGCGCGCGCTCAGGGCCGCGGCCTGGGGGGCAGGGGGGCTGGGGGGCTGGGCGGCTGGGCCCGCACCGTGCCTGGCGGCGAGGTCTGGACGAACACTGCCCAGAGCGAGACGTGCGCAGACACGGAGCCGAGTGACGCATGCCCAACAGAACGAGGGCCTCGGTACACGGCCGGGTCCTGAAGTCGAAAGCACACTCCACCCTGCAGTGCTGGAAGAGTCGCCTCCATGACCAGGGCACAGGCACACAGAGGCGAATCACGGCGGAGCAGCCGTCCCTGGCGGGAGCGCCGCGGGGCTGGGGGGCGGGGACAGCGACTCTCGCACAGACCTTCGCAGGTGACGGCGTTTCACGAACTTGGGGCCGTGACTAACCCTGTGTCCCATCCAGTAGCATCCCCGAAGCGCAGAATGAATGACTGAATGATGCGTGTCCCCTCAGTCCCCCCGACAGACACCCTCTAGTGGGTTCCAGTTCTAAGGAGCAAAACTTACGAGACCTGCCCGCCCCTCTGTCCCTCTCCTCTGCGAGCTCCTGTCACAACGGCCAAATGCCCCAGGGCCTTTGCACTGGCCGCCCCCGCTGCTCCCCCTTCCCTGTGGGGTTCCGTGACAATTCCTTCACATCCTTCAGGTGTCACCTGAAAGGCCGCTTGCCAGGGACACCTCCGACCTGCAATTCCAGTCGGGTCCTTCAGTCACTCGCTAGGTCAGCACTGTTCCGTGCCTCTACAAGCACAGGCTTTGCCGCGGAATTTTCTAGTTCCGTAGGCATCTCCTGATTTGTCGCCTGCCCGTCCCCTCCACCGGAAGGGAGGCCCCGTGAGCGCGCGCCTGTCTGCTCACTGTGGGGCGGCCCACGCTCCCCTCGAATGGCTCCACTGATCGGGCGACCGAGGGAAGAGCCAGGCCAGGGACGCGAGCGCCCACCTTCTGAGCGCGGGGAAGAGCTGAAGCGGCACATGAGGGTGCAGTCCCCCAGTCCCCGGGCGACACCGGGGCCCACTCTGTGGCATGGGGGGCTGTCTTTTGAGTTGTAGGGTGTTTAGCAGCCTCTACCCAGTAGAAACCTGTAGCACCCCCACAGTCGTGATCATCACAAGTGTCTCCACAGACAGTGCCACGTGTCCCCTGGGGGCACTCCTGGTGAGGGCCCCCGCCCGCACCCAGCCCCGGGGTCTGGGATGGTCTCTTCTGGCCCTTTAAATGAAGCCAGCCATAGCCAGCACCCAGCCTCACCCTCTTGGTGAGAGAGACCCCACCCCAGGCCTGGCCAGTTGGGGCACCCCTTCCCCTGGCCAGCGGTGTAAGGGCGACGGGTGCCTCCAGCCCCATAGCCCATGGGCTGCCACCCTAAGCCGCAGTCCCTGAGCCCCTCTGTCATGCGCATCTACGGCTTGTCTGGCTAGAGGACAGCGGCCAGCAGGCCCTTGGACCGTCCCCTTAGAGCAGACTGACGAGAGTGGCTGTCCCTGGCAGCTGGTCTGGGGGTCTGCAGTGTGCTCCAGGAGGGGGAGCGTCCAGGGGACCTCTGAGCAGGCCCCCGGCGGGGTGCAGAGTGGCCGTCGATGCTGGCCTCCCTGCCCCCGTGCCCATCAGCCTTTGCCACCTTCCTCCAGGCTGGCCGGACACAAGACCGGGTCACTGACTAGAGCCAGATGACCCTGGGTTCCAGTCAGGTCCTCTTCCCCAGGCCAGCTCACGCCCATTCCCTGTGGCCTTTCTCTGGGGCCCAACTTGGCCTGGGCCGGGCCCTTGTTTGCAATTGAAATGCGGCCCGGCTGGGACCCACCCCTGCCCGGGGACAGCCTCGGGCTTAGCCTCAGGCTCGGCCAGGAGGAGAAACTGAGCTAATGGGCCTTTCTCCTGCTAATTGTAGCGATTAGTGTCACAGAATGGGGACGCCCTGGGGGCCGGTGCCCCGCACACAGGCCTGTTCCCAGCTGGGGCCCAGGCACAGGGAGGGAGGGCCAGGCCGCTGGGTGCTCAAGGGAGTTGTGGTGAATGTGCCCTCGGACAGGTGACCCTGGGCTATGACAGGTGACTCTCCCAGAAGAGGGCCTAGCGGGAACAAAAGGCCAGACCGTGTCTAGGAGGGCAGAAGCGAGGGCCATCCGATGGTGTGACAGAAAGTACTCTTGGAGCAAAATCCTTTGCTAGTTTGGGGGGCCATTCCCCAGTGTGGCCGAGGGGACCCCATTCTCCCCCAACTCCACGGGCAGGCTTATGGTCCCTGTGCGCCCAGCGCCACGCTGGGAGACGGCAATGGGCCCTCGCCAAGCACGTGCGTGCCACACGTGTGCCACATGCCCACTGGGATGGAGGCCACGGCATAGCTGACTCACAGGCACGGTCCTGCCATCCGCAGCGCGTTCCCGGCAGCCATTACGCCCGAGAGCCAGAGCAGTGACCACTGCCCCATTTTCCAGACTGGCCCAGTGAGCAAGTCTTTGTTGAAAGCTCACCGGGCAACAGACACCGCCTGGGGCGTGGGGACTGGGGATGGGACAGGGGCAGTGACCCAGCGCCCTGCCCTCGTGGCTCCTGCGGCCCAGAGGGGCACTACCAGACAGGGACTGTGGGCGTGCGGTCGGTGACTGTGGGTATGCGCTGGACTGCGCTCCAAGGGGCGGGACTGCTCTGCAGGGGACACCGCGGTCCGATGAACGGCCTGGAAGAGGGTCCACACCAGGACCGAGTCCGGGCTCCCGGAGCTCCCTTGGGAGAGGCGGGGGAGGGAGGTGCAGGGCCCGTGAGCCGAGGGACAGAGAAGCCACCTGGACTGCAGGAGGTTCGAGGAGCGGGGCGGAGGCCAGCCCCGCCGGGCCACTCTGTTCCGGAGCCCGGGGGCCACTGCGTTCTGAGAGCGTCTCCCTTCTGAGTAGACAGTGGGCCTGAAGGGGACCGGGGTGTCGCGGGGCGACGTGGGCAGCCCGGAGGGAGCGGGTGGGGCGTGTTCCAGGGTTTTCCTGTGCGGCAGTGAGGGGGTGGCAGGGACGCTTGCTGGAGAAGACGGGCTTGCTGGTGTGCCGTGCTGCAGGAGATGGGGGGCTGCGGGGCGGAGGGCCTGACTGGGGAGACGTTCGGGAGTCGGGGACCCACAGACGGCGCCCGAAGCTGCAGGCGCCGGGGCTGCCGCTCAGGAAGCTGGTTTGGAGGGAGGAGAGATGCCAGCCGGGGACAGGTCCCCAGGAGCTCTCGTGACAGCCAGCGGGGAGTGCTTGCCGAGGAGACCCCGGACAGAGCCAGAGAGGTGGCGGGAGGGGAAGCCAGTCCACCCGCCTCTAGGGGTCTGTCCCTGCAGAGGCCAGACTGGAACCAGTGCTCCGTGCTCGGACCACGTGCCACTCAACAGCCCAGGAATGGCCCTGCTGGCCGCCTGTCCCCAGGGTGGACGGCGTGGGACCCCTCCCCCATCACTTGCCCTTGGAATGGGGGCAGCAGGGCCCCACACTCCCCACAGCACGTGCAGAGGAAGCGGGTGGCTCCCCACTCCCGCGGGGCGGCCTCGGCCTGGCCCAGCTATTTCGTAACCTCGGAAGGGAGGAAAAACCCCCCACTCTGAACGTGAAGCCAGCAAGCTGAAAAATGGCCTTGAGCAGGCTGGGATGGGAAAACAGAGCCGGCAGGGCGGTGGAGGGGGCAGGGCGCCCGCTGGGCCCCGTGCAGACCGCAGCCTCGATTTCAGTGCCCAGACCCAGAGGGGCCAGGGCACGGCTGGGGGGGCGCAGCGGCCCTGCGCCCAGCCTCCCCGGTTACCAGCTCCAGCAGGCTGCAGAGCTCAAAGGGGTTAACTGCACAGCCTCCAACTCCTCCGCCTGCTAATTTTTAAACGCAGCTGAGCTCTGCGCCCCTCCCAGAGAGGGGTTCTGCACAGCCCCCACCCTGGGTCGGTGGCCAGGAATCCACGTGCATCTGGAACAAAGACTCGCCACTCCCTCCCTCCCTCCCTCCCTCCGCTTGTTCTGATGCCTGAGCCAGGACTTCGCCCCGAAGCCTCTGCCCCCAGCCCCAGCCCCAGCCCCAGCCCCAGCCCGGTGGGCTTCAGCACGGGGCCTCTACTCAAGTAGAACCTTCCAGCCCGACTCAGAGGAGCCGGGCCCTGCAGCCAGGCCCACCCGGCCATGAGGGGTGGCCAGGCGCCTGTGTCCCAGAGGCCAGCTCCCAGCGGTGGGAGGGCAGCAGCCTGGCGCCAGGCCGATGCGGGGAGTGCTCGCTTGCCCAAGGTCCACGACCTCCGGGGGGCCCTCGCCCCCACCCGAGGGCCCCGGGGCGCACACCCCATCCCGAACTGCCTGGATGGGATGAAAACCCCTCAGAAATTCCGACAGACAGCCCCTGCCCCACGCCCATTGACTCAGTCTCTAAAACACACGTGTGCGCCCAGTACGTGGCCCGCTCCCCGGCGGGGCCTGGCTCTGTCCCCGCTTCGTGTCGCTCCTTCCTCGCCCCCTGCCCCTGTGGCAGCTCCTCCGTGATGGAGGCTGAGCCCCCTCCAGACCCAGTGGCTGCTCCCGAGGTCCCAGAACCTGGCCTCTGCTCACACCCTGTCCCGCTCCTGGACCCTAGGACCCCTGCCCTGCTCAGATGGGGGACAGGCACGTGTCCCACGCAGAACGGCCCTGCTGGCAGCAACAGTGCCCCGAGTCCGTGCCGTCACCTCGCCACGTTGACTCTACTCCGTGCCCGTAACAGCACCGCAGGGACGAGCCACCGTCCACCTGGGCAGACGCGGCCCAGGGCAGCCCGCCCACTCACGGTGGCTCGCCCGAGGCCTCTGGGCCCCGACATGGCAGAATTCAGCCCGGTCTCCGGGGTGACCAGCCCTCCACATTCTCTCACGCCTGCGGGGGGCCTTGGGCCTTCGTCAGGCCCCCCGTCCTAACCCTGGAAGAGAGAGCCCCTGTCCGCTCTGCCCGAGAAGCAGGCCGGGCTTGGGCAGGAGAAGCAGGGCCGGCCAGCCGAGGCCTCCTCAGCCCAAGTAGCCGCCCCTGGGCCAGGCCGAGGCCAGCACTGTCGGGAGAGCAGCCCAGGACCAACAGGCCTCCCCTCACATGCCCAGAAACAGCCGGAGGCTGTGGCCGGGCACCTGGAGGCCCAGTGTTACCCCAAAAAGGCATCGCCTCGCTTGCTACGGGGGCTGCTCCGGAGCCAGTGCCATCCCGTTGAGAAGTGGAACGGGGCCCAGCCTGGGAGCAAAGGGCAGTGACCCTCGCGGCCACTCACCCAGCCCTGGCCGCCTCAGCCGCTCGCCGGCCCCGCTGCAGGGTCACAGGCCACTTGCTGGCTTGTTTTGTTCCTAAAAGGTCTGGGTGTTTGAGAATCCAGAAGATGTCCCTGCAGACAGTTTCCATTTATCTTTCCGTTTATCTGTCCCTGCTGCCCAGGCCCGGTGCTTAGACATGGGCCCTCAGAGGGGTGCTCCCTGCGAGCGTCCAGGCTGGCACACAAGGCACAGGGGCAGCGGCTACGAGGCGGAACGGTGTTAGGGGGACACAGCAGCTGGCTGGGGCAAGGCTCCTTCTGGGCCAGGGAGGGAGGGTGGCGCTCAGAACACCTTCTCCTCTCCGGCCTTTCCGAAGACTGCCAGTGCCTGGTGGTGGCGGGCAGAGCAGAGACCAGGGGCCCTCCGGGAGCCCGCGTCCCGGCAGGCCGGGCCCCTCCCCCGCGCCTCTCATTCCCCAGGGCGGGCTTCTTCCACCTCCACTGGCTGCTTTTCCCAAGGCCACCAGAAAAGGCCTCGGACTCTAAGGGGGGCAGCGCAGGAGCGGCTCTGAATCCCAGGGTGGGGTGAGACCGTCTGTGCAGGGCTGACAGGGACGTCCCCCAAGGGCCGACTTCAAAGCCTCTGCCTAACCCCCTGCATCAAAGTCAGGGGGCGGGGCTGTTTGCACACTCAAAGGGGAGGGGCGGCCTCCCAGTCACCTGCGCCTCCCTCTCCCGTCCTCAGGGTCTCAGGCCTTCCTGCACAGGCAGGTGGGGGCCAGACCCCCCACCACCCTGCTCCCAGGCTGCCGAGCCACTGCGGGGGAGGGGTAACCACCCTCAAACTCTGCACACGGTTCCCTACCTCCCGGCCTCCAGCTTCTCATCCCAGCCTGCTCCCCAGCCGTCCCCAGCTCCCCAGCCGCCCCGGCTCCCCAGCCGGCCAGCTCCCCAGCCGCCCCGGCTCCCCAGCCGTCCCCGGCTCCCCAGCCGTCCCTGGCTCCCCAGCCGTCCCCGGATCCCCGTCCCTGGCTCCCTGTCCCCGGCTACCCGGCCGTCCCTGGCCACTTCCCCAAGGCTCTTTCAGGGAGCCCCTGCCTGCCCTCCAACCCCCACAGGCGGGGTGGGGGGGACAATCCAGAGCCCCCCAGCTCGGTAGAGCTCAGGACCTTGCCACGTGGCATCTGGCCTGCCCTCCCCCATCCGGCATCTCGGGGTAGGGGTGGGGGGTGGGTGACAGAGTGTGTAGGTGAGGCGTGGCAGGACAGTATGGCAGCACCAGACAGCAGCTCCGGGCCACCCCAGCCCTAGTGCGGGTGCGCGTGTCCTCAGGCGGGGCACCTGATCTCTCTGTGCCTCATCGTCCTCATGTGTGAACCAGCAGATGGGGGAATCTGCTGGGGTCATCGGGCTGGTTAGAGGGTCAGCTTGGCCCCGAGTTCAGGAGAGTGCCTGCCTTGTCAGCTGTGTGCGTGGGGATGGTGGCACTGGGGCCACCAGGCATGGCCGCGTGACCTCCTCCCGGCCAGCCACGAGAAGGTTCCCCCAAGAGGCTATGTGAGTGGCCCCCTTGGATTGTCCAGAGGCCTCAGTCTCCAGGCAGAGGCTGGTCATGGCGCCTCCCTCCCATCAGACAGCCCGTGTGAACGACGCGGCCCTCGCCCTCATGGCGCCTGCAGACCCTCCCTGCCCTGCGCCCTCCTTCGGAGCGCTCTGCCGACACCGGGGTTTTTCCACCCGGCCTCCTGCCCTACCCGCCTGCCGTGGGTCCCCTGCCTGACCCCAGCATACCCAGGCCCCAAGGGCACAGCCGGTTGCAGCCCAGCGAGTGTGTGCCCGCGCTGCCTGGGGGGTGCTGACCCCCCCCATAGGAGACATCAAAGGGAAGCAGGAAGCAGTGGGCCCCGCCGTCCCCCCGCGGGCGGGAGGAGTGAGTGTGGCAGCCTGGGGCCCGGCTGCTGGGGATTTTCCATCAGCAGGATTTCCGCAGGACACCCCTGCTCCGGCCTCCGCTCCGAGGAGCCGCTGGAGCTGGGCGGGGGGCTCACGGGCGTTTCCAGGGGCGCCAGCAGGCCCGGTCCTCAGTCTCCCCGCGACTTGCTGGCGCGTCTGAACACTGTGCACTGGGCTCTAGGGCCTGGCCAGGGGGGCGAGGCCATGGATTTTGCAGAGGGCCCAAGAAGAACGGGGAGGGGAACCCGCCCCTCCCCCACCGGCCACACCTTGACGGGTGGGGGGACAGGGTCACCGAGTAGGCCTGCTGGGGTGAAGACCCCACAGCGATCAGTCCAGAGTCCCAGGGTCCCAGGACGGCCCTCCTGAGTGTGCAGCAGCAGCCCAGTGCCGTGCGGGCTCCGCGGGGAACCCCCGTGCAGAGCGCAGCCCAGGGCCCCCAGGCCCGGGAACCCAGCTCCGTCACAAGCCCCTGCGCTTGGTGGGCAGGCCCGGGCTCAGACCTCTCCAGTGCAGCCTGCGGGCTAACTCAGGGCGTCCGTCACTCCCTGTCCTGTCCCCCCAGAGCCGAGAATGCCGGGCCTTTGTCCCAAGCTCTGGCTCCTGCCTCAGCAAGCCAGGCCTGGCCCTGTCCTCGCCTCCGGTCACCAGGAGGTTGAACCAGGTGTGCCCTGGGTCACCAAGGCCCTTATAGACATGTGTTGGCCAACACACACCAGGGCCCTCTGGCCAGCGGGAGCTGCCCAGAGACCCTTCGGCTGTTCCCTGTGCAGGGAGGGGTGCATACTCCAGAGGGGGTGCAGTTTTGTAGTTGGAAGTCACCGGTCCCGGGTTGAAAATGGATGGGGAGGACGCCCCAGCCTCGAACGCAGGTTTGCCATGCAAGCAGCCTGCGTCCGGTCCAGCAGCCATGCTCTGCACAGACCAGAGGTGGCCCCTGAGCACACACACCGCGTGGAAAGAGCTGGCAGCCGGGCTCCCGATCCGGTTACAGCAGCTGTCCCGCAGGAACGCGCCGGCCGGGGGGCGGGGGGCAGGATGGGCAGGCACAGCTGTGTTCTCAGGAAGGCTCGGGAAAGCGTGAGGGGGCGAGAAGGGGCGGAGGCCCACACTTGACCATCGATCGACTCGGGCCTGCTGGGGCTGGCCCAGCACCCTTCCCTGCTCCCTGTCCCCCCAGAGTGCGTGGGCCTCGCCCATGGCACCACAGGCTGACGGCAGAAGGGACTGGGATTCGGGTACGCTTGCCCACAGAGGACACGTGGCCTCCCCTAGCCCAGGCACTGGCCGAGACCCTGGTGGAAGCAACCCCGGCCCACCACCCAGGAGGCCGGGCTGACTCGAGCACTGGGGGCGGGCGCCCCCTCCACATATGTGGACCCCAAACTCGTCGAAGCCCGTGTGGCACTGAGACACCAGTGTCCGGTGGGAAGCTGGGGACCGTGGCCTCTAGTGACAGTATGGGCCGCCTCCTACCCACAGGGTGATGCCCACCTGCCTCGCGGCTGAGCTCTGGCTGTGCGGTGGGCGCCCCCTCGTACAGTAGGGCCAGCCTCCCGCCCTGGGGGTGGGCAGCCCACTGGTGTGGCCCATCAGGCTGGTGGCACGCCGGGCTTCTGGGGACCACGGGGGCTTCCCATTCAGGGTTCCATGTGAAAGGGGACCCACCGACACCTGCCAGCATTAGGACGTGGCTGGGACACGGAAGCATGAAGCTCTCGTTAGGGGCGGGAGGTGGCCGGCCTGCGTGCTTGCGGGTGTGGGGCGCGTCACTAGGAGGACACTGTGGCCACGTGGCAGCCCTTCCCGTCTGATCAGCCTGGAGGCAGACACTCTGTGGCTGGAGGAGCCCCTGCCCCCGTCATCCCGGGAGGCACACGGCTTAGGTCCAGGGCGGAGGAGCCCTGTGAGGTGGGGGTGGTGGGAAGCCGCAGGACTTCAGAAGTGGAGGCCACTCCGCTTCCTCCTCAGCCTGCGGGCGCAGATGCGCCGCGTGGGCCAGGCACGCAGCCCGCTTTCCCATGGAGCCAAGGGCTTTCGGGACGGGACCTGCGTCCCGGGGGGCTCTCCGGAGGGCTGGCCACGGGCTCGCCCAGGGTCCCCTCCCGGCCCCCTCGGCCAGGGCGAGTCCTCAGTTTGCTGCCAGCTCCCGGCCAGGCCGTGGGGCCTGGTCCCCTAGGAGAGTTTAGCCTCGGCTCTGCCGGAAAGTCACTTCGGGGACCCGAGAAAGCAGATCTGCTATTCTTCTGACACCTAACAGAGGAAGAGGAGGAAGAGGGGAGGCCAGCTGGGTGACCCCAGGACGTGGGCTGTCGAGTAGGGCAGCGTGCTGGCAGTGGGAGGCCGCTGGCGGGGTTGGGGACCAGGGGCCGCGCATCTTGTGCTGGCAGAAGGCCTACACCTGGGCCACTTCGTGGGGCGGACCTCGGGGACAGGAATGGGGTGGGTACTCGGTCACGCTCCTTCACGGACAGCTGCCCGTCTCCTGGCAGAGCCCCCTCATCCCCCATGGGGACAGCGCAGCTCTCCGTGAGCCCGGCCACGTGTGCCCTGTTCTCAGGGATCGGGGTCCCCCGGGCACCCGTGTGAGAGGCTGCCGGGCTGCGGCAGCGGTTAAGGAGTCAACTGTTCAACACGACGTCTTGATAAAGGAGACGAAGTGAGCAGGTGTTGACTGGGGACAGACCGGGTGCCAGGGAAATGCCACTAAATGGAAAGAAGCCAAAGGCAGCGACCAGGCCTCGCCGGACGAGGAGGGGCGCACCTTCGGCCGTCTCTCCCGTCGGGGTTCCGGGGAGGGGCCAGCCATCCCACGGGGCTGTCACACTGGGCGCCGAGGCGGGCGGGGAAGGGCGCGGAGTGGCCGGGGGCAGCTGCGTCTGCCGCGAGCTGGGCTGGGGCGGCGCCCACGGTCACAGTCGGCACCCGGATTCCTGCTTCTCCAAGTCTCGCTCTGCGATAAATCTCTGCTGCTCCTCGGCGGTTCGAAATGTCTACTCTGAACTAAGCTCCATGTTTTAACGGGTCATGTTTTAATAGGAAAACCAGCTTTGATGGGGTCATGTGCCACCGCGAGCCCAAGACGGGCCCTCGCAGGCAGTGGTGGCAACAGGCGGCTCAGGGCCGGGGAGCCCCGTGGGTGAAACGCCATTCGTTGCCCATGCTCGGCGCCCGGGCGCCACACACCTGGGCAGCTCCGCAGGCGACACTGTGCTCCGCCCGGGAACACCCGCCGTCCCCAAGCCGGGGTTCCCGACCTCCAGAAACGGTCCCCACATATCACCAGTCAGCCCTTTGACCTCCCGCATTTCTAGAAGGGAGTGGGCTCCAGGGCTGAGATTCTTCGTGACAGCAGTGGGGGCCGCGTTCCCCGGGGAGGAGCGGGGCTGAATGAACGCGGCTCGGCGGCAGGTCCCCGCGGGAGCACGGGCCCCAGCGGGCGTCCACCCGACTGGCCTGTGCATAAAGCCCCTCGCTTATTCAGTTAGTCAGTATGAACGCGGCTCGGCGGCAGGTCCCCGGGGGAGCACGGGCCCCAGCGGGCGTCCGCCCGACTGGCCCGTGCATAAAGCCCCTCACTTATTCATTCGGTTAGTCACTCATCAAACATTCACAGAGGCGCCATGACGGGCAGGCTCCCCACGGATTAAGAGAAGATAACAGCGCCGAACGACAAAGGCCGGCTTCTGCCGCCCTCGCCAGTAAACCCTTCACCACAAGTCAACACGCAGTGACACATGAGGTGCGGGGGTGGGATGGGGCGCCCAGAAACCGCCGCTCTGAGGCCAGGACACTGCGGCCGGGCCCACGGAATGCGTAGGCCCCGGCCCGGGGTGGACGGGCGGGTCAGGACGGAGCTCGCATGTTTAAAATGACACTAAGAATATTTGAGGAGCCACGGTGACTTCGTCAGCACCACAGCTCAGGGGCACTGCTAGCTTGGTGACCTTGGGCCCTGGACTTAGCCTTTCAAGCCGCAGCTTGGTTATATATGAGGCGGCAGCGGGAACGGCCCGATGTCAGAAGCCGCCCCGACGCCAGCGTCAGGGAAGCGGTGTTTACAAGCGCCCCGCACGGCGCCGCCCCGGAGAGCGCGGTGCTGTCACTTTACAACGCTGCTCCGGCCCACGGGCGCGTGCAGGGCGGGCGAGTTTCCCCTCGTAAACAGCGGTGTCACCCGCTCTGTGCCCCGAGGTGCCCAGAGGGCACCGACGGTGGGACCGGGACCTCTGAGGGCGGGGACTGCCCCAGCCGACCGCGGGCCCTGGGCCCTGGGCCCTGACCACCGTGTCTCCTTCACGGAGGTGCAGACACACGGCCAGCCCTGGGGAGCCCTGGGCGGTCCAGGCCGGAGCTGCCCCCTGCCCCTCCTAGCGTGGGTGTGCACGTGTGGGGGTGCGCACGTGTCGGGGTGCACCGTGAAAACCAGCCGAGAAGTAAAAGAAGAGTCCCCCCTCTTGTCCCGCCCCCCGCCGGCTTTCCCTGCCGGCCCAGCCCGCAATTCACTAAGCCCCACTTCCCATCATGGGAGCCTGAGGCCATGAAGGCCAGCTGACCTCGCCCCTCCCCGGCTGACCTCGCCCCTCCGCAGAGCTCTCATGGGGTCTCCATGCGTGCGCAGCCATCCCAGCCCCAAGAGCTGTCCTCTTGGCAGGCGAGCAGGGGGCTTCAGCACTGGGGAGGGAGATGGTGAGGCGGGCCGGCGTGGGCTGGTGGGGAGCGGACGGTCCTGGGAGAAGGTGAGGTGCCGTCTCGGGGAGCATCCTGGGCAGTGACGGCCTCCGCCCAGCTTCCCTGGAGGCCCTGGGCTCCTGCGCGCCCCCAGCATCCGTCCCACAGGGCGCCCCTCGCTTCCTTCCACCCCCTCGTCATCACGTGAGAACAGGGTGAGGAGGGCTGCTCTCCGAATGCGCTCGACAGGCAGAAATACGACTGTTGTACAACACAGAGACCCCGCCATCTGTGACGACAGGGATGGATGCGGGGACAGCGGGATAAGCCAGACGCAGAAGGACGAGTACTGTGCGACGTTACTTATACAAGGACCCTAAACGAGTCAGACTCATAGGCGCGGAGCTGATTGGTGGCTGCCTGGGCAGGGGCTGGGGACAGGAACTAGAGGGTACAGTGGCATCTCTGCGGGATGAGTGAGCCCCGGAGAGGGGCCGTCCAGCGCAGCGTCTGCACCCAGCGGGACTGCGCTGTGAGTCGGGAAGCTGCCGTGAGGCTGGGCCTTATGCTGCGTGTGCTTCGTAAAGTCGCCCTGCGAACGATAACGTGCTGGCTGTTTACTGCCTGGACCGTGGCGATGCCTCGTGGGTGCATACTCGTCTCCCAAAGCACCCCGTGTCAACCGTTCCTCCATAAAGTGGTGTTTACAGAAGAATTACAAACAAAACAATTTCCTCACGTGAGCTTTTTTCTTTTGAGCATCTGTTTTAAAATAATAAAATAATCACATCCTTAACAAAATCTCCCAAAGTCTCTTACAGAGTCAGAATTCCACCGATGTCCCAATCTGACAAGGGCCAGCACAACCGAAGGGCACACACCATCTCACCTGTGCTAGTTACTGCAGGGAGCCCTAAAGAACCTGTGACAGAAACGGGTCCGTCGGCCCAGTTTCTGAAGGCCCCACACTACGTGACCCCGTTCGCAGAGCGTCGCACTGACAGATTAAAGGCAGAACTGCAGCCAGGGGCTGAGGACGAGGTGGGGGAACTGTGGCTCTACAGGGGCCACCTGAGGGACCCCTCGGGTGACGGGCCCCACCAGACTAGCGCCTGCAACCTGGCCTCGCCCTCGGCCCACAGTTGGCAAGGTGTTACGGTTGGTGAAGCTGGGTAAAGGCGACATGGGATCTGTTATTTCTTACAACTGCGTGTCAGCCTACAATTCTCTTTAAAACGTTTAATTAAAAAAATCATGCTCCCCAAATTTAAAAATCAGTAGTCATAAAAACTACTGCATTTTTAAATGCATCGAACCTTATGAACAGCGGGCTACAAAGTACTGCGTGGCGTCACTGCTCACCTGAACGCCTCCTCCACTGGCCAGAAAGACTTCTCCTACGAAAGGGGATCTAAGTTGGTCTAAGTCAATGGCAGCTTCAGTAGGAGACCAACGGGACATGGCTGTTTACGCACATGCGTGTGCACGCGCGCATGCACACATACACACACACATAGACACATACACACACACACCCGGTTTTAAAACCAGAAAAGCCGATTCTGAAGTTTATGTGAGAACAATGAGCATGTATGCGTGTCCTGTGAAATTCTGAAAAAGTGGTGTCCAGAGCTTGTTGGTGGCAGCCTGGCCCCCACTGCACCCCAGAAAGGCAGTGGATTGTAAGGATCACCCATTGTCCCGAATCGTTTCATGGGTGCTGGTGGGGGCTGTAGTTTCCCCGAAGCTGATGCCACTCACCCAGACTGCCCTCCCCGTCGGCCCCGTCGGGCACCCGTGTGAGCGGGGCAGATGGCCCGGTGACCCACGGGAGGCGCTGGCCGCGTGCAGCCAGCACGCCACAACCTCCCCGCTGTCGTCCGCTTTAGCCGGCCGGCACAGGGAGGGGAACAGGCCGCGCCGACCGCCTCACGGAGCGGTGCGGAGGGGGTTTGCACTCGGGCTCTGCTCCAGATGCCACTCTTACCCGCTGCCTTTTGTGTACAAGTCACAGAGGAGGGCTGGAGAGGCCGCCTTGGCACAGGTGGCCCTGTCTGGACAGGGACACGGCGTCGCTGCTGTCCAAGCGGCGACGCGAAGCCACTTGACCTGCACGGGTCGTCATGGCACTCCAGCTGTGACACTGTCCTGCGGTTTGTTCGTTTCTGGTGGCTGGCGTGGCGGAGGGCCTGTCCAGCTGTGACACTGTCCTGCGGTTTGTTCGTTTCTGGTGGCTGGCGTGGCGGAGGGCCTGTCCAGCTGTGACACTGTCCTGCGGTTTGTTCGTTTTTGGTGGCTGGCGTGGCGGAGGGCCCGGCCACGCGTTCCAGATTTCGTTTCTTCGTGCGGTTTTTCTCCTTGAGCAAGGCTTGTTTCCTCTTGTTCCCTGTCGAGTCAGAGTTCCTGAGAGTGTGACCGCACAGGTACGGGACGTGGCCCCTCGGTCAGCTGCGACAGCCGTGTGAGTGGGCTCGGGGGAGGCGGCAGCTCCCCGACTTTGCTGGCCTCCTAGACAGGGACTCGGTCCCAGACCCTCTAGAGCTGGTCCCCTGTCTGCATCCGCAGTGTTTAGACATGAGGCCATGCTGTGCGACACACGGCTTCCTCTTACTGGGTCTTCGGTGACAGAGACGGAGGACACCTGCCACACTCAGTGCATAGTGGAATTCGTGAGCCACAGCCAGGTCCGGCCTGTCACTGGGCCACCTGCCGTCCAGACGACGGTCTAAAAGACGTCACGTTAAATGAGAGTGTGAAAGATGATAAAGGTGACAGCTGATGGCCGGGGACAGATGATGCTCTCGGCATTGGGACTAGTTAGACACAGAGAATAAACTGGATTCAATGACTCCTGATGCTGAAATCAGATAAAGCACGATCTAAACATGAAAAACATAAGCGAAAGAAGAAAACATGGGAGAATTAACCTCAGCGAAATGTTTTCAGAGTTTAAGACAAGGACCCCCAATCACAAAAGACCGCCAAAATCGACTGTGTCGAAAAATTTTAAATCCCGCCAGCAGAGAAATAGTGGGACGAAGTATCTGGACACGTGGCAGAGTGTTCCCACGAATCAGTGAGAAGCAGCGTTCAAAAAACGAGGTATGGAGAGATGGTTCGTGGAAAAGGAAAACAGATGCTTTTAATTATTCGAAAAGCTGAAAACCTCGGTTACGATGAAAGTTGTAAGTTAAAACTCAGGCGTGGCGCTTGTCTCTGTGGGATCAGTGAGACGAAGCCGAGACACGCACTCGGGGTGGGTGAGGCCGGCCCGGTGCTTCGCCGCCGTGTGCGTGGGTGCGGCCTTCCCTATCAGAACCGATCAGAACCTGTACCCCCATCTTAACCCTGCTGAGAATGGGGGGGAAGCGGACCTCTTGGAGTGAATCCACTTAAAATAGAAACCAAAATTTCATGGAAAAGATTCGATGGAGAGATTACTTAGAAAAATCACAATAATAGGAAAATACAATTACCCTACTCCAAAGAACTTATCACTGCAGCGAGCTGCTCATTTTAGAAGCAAGGACTTGAGAGTGGTTCTGTGTGACGTTTTGGAACGTGACATGGCACCAAGTGTGGCACTGGGACTTCTTCGCGGACCGTGGCGGACCACTTCTGAGGGAGACAGGGCCCTTAATCTTCTGTGATTTCATCTGCTCGCCTTTGAAATGCTTATCTAGGCATCAGCCTTGATTCTTGGTTTCCCACCTGATCTGATCTCTGATTGGGAGATTCTTCCATTCGACTTCCCTTCACTCCTTGGCCAGAGTTGCGACTCTTCTTTCTAAGCGATTGACGTTGTGCTGTCCTCGTCTGCTGAAGGACAGCGTAGGAGGAGGCTCAGTCCACAGCGAGTGAGCAGGAATAGGCCGGGTGGGAGAGACGAGCGTGTGCAGTGGGGCCGGGGCTTCGCAGGGCGAGCCTCACGAGCTGGCGGTGCCCGTGCGCATGTGAATGGGCGATGGCTGGCGTCAGCGGCCCCTCCGTCCATCCTTCAGTAGGGGACTTGTTCCGCACAGCAGGGCCCGGTAGAACGCTCTACAGCCGGTGTTAAGTTGCGGCCTTATTAGAGACCCACCTCCAGGACGCACAGCCATCGTCCCTGCGAATGGTGCTCGCCGAGCATGGAGGGTCCCTTGTAGCCAGACGCCTGCAGACAGGGCGCACTGGCCGGCCCCGTTCTCTTCAGCTGCCCTGGGGTTGCTTCCTGCCCATGGGCCGCGTGTGCGTGAGCTGCCAGCCACCTCCCGCCAGCCCGTGCAAGTCCGCGTCGCCCTTGCGATGCTCAGGCCTCATCCAGGCCGTAACGGGTGGCCCGTCCCTGCGTCCCTCGGTGGAGAGCTGGCAGATTAACACCAGCGTGCCATCCCTTAGCCTCCCTTACTGCCTGCCCAGCCCGCCACCCACGTAGATTTCTCAGGTGGCCGGCTCCCCGTGTTCGCCAGAAGTGGACACAGCGCCAGAGAGAGCGGGGTTCCTGTGATCCCAGCCCGTCGGGGAGAGCCCAGCCCAGCGCGCCGGGGGCAGAGGTCAGCTGCCCTGTGCTGAGCTGTGCCCGTCCACACACGTGTGCACACTGTGAAATGCAAACGCCCCCCAGAAGCGCTACCCTGGGGTGGGTGGACCCCGTCTGGGCCACTCAGGGAAGCGCGGTGCACCCGCGTGCCGAGTCCAGGAGGGCGCACTGCTGGCCGACAGCTACGTCGCCACGCGGGCGCGGAGGCGGCACGTGTTTGTTCCTGCGAAACTGGAAGGCTGCACTAGGAAACTCGGGGATCGGGGCGCGGGGCGCGGACAGCCTGCTTCCCCCGTGCCCTTCCGTGCTCTGAACTTGCGAGTCTGACCGCGTGCGTGAAAGGCCTGCTTTACGGTCTTCTTTTCAGCGTGACCTTTTCGGCCACGAAGAGCAGCGTGCTGCAGCGTGCGTGGACCGGACGCCCAGCCCGGCTGGGAGCAGGCAGCCCGCACCGCGGGGCTGGGTGCTGGGTGTGGGCCGCGGCTCGTGTCACTCCCAGGAGCGGGGGCTGCGCCGGCACAAAGAGCTTTTTGACAGGGAGACGCGGGTGGAGTGAGAGCAAGCCCTGGGCCGGTGCCCGGCGAGCCCACCCTGTGAGGGCCGCCCCCACCCCCGCCGCCCCTCCGCAGCGCGGGCCGTCCGTGCAGGCCTGGGAGGGGGCGCTTGCCACAGGAAGGGACGTGCACGGCGTGTCCTGACCGCTGGGTCTCGTTAACCCTCACGCTCCCGCATAGCTGCTGCTACTGTCAGGGCATCTTCGACTTCGACGAATGCAACGTTGACAGCGCGGAACGTATTTTCCCGTCGGGCTGCCCGAAGCCGACGTTCCTCTAAAACGTCCCTGACACACACTCGCACCCACACTCCTTTGTTTAAGCTGCGCCTTAGCCCCGCTTCCACATCCACGGCTCTCTCGCCAGGGCTGCCCTGGGGAGGAGCGTGCATCTTCGCTGTTGGGAGAGCGCTCGGGGGCGGCCTGGGGCCCCGCGTTCTGGGGAAGTGGCCTGGGAGGGGTGAGCGCTCCCCCCGGGGCCCCGCCGCCATCGGGGGAAGGCGTGGAGGGGAAGATGAGGCTGGGAACCCGCTGGGGACCTGCCCACCCCCGGCCTCTGCAGGGGCTCTGCCCTGGATGCCCCTGTCCCCCGCCCGGGCACGGGGAGGCCGGACGTGCCTCTGGTGGAGGAACTGGGCGGGAAGGGGCCGGCGGGGCGCCCGCCGCTGGGAGAGGAAACGGGGAGAAACCGCTCTGGTCCACCCCGAAGCGGGGCTGGGCAACTGCAGCCGGAGCCGGCACAAAGGACTTTTCAGACCGTGCGGCCCAGGTGCCCGGCGCGCGCCTCGTACAGCTGTTAGGGTGACAAGCCTTTCCAAAGGCCAGCAGTTGGCCAGGGCCTCCAGGAAGCTGGTCTGGCATCGGGCTGGGGCGGCAGCGACTTGAACGACTTAACTTCAGAAGGAGGAACCATTGGGAAGGCTTTAGGGTCCAGCAAACTTTCTGAGTTATTTTGCAAGAAGCTCTGGCTTCAGGTTCAAGGGCGGGTTTTGCCATGGCTGCTTGAAGCCAGAGCCTCAGAGCCACGGCGCCCGCCTGGTTCCGACACCCGCGCCCCCGGGATTTGTCTCGGCCCCTCGGACAGGCTCCCCAAGTGCCACGGAGTCCGGGCTGCCCCGGGTCGCCACACGCGGCTCATCAAGCCCCCCTCCACCCACGTGCCGTGCCCTCTGCCAGCACCCACGGCCGTGCGCACACGCACGCCTTCCCCGGGCAGGAAGCGGCTCTCTGCCAAGGGCGGATGGGATTCAGATTTCCAGAGGGTGCCCTTGGCCTCCGCTCCACAGCCGCAGGCTGAAGAAAGGTCCGAGTGTGGGTGCCGGGGGCCGAGGGAGAGGGGCCTCCATCTCGGCTCACATCTCTCTGGGCCCCAAGAAGAACCCACAGGCGGTTGCGCCCCCCCCTCAGCCACACCCGCCTCAGCCACATTCCTTCCCTTCCCGAGCCCGCACTGGGTGGCCCCAGCAAGCCCGCTTCCACACCGCCCTCCCCGCCAGCCCGAGACCCAGGCCCGGCCCTCGTGGGGCCGCCAGCGGGTACAAGTGAGGGGCCGCGCCCCGGGCCAGAAGCGGCCGGAAACCACGGAGGGGCCTCAGGCGGGGCCTCCCTCCCGAGGCCTCCCCTCACCTACGGGGGCGGGAGTGGGGGGAAGGCGGGCGCCGGCAGCAGGCCCCGGGGCCTGGCCGCTGCAGGGAGCCCCTCCTCACAGCCGGCCTGTACCCTCCGGGGGTCCCCACGAGCCAGCAGGAAGGGCCACCCCCCACTCCCCACCTCCCAGTCCAGGCTGGGCCTCCCGAGATCCAGCTTCCTTGGGGGTTCGATGTTTCTAGGCTGAGGCGACACCAACCCAGCCAGTGAGACGGGTCCGTGATCGGCTGGGCACGGAGGGCCGGCCGGTCACGCTCAGCTCCTCCTTGGCCCAGGTCCCCGGGACCCTGTGCCGCATGGCCAGGCACAGAGCAAGCCTCCTGCAGGTCACTGGACCTGGCGAGGACTGTGGCAGCCCGGGGCACTGCCGGCGTTTCGGGCGCCCTCTCCAACGTGGGGCCCCGGGGGAGTGGCCGCTTCTAAACAAAGGCCGAGCTGCACACCACTCGGACGGTCCCGTTTCCTCAGGAGACTGTTCTCCAAGGCGGTGGCCCCTGGGAGCCCGCCTGTCCTGGGAGAAGCTGTGGCTTGTGGCCGGGGCCCAGAGTCCACTGTCGGCCTCTGGCTCCGCTCAGGGCTACCCTGCTTCTCCTGCCCGGGTCAGGGGTGGTGGCACCCCGCCCTGGTCTTGCCCACTGGGGTCTCTGGCCGAGTACCATGAGGTCTTGCCGTGCCCAAGAGGCCAGCGTCACTGTCCCTTCTCGCCAGCCCAGGGCCCCGCATTTCAGTGTTTCTGTAACGCCTCGACCCTGCCAGCTCCTCCTTCCAGGCATGGCCTGCAAGGGACCCAACTAGGGGACACCAGGACGCTGTTCCCTGCCCCTGAGGGAGGCCCGGTGCGCGGGAGAAGCAGCAGGAGGAAGAACAGCCTGGCCCAGGCCCAGGGCCTCGAGTAAGCGCCCTGTGCTGCCCTCCTGGCAGCTGAGTGACGGGGACTGGCTCGCAGGGAAGTGCCCCGGCCGGTTTCCCACCCACCCCCAGGCCACGTGGTCTGATGACGTCCACTGCCCAGAGCAGGACATGGGTGCCCGTTAGCAGAGTTCCCAGGCCCCGCCCAGGCTGTGGGGCTCGCGGGGGGCAGCGCCGCAGGTAAAGCTCTCTGAGCCCTTGGGACGGTCCCAACCTGGTCCCAGCACAGCAGCGCGAGCTCAGTCAAGCTGGGAGCTAGTTTTCCTGAGCGGTTGGACCCAAGGCTGCCCGCATCCCAGGACCCCATGAGCTGCCACCTGGAGCCCACACCCAGCTGGGGGGCTCATGGGCCAGTTCAAAAGGAAAGTCCGAGAAAAAGCGTTCAGGTGTTTCAGACTGGAAGATTCGATTCAGTTTAACCCGGACATGAACCTAAGGAGAACGTTGACAGACAAGCCCACTGCCAGATGGCACACGAGAAAGGTCCCCTTGGGGCCGAGGATGGCTACCCGACCGGTCCAGGGAGTGGAAGACACTGGGGCCCAGTGCAGACCAGGCCGAGCCAGGGGGACCAGCGTAGAGCACGCTCAAGGACGTGAAGCCAAAGGCCCCAATGTGACCTTACCCTGCGCTTTATACCCCGACGCAGGTCACCTGCCTGAGGAACTGGGCTGGGGGCAGCGGGTGGCTGCTTGGTGCCGCCCACCTCGTCTTCCCAGGCCGCCTCGGGGCAGCTGACTCGGGGTCATAACTACAGGTGGGGCTCTGGGCGGGGGGCCCCGAGTCTGCGTGCGTGCGTCTTCATGCTCCAAACGGCCTTGCTTAGCACCCCTCGTCCCAAACGTCCTCAACCGCCTTGCGAAGTCACCCTGCCCCCCGCCTCCGTGTCCCCAGAAGGCACCGCAGGATACTGTGCGGGGAGGACGTACTTCGGGTGCCGGGTAGTCTGATCTTGGGTGATGATGCAGTTCCAAAGTCTTAGGAGACGGATCAGGGTCCCAGTCACCTTTGCAAATCCCTCGGATTGCCCCTAAGACGGGTCCCCTCCTGGAGCTCTGGGCGTAGCCCTGCCAAGCTGCTCTTGGGCCCGCGGAAGCGGCGGACTGTTCAGACCCCGGTCGCTGGGGGGCTGTGTGCTGGTGGGACATGCCCAGTGCCGTCGTCAAAGGTGCCTGCAGAGTGGGTGCCGGGTGTGGCTCATGCAGCTGGTGTGGGGCTGTGTGCCGGGGCCGGGCCTGGACCTCCCGTCCGTCACCCTCCCCTTCGCCTTCCTCTCCTCCTCCCAGGAGGGCCCCCTTCCCGGGTCTCCTCTGGGGCCACCCGGACCTGACAGACGCACGGCCAGCCTTCCCTCCGGCCAGTCGCCGCTGAGAACTGACTGCATCTGTGGAGTGGCCCTGCCTCGGACACCCGAGGGCTCGCGGATCCGAGACAAGATCGCCCAGCGGGGGCTCGAGAGCAGACAGGACACACACAGCTGCGCCTTGCCCAGGCCGTCCAGGAGTCCCCCAGGGGGCCTGCAGGCCCGTGAGTCCCCTCACCTTCCCCGCTTGGCGGCGCCGGGTCCTCGGGGTGCAGAGACTGAGGGCACCGAGGCGGTCTCGTTGGAGAAGGTGGCCACGAAGAGCCACGCACACAACACACGGCCTCCCCGGGGACGGTTCTCTCCTGCGGGATCAGCTGGAGGCCAGGCCGTTGGCCTCCGCTGTCTCTGCCTCCCGACCCCTCCTGCCAGCCTCATGGCCCCGGACCCACCTGCAGCCCCTAGGCCTAGGCTCCTCTAGAGACGGCGTGTGGGAATGCGCCCTGGCTCTGCCACCACCTCGCGGGGACATCGGCAAGCCCCGGCACTTCCGTGGATGAGGGGCCCAGCGCATCGCGCACTCTCTGAGGGCATACCACGGACGTGAGCTGTGCATCCTGGCCAGCGGCGGCCTCCCGGCGCAGCCTGGCATGAGACACGCAGACAGTGGGGCTCGCCCGACTCAGCCTCCTCGAAGCGCCCGAGGCCACCTGGTCTGTCGGCACTGCCACCACATTCAGGCTGCCCCCCTGCTGGCACCTGCGGGTTGTCCGGGGACAGAGCTAGCTTGGTGCGCCCATTCCCTGCCACGTGAGGGCCAGGAGAAGCGGGACTCATCGTGTGCCTGCTCCTCGCTCTGCTGGAAGGCTGGCACCGTCCTCAGCAGGCGGGCCGACTGTCAGGACAAACCACAGACGCATGGCGGGGCACCGTGTCCGCCCGGGGCCGCGGTGTCCGGACCCCGTCCCCCAAGAGCAAAATAGCAGGGCCTGGCTCCACCTGCACCTGCACGGAGGCCCCTCTGCCGGCGACAAGGGGCTCGTGTCGCGGACCCACGGGCGCCCTGCCTGCAGCCTGTGCTGAGGCCAGGATCACACATCGCCGGGTGCATCTTGGTGAGGACATCACTTGGTGGCTCCACACCGTGACCCTGCTGTATCCCACGGATGCTTGTGACCTGACGGTTTTGAAAGCTCTCGACCAGCTAAGGATGTCCTGACGGGGTCGCCCCCTGCAAGGCGACGTTGGATGCTGGCTTAACGTTTATCAGGCACTTTGCCGATCAGCTTTGTGGCCAGACGCCTGACCCCATCTGCAGACCTGTTGGGCCGGCACTGAGAGACACATCCCTAGTGTCTACAAGAGGACGCGGAGGCTCAGATGGGGGAGGTGGCCGCCCCAGCATCCCGCAGGCAGAACGAAATGACCCCAGCTGGCCAGCGTTCCCTGGCAGACAGTGTCCCTGGGCTGGGTGGACACGTGGCAAACACCAGTGGACAGGAGTAACCCTCCGACGGGGTGCCTGTGACACCACCCCGAGAACTGCGACCCTGGGCGAGAATGGGGGCCCTGGAGCAGTGGGCACGCTGGGAGGCCACGGTTCCCCACACGTGACTCTGTGAAGGTGTCGCTTCTCCACACTCATCTAGGGACCCAGCACGCCGATCAGAGGCTTTCTGCGGACGCTGGCGTGGGGCGAGAGCTGGCCCGGTGAAGATGGCCAAGCCCGTCGCGAGGCAGGAGGCTGGCCGGAGCCTGCGTGCCTCACCGTCAGGACCTGTCATCGAATCACAGTGATGATGCGGCGAGGCCCTGGGGGAACCAGCAACACCACCCCCCGAACCCACCAGGCGAGCCAGGCAGGGCCAGGAGCAGCCACATGCCAACGCTGCTGCTCTGGCCATGCGGAGGGCACACGGGGCCTTTCCGTCCACACGGGAGGGGTGCGCCCAGCCCGCGGCCTCACGTGGACACAGGTCGATCCCAGGTGGCCTGGGACCGCATATGGAAAGGGCGCTGATGATGCCGCGGAAGGAACCACGGTGTCCCCGTGACCTCGGAGGGCTCGGCGTTTCTCAGATGGGGCACAGACAGCGCTGTCCGAAGAGCACACGCTCGATGAACTGGATCACGGGAAAATCAAGACCGTCTGTTCATCGCGATGCGCTCGAGACGCAAAGGTGACCTGCAGGGGCGAGGCGCTGTGCTTCTGACGCGTCTCGGATCCGGACGTAAAGCCGGAAAGAACGGCCAGTCAATAGGAAGGGAAGACCCGAGAGGAACCGGCAGAAGGCAGAAGACGGCGTCGGCTGGGTGACAGCACGGGCGGGGCCCGCGGTGGCCGGAGCTGCCGTGGACTGAAGCCACAGCGAGGCCGTGAAGGGCGTGACGGGGACGCCGCGTCGTGAGGCCCTGGGGCGGCCGGAGGCCACGCCGGCCTGGCAGGGGTCAGGCGGCCTTCCCAGAAGGCGAACGTGCCTGTCTTGTGACCCAGCGGCTCCACAGCCAGGTGTCCACGGCCCAGAAATGCAGCCCGAACACCGGGAGCCCCAGGGAGTGTTCTCAGCACTATGGAGAACCCCGCAGGGGCCCAGCCCGAGGGGCCGTCCACGGTGCGGCGACAAGGCGGAGGCCACTCGTGAGGCCAGGGAGAGAGGGAGCCAGGGAGTGGGGGCACGGCGCCTCTGCCCCCCGCCCGGGTGCCGGGCGCGAGGGTCCCGCGGGAAGATGCTCCGAGCTGTGCCCTTGCGACCTGCGCACTCGGCCTTCAGCGCCCAAGGTGAAAACGGCGCCCGGGCCGCCAGGACAGTCCGGTCTAACGTAGCCTGGGAGGGGGACCTGGGGGGGGACCCTGGGGGGGGACCGCCGGGCTCCCGGCTATCCCCCAGCCCCAACCCCTGCACACCTTGGGGCTCAGCCAAGCACACGCGGGGGCTCTGGGACCCCCAAACACCAGAAACGCCTCCACGGTGACACAGTGCGCTCTGCGGGGTGGCCAGGCCACCTCGAGGCTGTGGCCTGCGCTTCTCCCCACTCCCTGCAGCCTGCCTGCCGAGGGCCTGCCCTGCGCAGGGGCTGAGCCCGGCGGGGCGCTGTGGCGGTGGCTGCTGCTGATGCGGGGGCCTCCCGCCCCCCCAAGCCTCCCACCCGATGGTGCCCTGAGGCCCCAGGAGGCCGGCCGCGTCCCCCCACATGCTGGAACGGAGGGAGGGAGGCTCCCGGAGGTTGTGGGGCCTCGGGGACCTCCCGCAGCTGGGCCCGCGCCGGCTGGGAGCCAGCTCGAGGGCACCCCATTCCCAGTCCGTCTCTTTCCCACCGAGCGGCTCCGCCTCGCTTCTAATTTAATTAGGAGAACATTTAATCCCCCGTGCATTTCACAGGCCGGTTTGAGCCTGGCCGGGGCTGCAAGGCTCTGCCGGGGAGCCGGTGACTCATGCAGCCTCGCACAGGCCTCCCGTGGGGCTCCCTTGGCACCTCGTGCAGACAGAGGTGGTCTGGAGCTCCGAAGAAGACCGGACACCGGTCTGGAGAGACAAGCTGGTCTCATCTGTTCCTGGCAAGCCCCCTCCCACGTCCCCCCTGCACACTGGCCCCAGAGCTGCCTCTGCGCCCTCTCCCGCCGAGGTTTGCAGGGCACATAACAAAGCAAGGAGCTTGCGGGGGTGCAGTGCCTGTGCCTCCACGGCCCGTGGGCGTGGGCCACTGCGGGACGGGCCTCAGTGTCCCCAAAGCGTCCCAGGCGAGCTGGTCCCATTAAAAGAGACAGCCCCGGGTCCACGGAGCCGAGCGCAGGGCTGAGCCTTGTGACATTTGCCCCCCTTTCCAGAGGCACGGACGGGCTGGCCCTGAGCTCGCTGACAGACGCAGAATTCAGGGGACGTGAGCCGTGCCGTGGACGGGAGCCAGGCCACAGCGGCCTCGCTGGGAAGGAGAAGCGAACGCTTTGGCGTGAGATTCTGCAGGGGCCAGGAGAAAGTTGAAGACATGGAAATTCTAATTAACACACACAGGGCTGGTTTTGCTCAAGGACCTACAGGCTGTCATGTCGCAGGAGGCCCGCGAGCTCACGGTCACCTGGTGGGGGGCCCCGCAGTGCCCCAGCCCCGGCCCGCCTTCCGTCTGCCGTGCACCGGGAGGCCCCTGGCCTCCCAAGGCCCAACACGCTGCACAGGCCGCCGCTGCGCTCTCCCTGCAGGGCAGGACGGGGTGGGGGCGGCTGGGACACGCGGGCTGAGCCTCCCCTGCGAGAGGCCACGACGGCAGAGGTGGGGGGACCCTTTGGGTAAACTGCAGGCTGCGCTCGGGGCGGCCCGGCCTCTGGCACCGTCTGTCTTGGGTGTCCACGTGCACCCAGTGCGTTACATGAGCGTTTCAGGCCAGTCGTGGGCGACTTGGGAGCTGGGGGGAGGGACCTCGCGGAATCCCAAGGCTGCTGAGAGGAGGGTCCCCAGACCACACCCGCACACAGCCCCCTGCCTGGGCCGGTTCTGACCCAGCAGCCTGGCCCTGTGGCCAGCACCCGGGTTCCTGAGCCTGGCCTTTGGCTCTTCCTTGGAGAGCTGGTCCGGCTGGGCAGGGGCAGGCTGAGAGGGGCCACACACCCTGCTGCCCGGGAGCAAGGGGCTGGGCAGAGAAACACCCCCAGGGTGGCAGCTTGGGGAGGGGGTACAGAGAGGGCCTTGGCTGGAAGAGGCCGTGGCCGCCCGGCCCCCAGGCACCCCGGGCCTCGGCGAGGCGAAGGTGATGGCGTAGACACTGGGTGACTCGGGGTCTGATGGCTGCAGACGGGGGACGAGGGTGCTCAGGACGGACACGCGGGGCGGCCCTCCCTCCCCACAGTCCTGCTTCTCACTAGGCGAGAAGACAATGGGCAGATCAGCAGCCCGGGAACTGGGCCTGGCTCCTGCTGGGGCCCAGGGCTCCCCTCCCCTTGAGCTGGGGAGGGAAGCTCCCCATCCCCGCTGTCCTAACTGCCCTAGCTGTCCTGTCTCACACTCGCCCCTGGAAAGCCTACAGGCACGGGGGGCTGGGGGCAGTCGGGGGCTCCCTTCTGGCCCTGTTGGACGGGAAGACTGTGCTCGAAGGGTGCGAGCTCCCAGGGCTGCATGGGCGCAGAGCCTGCCGACGTGGCTGGGAGGCTACAGCCGCTGTCCCCCAGCCCGCCGCCCCCCGCTCCTGCTCGCTGGCAGCTCCCCTGTTTGCAGACAGGCTTGCTCGCTGACCCCGGCCCCACCCCTCCACCGATGGCCCACCGCCCGGGAAGAGGAGCTTCTCCCAGCCCCAGGGACCCTCCTGTAATCAGGGCTGTAGTGACCTCACCTCCCTGCGGCCCCACGGGCGGGGAGAGCTGGGGATGGAAACAAAATGTGCATTTATGTTTTTAATTTGAATCCTGGAAACGGCCCAACGTGGTATACATTCAACGTCAGTGAAATGCTGAGAAGTGGATCTGTGTTTCAGCGACGGCCCCACGCCCTCCCCGCGAGACCCCTGTGCACAGCCCCCCGCGCACAGCCTGGCCGGGCACGCAGGCTGGGGGGCGCACAGGCTGGGGGGCACACAGGCTGGGGCGCATGCCGCTGCCCGGTGTGGAAGCTGCCGCCGTGGGGGTGCTGGAGCCGAGCTAGACTGTGGCTGTGTCACAGGCGGGCTGTGTGTGAGGCGAGGGGACGTGGCCCCCCTGCCCCGCAGGCAGGCTCGGTGCTGTGGGTGCTCGGTGCCCACGCCGCCTCCAGCCGTGTGGGTGGGGGCCTCCCTCGGCCTGTCGCCCGGTGGTTCCTGTGTTCTTGGTGTTTCACTCTCCTGCACACCACCCTTCCACTGGGACCCTGATGAAGTACGGTACCCCAGCGCCCCGACTACTAAGGACGAGGCGGCCGCTCCGCAGAAACCCGTCTCCCCCCTCCCAGCCGCGGCTTCTGGCTGGCCTGCGCTGTGGAGGGCCTTCGCGGGTTCTCGGGCAGGGACCCAGCCAGGTGACAACTGGGGTCCTGGCCCCGCTTATACCCAGCCAGTGCTGGAGGTGACAGAAGACATTCCCCCCAACAAGCAGATAGCCACCCTGTGGGGCCACAGGCCCGCGAAGGCCACGGTGGGCTCCGGGTGACACACCAGGCCCATGGCACGCACAGAGCTGCGGCCGTTCGGGTCTGATGGCCTTTGTCTCAGAGGAGGGAGGACGAGACGGCCTCGCACCCCGGATGTCGCAGCCGCACTGGCCTGGGCACCTCCTGGCTCCAGAAAGTCTGCTGCATCTGGTACCAGAACAGACAGCCCTCGCCTCAAACGGAGCGGCTACAGAGCAGCCTGGGCCACCTCGGTCCCCAGTCCTCCACCACCATCACTCTGGGCCTCCTTGCGGGGCCCTTAAGGGCCCAGGAGCTGGTGAGGCCTGACGACCCAGTGGAAAAGACGGTGGGTGACAGCCCTGTCCTCCCAGGCGTGACTCCTGTGTGTGCGTCCTGGGGCCCAGCGTGGCTGAGAGGATGAAGCAGACACTGACGTGAGGACCACGGGCAGCTTGGGTGGCACAGCGAGGCCTGGGTGCTGTCGCGAGGCCGTGGTCCCCGCGAGCTCCGCCGTCACGCTCTGTCTGAGCAGGCACCACCACCCGCATTGCACACGGCCCTAGCCACAAAGCTCCGACTTTCGGCACTGGCCCCGACTCTGCAGGCCTCGGCCGGTGCCGGCCTGGGCCTGTCCGGCTCACACTGCCCACACCTCTGCCCGCAGCCACCTATCAAGCGAGCCTGGCAGGTCGTCTCTAGGATGGGCCTAGTGGTCAGAGCCCCGTTCCCAGGGGTGGCCCCGAAGCTCGCTCCAGGGCCGGGCCCACGAAGACAAGTCGCAGGCTCCCCGGCGACCGGGCCGGCCCCCACTGAGCCTGCAAGCACTTGCTCTGCCGCCCTGCCGACGTCCCTGTGGGCGTGCGGGACCTGTCTGGTCCCGGTCCCACCTCCTGACAGCCACAGCCGTCCCTCGTCCCTCGTCCCAGCTGCCCGGCCGCCAGTCCTCTGTTGACACGAGCAGCCGGACAGCCCCACAGGGCAGGTGCCAGCCCCCTCAGTCACCTGCGAGGCTGGGGCGGCACCGGCCAGCAGCCAGGCGCAGGCGAGGGCTCACTCGGACCCCTCGAAGGTCTGGAGGACCAGAATGTTCTCGAGTGACCGGTCGGCAGAGAGAAGGAAAGAGCCAGCAAGAGACTCGGGTGGCTGAGTGTGCCGCTCACACGTCTGGACACGAAGCTCGGGGGGTCCCCAGTGGGGATTCCAGGCTGGACCGGGCTCAAGTGCCCTTGACCCCACACAGGCCGTCGCTGCGGGGCGCCCTGGCTGGGAGCGCCGCGTCACGAGTCGGGGCGCGGATCGCGGCGG
>NW_006435764.1:1471836-1479185 GCF_000325575.1 Pteropus alecto | reverse complement strand
GCGGCCCCTCCGCCCGCCCTCCGCAGGCAGCAGCACTCACTGCGACACGTGGGTGATGGGGGCCAGCAGCGTCTCCCCTTCCAGGTCCAGGTCCTCGGTGAAGCTGTTGGTCCTCACGAACTGGGGCGTGCTCACCTCCAGCAGCATGGAGCTCTTCTTCACTGCGGGGCAAGGTGCGAGGTCGCCCGTTAGCACCACGGGGCCGGGGCTGGCCAGAGCTGGGCTCCGGCGCCCACGCCAACCCCCTACCCCGGCCGGCGACAGGCCTGCCTTCACGCCCCGAGCCTCCCCACAAACAGACGGGCTGCCGCTGGGCCTGGAGTACGGATCGTGCCCGGAGCCTCAGCCCCAGGATCTGGGGGGTTGGGGGGTTAGGACGGCCCCACGTGCCCGAGGCTGCGATGGCCGAGGTGCAGTCAAGGGCCAGCGATGCCACCTCAGAGCCAGATCAGGCGTCTGGGCCTCTCCCCAGGCTCAGCCCTGACAGTCAGGTCAAGAGTAACACAGACGAGCCCAGGTCTGGTAAAGAGACGCCGACCCCACCACCAGGCTGTGGCTGTCATGCGGACGGTGGCCTGTGTCGCACCACCGACAGCCAGGGCGGTAGGATTGCTGCCCACGGAGTCCACGGCCCAGGAGGGAGCAGCGGCCACAGTGCCACCCACACCCACAGGGAGACACGGGACGTGCCCCGACTCCCCGCGGTAACATCCGGATTCCCAGGCCGGCCCTCGGCGACCTGACACAGGTGCTCAGGGCCGAGCGAGAACACGTAGCAGCTCCCTGACTTGTCCGGACACACTTTTCTTCAGTTAAAGTTTTTATTGTAAAAGAATTAAGTAGTCGTAAAAAGGAAACAAACACGTGAAGACCCTCCTCCCCCAAGGTCGTCAGGGTCACCACCAGCTGGACGCCCAGCTCCTCCGCCACTCATCACAGCAGCCACCAGCTGGGACTTGCTTTTATACACACGAGATGCTCTGTCCCTGTCACTGCGACGTGTTCATGTCACTTTTCTACAGGCGTAGAGACGACGACCTAAGTAGTGTTTAGTAGCCGCGTGCCGGTCCTTGGTTGCGATCTGCCACAGGTAACAGCCATTCCGTGTCTGACGGACGCTCAGGCTCCATTCGCTTAAAGCCACCACCTTAATCGGGGATGCACCCGATTCGTGTGAAACCTGCACACCGGGAGGTGGGTGCGGGGGGTGCTTCCTCGACAACTGTATGTTGCTGGGTTGTTTTCCCAAGAAGCTGTAGGCTCCGGCCTAGACTCCCGCAGTGGGGTGTACACGTGTCAGCTCCCCACACACCCCCACCTCCAGCCGGCCGCTGGCAGCCGCCGCAGGGCCCGCCAGCGTGGTGGACGTCTGGGATGCTGGTTTTCCTTCTACACCAAGCGCCTTTTGTGGCCTGGAGGCATCTGGGTTTCCTCCTGCAGAAGTGTCTGTTCATACCCTTTGCTCATTTCTGCTCGTCAGTTTGTAGGCATCTCTTACGCGTTGGCGATGTTAACCCTTTGTCGTGTGAGGTGCAGGTGTCTTTGGTGATTTAATCTCGGTCATAGTTGTTCTCAGTCATAGGAAATGTTTCGTGTTTTTGAAGTGGTCTACGTAGTTTTTGCTTTTTGGAAAAAGGGAGGTTTGCTCACCCAAAGTAATGCAACTCGCTCCTAAATCTATTTGTAATTTAAATGTAGAAATGTGTGTGTAAGTATCTAAATTTTAACATATTTAGCGTTTATTCCTAACCATGGAAGATCAACAATGAAAAAGTGAAAATATGAAAGGTATTATATGTAATCTTACTAAAAAAAAAAAATAAAGCCAAAGTAAAACATAAACTAAAATTTCTTGAAGGAAACATGGGAGGAAATCCGTGGACCTTGCGTTTGGCGATGAGTTTTGAACTATCACACCCAAATCTCGGCCTGTTAAGGGACACCATTTTTGAAAAATTGGACTTTATCAAAACTAAGAGCGTTCGTTCTGGAAAAGATGAGCCTCAGACTCGGAGGACATGTTTCCGTGGCACCTGTCTGGTCAAGGACTGGTATCCAGGACATAGGAAGAACTCTCCCGACCGACAGCAGGAGAGCGAAGCAGCGGATTCCGACGGGTCCCGAACGAGCGCGTGGGAAGCCGCTCCGTGCGGTCGACGCCCGCAGCCCTTAGGGAGGCGCAAACAGTCCGCAGCGAGCACCCGCTACGCCGTCACTGGGGCGGCTGAGAATTTTAAATGGTGTCAATTTTGGATATTTGGGGAGACAAGTTCCAGCCTTCTGACCTTACATTTAAAAGAAAAAGAAAAACCGCAGACGCCTGATTATATGAAGTGTTTGCAAGGACGGGGAGCCACTGGGACTCTCGCCCGTGCTGCCGGCGGACGCGGGGAGACGCTGCGGCCGTGCTGGGCAGAGGCAGACGCGCTGCCCGTGTGACCCCACGGTCCCTCTCTCCCGCTGACCCGTGCGAACCGAAAACGTACGTTCTCGAGAACTCGCCCATAAGCGTGTACGGCAGCTTCGCTCACGACGCGGCGCGCCTGGGTAGCTGCACCGCGGATAAGCACCCGGCCTCCACGCAATGGAACGTGGCCTGGTGTCACCAGGTGTGACCTGAAGTGACCCACGTGGCCATGCGCAGGAAGCGCGGATGCGTTTTGCTGAGCAGCGAAAGCAGCCACACGCGGAAGGCCGCACATCCTGTTACCCACTGAGACGCCGTTCTCGAAAAACGCAAACGACAGGGACATAAAACGGGTCAGTGGCCGCGAGCGTATAGCAGAGGGGCGGGACTCAGCTTCAGAGGGGTGTCACGAGGGAGTTTATAGGGCCACGCGTGCGCCCGGGTCAGACGAGTGAGTCCGGGAGCGGAGACCAGGGGCGAGGTTGCCGGCTCGGACGAGCAGCGGCCAGTGGGGCGGCAGGTGCAGACGCGCCGTGGTGAGGAGCAGCAGGGCGGGCGGGCCGCGGGTGCGTGCGGGTCTCGGCACGCGCGGCCTCCTGCTCTGTCTGCCGGGGCCTCGGCAGCACCGAAGACCCTGGGGTGGCGAGCGCCCGGCACCAGGCCCTGGCTTCTCAGTGCCGCTCGTCCTCCGGGGACAGGGACCGGCCCTGTGGCGGAACGGTCATCCTGGGGGAGGGCGAGCGGGGGCCTCAGTGCTGCCGGTGCCAGGAGGACGGGGCGCGACCCCAGTCCAGGCACTGACCCCCCGGCAGCCCCCTTCCGGGCCCGCTGCAAAGGAATGGCGCTGATTACAGCTCACAGCCGGTGACCCCCGTCCACACCACTCTGCTAGGTAAGTGAACCAGATTACAAATGAACCAGATTACAGCTCGTAGCCGGCGATCTGCGTCCACACCGCTCTGCTAGGTAAGTGAACCGGATTACAAATGAACCGGATTACAGCTCACAACTGGCGAGCCCCGTCCACACCGCTCTGCTAAGTAAATGAACTGGATTACAAATGAACCGGATTACAGCTCACAACTGGCGAGCCCCGTCCACACCGCTCTGCTAAGTGAATGAACTGGATTACAAATGACCCGGATTACAGCTCACAACTGGCGAGCCCCGTCCACACCGCTCTGCTAAGTGAATGAACTGGATTACAAATGACCCGGATTACAGCTCACAACTGGCGAGCCCCGTCCACACCGCTCTGCTAAGTGAATGAACTGGATTACAAATGACCCGGATTACAGCTCACAACTGGCGAGCCCCGTCCACACCGCTCTGCTAAGTGAATGAACCGGATTACAAATGACCCGGATTACAGCTCACAACTGGCGAGCCCCGTCCACACCGCTCTGCTAAGTGAATGAACTGGATTACAAATGACCCGGATTACAGCTCACAACTGGCGAGCCCCGTCCACACCGCTCTGCTAAGTGAATGAACTGGATTACAAATGACCCGGATTACAGCTCACAACTGGCGAGCCCCGTCCACACCGCTCTGCTAAGTGAATGAACTGGATTACAAATGACCCGGATTACAGCTCACAACTGGCGAGCCCCGTCCACACCGCTCTGCTAAGTGAATGAACTGGATTACAAATGACCCGGATTACAGCTCACAACTGGCGAGCCCCGTCCACACCGCTCTGCTAAGTGAATGAACTGGATTACAAATGACCCGGATTACAGCTCACAACTGGCGAGCCCCGTCCACACCGCTCTGCTAAGTAAGTGAACCGGATTACAAATGAACCGGATTATAGCTCACAGCCGGCGATCCCACGTCCACACCACTCTGCTAAGTAAATGAATCGGATTACAAATGAACCGGATTACAGCTCGCAACCGGCGATATGTGTCCACACCGCTCTGCTAAGTAAATGAACCAGATTACAGCTCGCACTCTGGCAATCCCTGTCCACACCGCCCTGCTAAGTAAACGGCGGGCGGGGCGGTCAGACCCTCCGCACAGGATCCTGCCGTTAGCGCAGAGGTGGGGGGAGCAGCAGGGCCACCGCACGGTCCACGGCCAGGGCCAGGGTCAGCGGGCGCAACTCGAGGGAGCGACTCGCGCGCTTATTCGTGGCCGTGGCGGTTTTAACGAATGTCCGCCCTCCGTTCCACGCCGCCCTGCGGGAGGAGTCTGACTGTGCCGTCTCCATGTTCCGCTCCGAGCTTGGAGCCTACGTGCTGGAAAGGGCCAAACAGCATCTGGACGGTGGGGAACCTGGCCGACACCCCCCTAACCAGGTGCGTCGAGGTTAACGTCACCAGTGACGAGCCGTGGTGACGTCACGAGCCCGACGCGGTGCGGTGAGAAAAACGCCCCCTCCTGCAGCATCCCTGCCCCGGACCGGTGCTGCTGGGCCGTCCCCGAGCGCCACAGACGGACCCGCACGGAGCGACCCGGCGGGCATGCCTCACGAGTGCCGTGGTCGTGGCAGACAAGGCAGGACCGAGGACACTAAAGAGACCTGGACTGAGTGTGACGTGGAGCCCGGAACAGGGGAGGGACGCGGGGAGTTCAGCGGGGAGTCCGGACACGTCGGCCCGGGCGTGCCCGGCACTGCCGTCTCCACGTTCCGCTCCGAGCTTGGAGGCCACGTCGCGTCTCTGTGATGCGGACGTTAGGGGAAGCTGGCGATGGGTGTGTGGGGTCTCGAGACAACGTTTGCCTCTTCTGTACGTCAGGTCATTTCGAAGGAAAAAGCAAAGAGCACCTCTGTACAGTGACACCCCCAAATCTTTAGTAGTTAATTAAGGACATATAAGAACTCTGAGGGAAAATTACAAGACTTAAACGAGAGACGTTCGCGAAGGCGTAAATAAATGGAGAAGTGTGTTTTGTTCTATCGCCTAAAAGACTCGACGGTGAAACGATCCTCCCTAAATCTTGATGACGCTCCCAGGGTCTGTGTGCTGGAACCTTGGCGAGCTGAACCTGAAGCCGACCGGGGTAAAAAGCCAAGCGCCAAGGTCACATCTGAAGACACCGCGTTTCCCACGGGGCAGTGGCCCTCGGGGCGCTGCCGTCCGATGCAGGGGGACAGGATTGGGTGTCAGGGACAGCCCCCCCACACACACGCAGGGACGCCTGCTGTGGGCCAGAGGTGGCCTGCACGTGGCGGGCAGGACGTGCTGAAGGACAGCTGGCCACCATCAGACCTGACCCCTCCCTCAGTCCGTCCGCCAAAACCTCGTTCTTGGCATCCGGGTGGTTGAAGGCCGGCTAGGAGAGCGAGCCCGAAAGCCTTTGTGGCTGGACGCGGGAGAGGTCTTCACGGCCGCAGGGGCCGGAAGGGTTTTCTAGAACATCAGAGGCAGCGATCGCGAAGGAAAAGACCGATGAGCTCGACTGCGTTAGAGCGAGGCCTAAGCAGCGACTCCCCGAGGAGAGGGGACGCCCACAGGAGGCCGGGACCCCCAAAACACCGAGAAGCCGCCCAAAGCGATGAGGAGGCATAAGCGACTGAACAGGAAGTGGGCAGCACACAGCGCATCACGAAAGAGGGCGCGGGGCACGTGTCGGAGCCTGAGCAGCACTCGGGGAGGTGGACAGACGCGGGGCGCTGCTGGCCCCGGGGGCCGAGGGGGAGTCTTCCGGCAGGAAACCACACAGACACGACAGTCACACCTGGGAGAAGGGCTCCGGGTGGGGGCCCCTGACGTCCCCGCGCGCGCAGGAAGATGGCCGGTGAGCGCTGAACACGTGCGCATTCCGAGGCGCCCGGGCCGGGCCGGCGGGAGTGCTCCCCGCCCCCGTTGCCGAGATTCGGGGCTGAGCTCCAAGGACCCTGGGTTACATTATACAGTTGTCAAGTAACAGAGCTGAAACTTCGTCCAGGATTCAAATGTTCTTTCAAAAAAAAAAAAGGGGGGAAGGAAAAAGAACACAAATACATATTTCCACGTCTGCATCACTGGTATAGAGAGGGAGAGCGCGGCGGGGGGAGGCTGGAACGCGGGGCGGCTTTCCAGACCCCCGAGATGGCGATTGTCATCTCCCCAGCCCGCGGCCCGGGGGCGAGCCGCCCGACCTGGAGAGGCCCAGCCCCGCGCTTTAGGAAATTAAAGTGTGTGCACGTCAGCCGGCTGCCCGGGGCGGGTGGGGCCGCACCTGCCAGAGAAGAATGTGTGTGCTGTTTGCTTTAATCCTGGGAACGGCACGTGGGGCCCCGCAGAGAGGGGCAGCGAGGGGTGCCGCGGGGTTGTTTTCCCAAATCGACAGGAAAGGGAGTGCTCAGCCGGTGTCTGTCAGGGCCGTGAGTCTGCCCCCCGCCACCACAGGCAGGCGCTGGCCGGGGCCACAGCCCCCTCCCCTGCGTCCTGCCTGCCTTCACCGTGGGTCACACGCCTGCGAGAAGGTGCCGGGGGCGCCCGGGTGGGGATCTGCAGACAAGGTGGCGCGCTGCCCCCTTCAGGCACGGGCTTGGGGGGCCACCGCTATGTCCCAAGAGACCCGGCTTGTCACCCCCACCTCTAAGGAGCCCAAGGTGGGTGTGTCACACAGTTGTGAAAGGCAGGCCTGGTCAGAAGCCCACGTGGACTGGACGGGGCAGCTTCCCGGGTGCCCCGGCCCCGAGGGGACACGGGCACCGTGGCAGGGGGACCATCCGGAGTGCCGGACCCCTGGACAAAGGTCCTGGCGATCACGAGGTCATACTTTCCGTAAGACGCTCCCCGTTTCCAATGCTTAAATAATTTCCTGGCTGCCTTTTTCCCGTCAAGGCCAGAATCTGGGCCTAAGTTTTTCGGGCAGAACAAAACAATTCTGTTTTCTAGGAAAACGGGAGGCCTGGGATGGCGACCGCGGCCTCTGGCGTGGCGACCGCCACAGCTGGCGACGCGGGCTGCCAGGCCTCGCCCCCCTCCAGGGAGCAGACGCCAGC
>NW_006435764.1:1470903-1471389 GCF_000325575.1 Pteropus alecto | reverse complement strand
CACCCCAACACCCCCACACCCCGACACCCCTGGCTCTCTGGACCTTACTTTAACACAGTCTCATTTCCCCGTCTGCTTCAACTGTGACCAGTCCCAATGTCACAGCAGCCCCGCGGGGTGGCAGCTCCGATTCCCATTTCTAGATGAGCAAACTGAGGTTGAGAAGGGCCGAAGATGGTGCCCAGGGCCCCACTGACCATATGCGTCCGGCAGCTCGCTGACCCTGCCCTCTGTCCTCGGTCCCCCTGCCCCGCCACCACAAGCAGACAGTGACCATTGCCCACCTGGCCCAACCCCTCTGGCTGAAGCCCTGCCTGAGCCCCCGGGTGTCGCCCAAGCCCCCCATAGAACTTCCCAGGGCTCTGAAGCTGCCCATCCCCAGTGGGCGCGGGGCTCACATGTGCCTGGCCTGCAGGTCTGCCCGTCCCTGGGCCCGCGACCTCGCCCTCCACCTCCCCCCGCAACCCCGTCCCTGCCCAGGTTGTC
>NW_006435764.1:1456877-1470843 GCF_000325575.1 Pteropus alecto | reverse complement strand
CCGCCAAAGCCCCGCAGATCCCGCGCCGGGACCGTGGTCGCCTCCCCGGGGCGTCCCGACAGCTGCAGCCAGGCCCTGCGTGACATTGCTGAGCCGGGGCCCCGGGCCCGTGCCCGCTGCCCGTGCCCAGCTCAGAGCCCGAGCCAGCACGGCCACCACCTGTGTCTCCACTCACAGGCGAGAAGTAAGGGACACGGACAGAAAGCGTACAAGCCATTCCCACCACAGCTGCCAGCAACGGGCGAGGAGCAGAGTGAGAATGTGCATCCGCAGCTGGCACCCAGTTCCGCTTAGGAAATACCTTGCCTGAGTGGACACCTGTTGTTTTTGCCTGCCCGGCAGCCAGGCCTGGCTTCTGGGAACAGCTTCTCGAATCTTCCTTGGGGGATGGAGGGGGGCTGCTCTGCCCCACACTCGGGGACGGGGTTCAGGTACACGGGGGCTGTCCCCACTGGGGGCCTGTGGCCCAGGCCTCGGTCTCCGGGGCACAGAGGCAGGTCTGAGGGCGGCTCGAGTCCCCCTTGGGACCCACAGGGCGCCAGGCCCCGGCTGGGGCAGAGTGTCGGGGAGGACACGGCCTCTTCCTGCTGGGTTTGCTGAGCTCGCAGCCATCTTGTCGCCACTGGAAAGTGGCTGCCTGAGGACACAGCCCTCCCCAGGCCGGTGGGGAGAGGGAGATGGAGAGGGGAGCAGAGGGGGGAACGGGGCGGGTGTGGGGAGAGCCAGCAAGCGAGATCATCCCAGCCCCGGGGTCCAGCTGCGTCGGGAACAGCTGGGTCCAGATGTGCGAGCCAAAAACCTCCTTTGTGCTTCAGCTCGTTGGAGTTGGGTTCCATCATTTGTTACCAAGAGACTCTTCAGGAATGTGTGTGACAAACTGGGGGTGAAGCATGAGTCTGAGGGTCGGATCTGGGGAGTCAGGGTTACACAAGAGCTCCACGTCCACTCCCCCGGCCGCGGCTCGAGGGCCACAGGGCAGAGGGGACGAAGCTGGCGGGAGGCCCCATCACCCTTGGCCCGGGGGGCTCCGGGAAGGGGCCCCGGGCTGGTGGCCACGCTTCCACTGTGCGACATCTCTGTCTCCCACCTTCAGGGAGCCGGGCCCGCACCGAACTGGGGGACAGGCGGGTCTCACGCCCAGTCCAGGGTGTGCGGATCAGATTTGACCTGCGTGTGAAAGTCGTGTGACAGAATCCCGACCAGTCCTAGGGAGGACACCCCGGGATCACGGCACCGAGGACCCTCGGGCCAGGGGCGGCCCCTCTCGGGGGGGCCCCGGGCTTCCACGCACACACGCCTTAGAGGGGACAGAAGTGGCTCTGGGGTCCCGGGGACGCAGAGGACAGGGGGCGACTGCCAGGGCGGGGTCAGCCCCGAGTAAGCACAGGAAATGGAGAGGGAGCCGCGCAGCCACCCCCACGAGGCGGGCGCCCCCACTCTTCCCCGGTCTCTGCCCCCGGAAGTTGGTGCCCAGGTCCCCCAAGACCAGGTTCCAGGGGACGGTCCCCACAGCCCGAGCGGCCACGGGAAATGCTAACGCGGTGGAATCTGGGTCAAGTGCTGTCTCCTCCAAGAGCTGAGCTCACAGGACGTTCCCAAGAAACCCCTGGAGAGGTGGGAGGAAAGTTTCTGGAGGTCTTTGGATGAAGAAAACAAAAAAGCGGCCTTGATTTTCAAGGAGAAATTACAGAGGGAGAAAAAAATGTTTTTAATCTAATTAAGAGCGATCTCTTCACCTTCATCGCGACGCCGCGGAAATGTGCCAGTTCTGAACTCACACAATAATCAGAGCAATTAGCGAGGGAGAAGGCTTGGGAGCCGCTGCAGATGTTCTCAGAATGCTGAATGGGGAAATGAGTTGCAGGCCTCGCTCTCGGCATCCGGCTCGGGCCCTGGCTACCAACCCGCACATCTGCGGCCCACCCCCAGGCCCCGAGGGCAGGGGCTTGAGAAACAGGTCCCTTCCCAGGCCGCCTCCCAGCCAGGCCAGATCCGGGCGGGAGGCTCCCCACGGCTCCCCAGGCCGCAGCCTGGACACACTCAGAGCCACCCCAGAGCCGGGGGGGAGGCTTAACGTCAAAATTATGTTAACAACCAATGTCAGAAATAATCAGCTCGGCCCAGGCCTGCTGGCTGCGGGGGGAGGGCGGGGGGAGGGCAGGGGGCCCTGAGGGGGACTCGCTCCAGCCCCACCTCCCTCCCCCTCTGCACAAACTGCACTTCACAGAGAGACACAGTGGCATCTGCCCGGCCCTGTCCCCGTCCTGCTGGCCCCTCGCTGGGCCCAGGAGCGAAACCGGCTGAGCACGATGAGTCGATAGCCACCCAAGAAAAGAGACGTGGGGACGGTGCCTGCCGAGGGGACGGCCCGTCCGGAGCAGGCCGCGTGGCCGGGGCTAAGCTGGCCTCACGGGAAACGGACGCCCGGGCGGGCCAGGCTGCTCGGCAAGGCCCCTCGGGGGCCCCGCTGCAACCTGGCACTGGGGACGCAGGTGGGGAACACACCGTCCCGTTCGCAAGGACGCAGGCCACACCCACGCGCCCGCGGAGCTCGCTCACGTCCCATTCCATTCGTGCCAAAGGCTTCTTAGCGCAAACCTGCCAGACGCTCCCCTGAGCGCCATCTCTGGCTCGGGGCCTGCTCGGCCACACACGGGGGCAGGCGGAGCCGGGGGAGAAGCCGCCGGAGGGGCGACTCCAGGGGTGCCTCGTGAGGCGTCCCAGCTGCCTCCCGGCCCTTCCTCAGCGAGCGGCTCGCTCGGGGGGTCTGTCCTGGTCTCTGCACCACTGAAACGGGCCCAGGGCAGTGTGACAGGAGGCCCCGGGGGCAGTTAAGGGGGCGCGCGGCCAGGCCCACTCTGCACGTCAAGAGCTGGCCTCCTGGGCAGCGCTGGGGAGAGCCGAGCGGAGCTGGCGAGGACGGAAGCCGGGACCAGCGCGGGGTGGGGGGAGCGTGGCGACCCAGGCAGAGCAATGGCAGTGGCCCTGGCCGGGGAAGTGGCCGGAGCGGCATCCGGGAGGTTGACAGGGCCGGCTGATGGATTACACAGAGGCCCTGAGGAAAGGCAGAGTTTTAAAGGACTTCCAGCCGGTTCCGAGGGCAGGGCATGCTGCCCCCCTTCCCCTCTGCTGCCCCCCTTCCCCTCCGCTTCCAAGTCTCCCCACCTTCCGCCCCCCACCCCCCACCCAGCACAAAGCCAAGGAGAACAGATCACACCGTCACTGTCACCGGGATGAGCAGCACCGCTGTGGCCGGCGAACCCCCTGCGAGTGGGGAGTGAGCCAGGTCCCATGGTGCGGGGGGTGGGGGGGACGAGGCTCCAGATACATTGTCACGAAAAGGGAGGGGAGCGAGTGGCCTTGGATAAAATGGAGGAGTGGGTGCTTCACAGAAATGTTAAAAATAAATCGAGCAAAACCCATCAGAATCACATCTTTCAGAACCCTAAAAAGCAGTCGCGGGTTTACAGGGACCACGTGGACACAGGCGCCTGACAAAAGGCCGTAAAGCTTCGTGGCGTCTTTGCCCTGGCAACGCTCCTTTCCCCAGCTCAGTGGCCGTCGCGAAGGTGGCAGCTCACCCTCCCAGGGCGGGACCCCAGGCAGCAGGGCATGCCATATTTTCACAGTGCCGTGTTCCGTAGTGTCGGGGGGCTGCTAAGGGACTGATACAAGGTGACCGCCTTTCTTCCCTCTCACGGGGAACTCACTCGGGGTGAGAAGTGGCGGACGGTCCTTGAAAACATCACAAGGGAGTCAGACAAATCACAACCCTCTGGGGGAAAGATGACAGTTGAGGGACACAACAGTGTCGAGAGCGTGGAAGGCAAAGCTGGGGACGGAGTTTCTGGGGTGAAATCAGCACTCCGAAGCCCCATCCTGTGCCGAAGAACTGACAAAGCCGAGAGCGGGCCTGGGGCAGGATGCGTGCTCAGCAAAGTCCTGAGAACACACCGAGCTTTCGCCTCTGGCTGACCTCTGTGCCCACCTCAAACAGGAAGTGAAGGCTAAGGCAGATTTGTAAACAGCCTGGCCAAATCTTGAAGGATCGCCCCGGCACAGAGCTAGCTCGCACAGATTAGAAGAATTCTTTTACTCTTTCCTCCCTCTCGCTTTTGCTGACTCCTGGCACTCAAGGAAATGTCAAGACACCATCTAAACACAAGTTAGAAAAAGTCACTACTTTAGAGGCCACACATGGCAGAGGATACAGATTTCACAAAAATAGCAGTCACTGAACAATCGGCTACAGCTCCTGACAAGAAGGAAAAAAAAAAAACACCAAGAAGGGGAAAATACTTGAGATCTAGAGTTATGACAGTTCATTCCCAAAACATCACTTTTCAACAACAACAACAAAAATTATGGAGCGTGCAGAGAAACAAAGTGTGATCTATTCACAGAAGAAACTCACAGAAACCGTCCCTTACAATGAAGTGCAGACATTCGTGGAACTTAGTAGAAAAACACTGTAAATCGACTCTCTTAAATATGTTTAAGTAACTGAAGGAAACCAGGAACACAATGTATGAACACATGGAGAATACCAATAAAGGGAAATGATGAAGGAATTAAATTTTAGAAGTGAAAATTAAAATAACCAACGAAAAGCTCACTGGAGGGCTTCATTAGCATATTCGAATAGGCAGAAGGACCTGAACTTGGAGATCGGTTCATGGAAATGATCCAGTCTGAGGAGCAGAAAGAAAGAAAGGATGAAGGAAAAGTGAACAGACCCCACGGGACCCATGGGACACCTTCGAGCATAGCAACACATTCACAGTGAGAACCCCAGAAGGAGAGGTGACAGGAAAAAGGGCAGGAAGACTATGTGAAGTAATAGCTGATAGTTTCCCAGAGCTGATGAAAGACACGAATCTACACCTCCGAGGAGTTCCGCGAACCCCAAGAAACGCAGCCTAATCAAATGGTCAAGAGACAAAGAACCGTGAAAGTGAGGGAAGCAACGGGCCACCTATGGGGGTCCCCAATAAAATCATCCGCCAGTCCCTCGTCTGGAAGCATGGACGCCGGAAGGGAGTAGGATTCCAATTTTTAAAGCACTCAAAGAAAAAAACCCGAGTCGAGAACTCTCTGTCTAGCAAAATCACCTTTCGACAATGAAAGAGAAAGGGAGATGCTCCCAGATGAGCGGAAGCCGAGGGAGTCGTTGCTAGGAGACTGGCCCAGGGCCAAGCGCCAAAGGGAGCCTTTCAGACGGACACGAAAGCCACGTGAAGAAATGAAAAAAATTCCAGGAGAGGTAGCTACACAGGTACACATAAAAGCCAGCCTGGTCACGTTGTTAGTTTCCGAGTCCTCTCTCCTTCCCATATGAGATAAAAGACATGCATCAAACGATCATTATACATCCCTGCCGTTGGCGAGGTGACACGAGGCGACATGATTGTGACAATAACACCACGACGGGGTGCGGCTGCATGAGCGCCGACTTCGTCTGTTATTAAGCTAAGTCGGTGTGAGTTGAAACTAGATTTTCCTAAATTTAGGATGTTCAGTGTCATCCTCACGGAAAGTATTAGGGAAACACCCAAGCTACCCGCGCACCAGGAGTTGAGAAGAAAATCCTCATTCCTTGTGACCGAAAATCATTTAAACGCAAAAGAAGGCAGTCAAGGACATGGGGAGGGGGCGGGGGGAGGCATCGGACATACAGAAAACAGTCAGCGCCATGGCAGAAGGCCTTCCTCACCAGTAATTATTTTAAGTATAAATGGATTACATTGCTTAATCGAAATACAGAAGCTGGCAGAATGGATCAAAAGTGGTCTTCCTTATGCTGTCTACGAGATACTCGTTTTCGACCCAAAGACACTGAATGACAGTGAAGGACGGAAAGCGACATTCTATGCAAAGAGTAACCAGCAGAGAGCCGGGGCCCTAGACTGATATCAGAGGAGAAGGCTACGTCGATAATGGTGACGGGAGACAAAGAAGGACACTGGATATTGAGAAAAGGGCCAGTTCATCAAGAAGATGTAACGGGTGTATGTTTATATATAAAACAACAGCCCCCGAATACGTGACGCAAATACTGTCAGACGTGGAGGGAGAAATAGACGCTTCTGTAATGACAGTGAGAGATTTCAACACCCCACACTCGATAATGGATAGAACGACCAGACATCAATAAGGAAACGGAGGACGTGAACGACACTATAAATCGCCTAGACCTAACAGACATGTGGAACATTCTACCCCACGACAGCAGAATACGCATTTTTCTCAAGCGCACGTGGAATCTTCTCCAGGATAGATTGCAGATTAGGCCTCAAAGCAGTCTCGGTAAATTTCAAACAATTGAAATCATACAAGGCATCCTCTCCCACCAAATGGAATGAGGCTAGAAATCAATAATAGAAGGAAAACTGGAAAATCACAAATACGGGGAAATGAAGCAACACAATCTGTAAACACTAACGGGTCAAAGAATTCACAAGGGAAATTAGAAAATGCTTTACGATGAACAGAAATGAAAACACGATATACCAAACTCACAGGATGCAATGAAAGCTGCGCTCAAAAGAAAATTCTAGCTATAAATCCCTACATAAAAGAAAAAAAACAAAGCTCTCCCCAAACCTAACTTTACAGCTTAAGAAACTATAAAAAGAAAAGTAAACTAAACCAAAATTAGCAGGAAGAAGATCGTAAACATGACAGTGGAGAGAGAAATAGGGTAGAAAAACAGAATCGACGAAACCAAAAGTTGGTTGTTTTTGAAAGATCAACAAAATGGACAAATCTTCAGCTAGGATGACTGAGAAAGAGCTAGAGAAGATGTAAATAAATACAATGAATGAAAGTAGGGACATTACAATAGCCTTACAGAAATAAAAGGAATTATAATACCGTGAACACTGGTTCTCCAACGAGTGAGACAACCAGGATGAGACGGACAAATTCTTAGAAACACATGCACTGTAAAAACTGACTTCAGAAGAAGCAGAAATTCTGAACAGACATAACAAGTAAAAAATTTGAATCGGTTATCAAAAAACCTCCTAATGAAGAGAAGTCCAATGTCTGATGGCTTCACCGGTGAATATATCAAACATTTAAAGAAGAATTAACACCTGTCTGTAACAAAAAAAGAAAAAAAAAACGAAACGAACGAACAACAACAACAAAAAAACAGAAGAGGAGGGAACACCTTGCAGGACGTGCTCGGAGGTCAGGATTACTCTGATACCAAAGTCAGACAAATGCGCCACTAGAAAAGAAGGCTAGATGCCAATCCCATAGCCCCTACAGATGCGAAAACTCTCGAGAAAGTACCGGTAAACAAATCCAGCAGCGCATCAACCGGATGATACACCATGAGCGAGTGGGATTTATTGTGACTGGGAGGGAAAGGCAGCTCAACCTAAGAAAAGCCAGTCGCTGTGATCTGTCGCTACAACAGAGACGTCTCAAAAGACGCAGAAAGTGTGTTCGACAAAACCCGCCCTTTCAGCGTAAAAATCCTTACAAAAGTAGGAAAAGAAGTTCTTCGATGTGATAAACAGCATCCACGAAAAACCCACAGCTAACATCATACTGGTGAAAAGACGGCTTTCCCCAGGAAACGAGGGACGAGGCGCGGATGCCCATCTCGCCACTGCTTTCCAACGACGCACTGGAAGTTGCAGCCACGGCACTTAGCACATCAGTCCATTAAAACATCGGGATTGGAATGGAAGAAGTAAAACTATATACTCACACGCGACACGCTCTTATACGTAGAAAATCCCAAAGGATTCCTCAAAGTTAGCTACCGGCGCTGACAAGTTCAACAACGTTGCGGGGCCCGTGGTCATCACACCAAACTCACCTGTGTTTCTACATGCCATCTGGGAAGGAAAACACAAATCTATTTACAATAATACCAAGAAGAATAGGGCGCCTAGGAATAAAGTTAACCAAGGAGGTAAAAGACCTTTGTGCTAAACACTACAAAACGCCGCGGATAAAAATGAAAGATCTAAAGAACTAGAATGACATCCCGTGCTCACGGACCGGAAGACTTAATATTATTGAGATGACAGTGTTACCTGGTGACCCACAGACTGACTGCAATCTCTATCAAAATCCTAAAGGCTTTAAATCGATCCTAAAATGTTGATGGAATTACGGGGGGGGGGGCTCTGAATAGCTAAAATAATACTGAAAAAGGACAAAGTTGGAAGACTCACACTTCCCAATTTCAAAACTTACACAGAGCTATGGCAGTCAAAACAATGTGGTAGCGACATAGGATAAACATATAGACCAACGGAATAAAATAAACCCCCATGTATATGGTCAACTGATTTTCAACAAGGACGTCAAGACCATTCAGTGGGAAAAGAATAGTTTTTTTCAACAAATGGTGCTGGGATAATTGGAGAGCCACAGGCACATGAAGGAAACTGGACACATACCTCACGCTAAACATAGGAAAGTTCTCTTAAAATGGATCAGCAACCTAAATATAAGAGCTAAGACCATAAATTCCTTAGAAGAAAACAGAAGGATAAATCTTTATAACCTTGGACTTGGCGATAAATTGTTAGGTGTGCGAGCAACCAGCATAAGGCTGGGAATGCACTAGAGTGGCGCTGAATTGTTCGACTTTAAAATGATTCGTTCGTGTTACGTGCGCTTCACCTCCAAAACACCGGGGGCGCAGACCTAAAAGTAGCACAAACTGAAGCATTCCCAGGAGGAAGAAAACGTCCAACATTTTAAGTGTCAAAATGGAGAACGCGGGTCATCGATAGGTGGTTCACAGCACCGGCGCCAACGCAGGGCCCTCGAGTGATGGATTAGAGGTGGCAGCCTCAGAGGACCACTTCTCGGGGGGGCGGGGGCTGCTCAGGGATGCAGAGAAGGGGCGTGGCAGGAAACGCACAGACGGAAATCGAGGGGGAATGAGAGACTCCTGCAGGACTTAAAGGAAGCAAGACGTGACAACTTGCCCTCCCCCAACCTACCCACCACGATGGCACCGTCTCGAAAAGAAAGTGCCTAAAAGAGGGCCGGCCTGCGGGAAGGGGGCATCCTGGGGCTGGGAGCTCTGACCGCATCGTGCAGAGGACGTAGTGAGCAGTCAGCACCCACACAATACTGCTGTAAGGAGAGAAATCAGAACGTGAGATGCAGGTGTCGGCGACTAAGATTCTCCGCCCAAAACCAGCCATGAAGCTGAAGAAAACCATAAACATTGATCCAGATCGAATTAAATATCCCTAACTCTTGGGGGGGGGGGCGGGATGAAAACATTCCTAGAACCAGTAATAAAAATGCTTCAAACAGAAATTTATCTCAGAAGCGGACAAAAAAACCCACAACAAAATAAATGCAAACAGATGATGGAAACGAAGGTAGAAATAGAAGACAAGCATGAAAATTGCCAAGATAATTCGAATGTGATAAAGACCCCCCAAAAAAAAAAAAAATCCGAGTGACCATGGAGGAGATGGAACTGAGGTGAAGGAAGGCCACCTGCATGTGACTGAAATCTCTGAAGAAGAAGCTCAAAATGCAATAGAAACATTTAAAACTATATAAAAAAAGTCTATAAACACAATACAATCTCACACTGAAAGGAGCCACGTGGTACCAAGGAAGCTGATCTGGAACAACCAACTCTGAGACATTTCCTAGGACAACCGTTAGACTGCGAAAGTAAAGAGGTCCTTAGGGCCTCCATGCAAACAGACGGGACAACTTACAAAGGTCAGGGGACAGTACCGGCGACCACCAGAAACCACCTCCACAGCAAGACAGCAGTGGAGCGCATTTGCAGGAAACTCGGGGAACTATAAACCAAGGACTTTGTACCCAGTCAAGCTGACCTTCAGGCACCGGGGTGACAGAAAATCAGTCGTGCGACATCAACACCTGTTTTTCATCTCTTGGGGCATCTGTGCTTCTCGTGGACAGCGACACCACAGGAGAGTACAGACAGCATGACCTGCTGTTCTCTCTATGCTGAGAAAGTCTTGTTTCCTTACGTTAGTGCTTCTCACCCTGAGCGTCACTCACATTGGGGCCAGATCGTCCTGGGCACTGCGGGGTGGTGAGCGGCATCCTTGGCCCACACTGATTTGATGCCAGGAGTACCTATCCCACAGTGTGATGACCACAGATGTCCCCAGACATGGCCACTGAGAGAGAGAGCGAGAGAGAGCGAGAGAGAGCGAGAGAGAGAGCGAGAGAGAGAGCGAGAGCGAGAGAGAGAGCGAGAGCGAGAGAGAGAGCGAGAGCGAGAGAGAGCGAGCGAGAGCGAGAGCGAGAGCGAGAGCGAGAGAGAGAGAGAGAGAGAGAGAGAGAGAACCTGTTTCATACAGTATGGAGCGTGTTTGACTTACAAGCCTAATAGACAGGAACCCACGAGCATGAGGTTAAGTAAGAAAAACAATTAGACTACAACAAAATTGGGAACCCAGAGGAATCCACTAGCAAAACTTATAAACTTTTACATACGGAAATAATGTACGAAAAAGCGAAGCAGACGAGATAAAGCAGCACAATCGGTGTCAGGGAATATGGGCGATATTTGCAATATGCAATAATACGAAGGAACTAGAACGAAGCATCAGTAATTAATACATAGGAGTGGAAACGTGCCTCTGCAAATAAAAAGTATATTTACATTGGTTCAGAAAGCAAAATCCAACTCCATGACGTGAAAAAAAAAAAAAAAGGCAGACATTGAAAATTCAGTGATTAAAATGGCTGAAAAGGACAAGAATGGATAAAAACCTACCGGATGAATGGAAACACCGAGGTAGCAGAGGTTATGATTCCAGTATCAGAAAAAGTAGGATGAATGCTTTAAAAAAATAAAAGGCATCCAATGAGACAAATACGGATAAATCTAGGATGCTGAAAGCCGTTTTCATAATGAAGTTATAAGAATTATAAGTAACTGCAGCGACTACCTCAGCAAGCGCTTATGCAGAAGAGAAACTTCTGGATACGTGTGGAAAAATATAAGCACAATAATGAGAGGGCCTAACACTCCGCCTTCACATAACAGGTCAAGCAGACGAAAAAAAAAATGATGAAGATATAAGAAATGAAGAACATAATCCATAATGTAGGTCGTGTGTGTGTGTGTGTGTGTGTGTGTGTACACGAGAGACAACGGTGTGTGTGTGTGTGTGTGTGCGCGTGTGTGTACACGAGAGATAACACTACACCGTGACAACGGAGAACACTCCTGCTTTTGCACACATTTATAGGTCTAAATACATAGATCGATAAAAATAAAAATATACAAATCACCAATTCAAAAAGCTAGAAAAATGATAGGAAATCAAAAAGAAGCACAAGGAAGGAAGTAACAAAGATAAAAAGCAGAAATGAACGAGGTGGAAAACGGTAAAATAGGAGACCGAATTAATAACATCAAAACCCCGATTATTTGCAAAAACCAAAACAGACGAGCCACTCTGTAATTTGGGAGAAGAGAGAAAGCACCAATATACAAAAGAACTGTATACCTTTTAAGAGGCAGTAACTATGATCGTGAAGGAAATTTAAAATTTCATTCATAGGCCACTTGGTATACCTCTATGCAAAAAAAAAAATTTTGTAAAATAAACGAAATGGATAATTTCCTTGCAAAATACAGTTTATCTAGAATTGATCTCAGTAGAAATAGGAGGCCGGAGCACACTAATTTTCGGGAAATATACAGAGAAGTTACCAAGGAGCCACCGCAAAAGGTGCCCTCGCCGGTGGGCCGCCAGGGGGGTTCTACCAGGCCCCTTAGGAAGCCAGAGTCCTGATTTCACATGAACCGCTTTGGAGCACAGAAAACCGAGGAAACCAAATACTTTTTATAAGCAAGTGAATATTGATATATAAACCTGATAAAAATAGACCATAAAAGGAAATAAAAGATCGATACCGTTTATGAATGTGCTGCGAAAATACTAAATATTTCCCAATATTACTAGGTTGACGAAGAAACATGATTAGCTCCAGGAATTCATCAGTCGTACCTATAAAAACTCTCGCAAAAAAAACAAATGGATGATTCTTTCTCCTCCAAATACTAGGAGAAATAGGAGTGAACTAAGCATAGAAAAAAGGCTTCTTGGCGATAGCTAGAAATCTAGATGTAAAAAGAGAATATAAATGAATTTGACAACGGATTTGTGAAAATGAACCTTGCGCACAGGAGAAACACCTTAAAATCAAAAGACTTATGACAAAATGGAAGGAACCCTTCGGAAAACATCTCTTCGACCGAAGGCTAGAGACTGTGATACACACGAAGCTTTTAAAAGATGAGGGAATAAAACACTATGATGGCTACAGAACAAAAGGCAAAGTATATAAATAGTTCAGGGAACGATCTAGAAAAATGGCCCCTGAACTTAGGAAAAGGTTACATACAGTCTCACTCGTGAGAAGACAAACGCTAGCAAAAGCTCCCAAGAGAGACCGTGTTTTACCTGCCGGGGCAGCAAAACTTCAAAACGGAATTTGGCAATATTTAACCAAACGAAACGTGCATTTCTATTTCGGCCCAGCGATTCCACGTCTAGAATTTTCCCTAAAGGACGCGCCTCCGATGCCGTGCAAACAGATGTGCCAACGGTGGCTTCGGTGCGGCACTGTTCCGAGCGCCACCCAGAAACTATCCACATGGGCGTGTGAGCACGAGGGCCTGGCGACGGTGACCCGGGCACACAGGCCGCCTCACGAAAGGGTGGCACCGCCCCGGGAACGGGTACCGAGCGGCTTCTGGGCGCTGCTCTAAGGCGAGGCGGGAAGGTGGCGAAGCGCACGCGGACGGCACTGCGTTCTTTCTGATCAGGAAGAGGAAGGGAGAAGACGATCCCGCGTGTGCGATGCGGTGCACGCGCACGATCACAGACAACAGCGCAGACGGCACTGGGATCGGGTACTTGCGAGGCGTGGGGAGAACTGGCACGGAAGGCCCACGGGCGGGACACGGCTCTCGGGAGACCTTTTAGTAGAGTTTCGACTTTGGAAGTATATTCACATTCTGTATATGCGAGAAAAATCCAACCGAATCAACGCGATGTAACCCCGCTCTGGAATGGGGGACTACGGCCAAACTCCCCGTGATAAAGCAATGATAAGCCCAGACGAAACCGTCAAAAACGACCGTATAACTCCAGAAATTAACCAGCGATAGCACAGTGAAAAGTTCTTACTCAAGGAAAAAAAAAAATGACTAAATCTTGGTAAGAATAAGGCCCGTGGTGATTTAACTTGGGGCTGCTCCACGCCCCCAGCCAAGCCCAGTGGCCCAGAAGCCTTGAGGACCCCGAGTCTCAGCGCCGACAGAGGGCTGATTGAATTTGGAGCTCTGTGGAGAACCCCACGCACCCTGTCAAACAACAGTGATCTCAGGGGCGGATAACTGCGGGGTCCAACATCGCAGCTACTGAAGGTCGCGGTCTTGTTTGGGGCGAGCAATAGACCAGCAAAAAAAAAATCTCAAAGGGATCCCTGAGTGTGTAGAAGGCTGCACACGCTCTCGAGAGACAGCGAGGAGGACCCTGGTATCTACTCGTCCTCGGTTGGCTGTGACACCCCGGACGAGCAGAGGGCGAAGGCCAGGAAGACTTGTCAACTGCTCACACTGCGAGTGAACATCTCGACCTGTATCCCGACCACCTCAGCAAATGGCAGAAGCCTCGTCGGCTCAAGATGTTTAAACGAAACTTCTGACCGGTCGGTTCGATCACGGGGCTATGCTGATCCAGTGGTGACATCGAGGAAGCCAGCCTTAAAAACCAAAACGAGTTAAAAAAACAAAAATCTCAAGCAGAGACATCAGTGGCCACGCACCGAGGGAGATGCGAATGACGAAACCAGTGTCAGCAGGATATAAATAAGTCGACCAGCAAACGAACCAGCACCAACGATCGCCCCTCGTTAGGAAGAAGAACCAGAACCCAGAGTTCCTATACTGTATGAGACGATTGGTTTTTAA
>NW_006435764.1:1448275-1456832 GCF_000325575.1 Pteropus alecto | reverse complement strand
GAGAAGCCAATAGAAGTGGTCGAGACCCCGCGGCAGCCTCAGTAGGCTGAGACCGCGAGCAGCTGCTACAAATACCTGCAAAGAACTGGAAGAAACCACGTCGAAAGAACGGAAAGAAAGTCTGGAGGCCACGACTCATCCAATGGCCATAGCGAGAGAGACGATGAAGCATGAGGTAAACCGACGAGAAATTCTAGGCTCGGAAAGGACAAACGCTTGGCTGGAAAACGGCAGGTCTGAGTGGGCAGAAGGAAGAAAGAATCGATGAACTCGACAGCCGATCCACAAAGACGGTTCATTCCTCAGAACCTGAGAAAGAGAAGGCCGTTGAACGAAGCCTCAGGCCTGTCGGACGGCGTCGAGGGTAGCGACGTGTGTGGAATTACAGTCCCCAGAGGAGAGGCGAGAGGGACACGCAGACATCTTCGAAGAGATAACTCGGTCCTTACCGGAAGCAGATTGTTTTCCATTGAGATGCACAGTGTAATTCCCAGAAAGTCACTTTAAAAATAGGAAAAGAAACTCACCGAGGCATTAGAACGGCACACTCAAGTGTATCCATTCGACACGACGGAAGCCTGCAGGGGACGCAAGAGACAGACAGACAGAAAACGGACAGCAAATGGCAGCTGTACATGCTACGGTATCACTCATTATATCAACTACCAGTGAATTAAACACCCAATAAAGAAGCAGAGACTGCCAGGAGGCCTCCAGCAGGAGCCGAGGACGTCCTCCCCGGAACAGACAGATGACATAGTCAAAGGCACAAAGAAGTTCAAAGAAAAGGGATGGAAAAAAGATGACGTGCGAACCTCACACACAAGAAAGCTGTGCGGCCGCAGGATGCAGCAGGCAGGGCAGACTCTGAAGCGAACCGTCGCTGCAGACGGCAGGAGATGCTCATGACGGCAAAAGGCTCGATTCAGCGGGAAGAAGGAACGATTCGAAGCAAAAACTAAAAATTGTCATTAAAATTTGCCTAAGCAGCTAAAATACACGAAACAAAAAGTGACTGCTGGAGGGACAAATAGATCATTCAGCGACAGTCGACACTTCAACAGTCAAATAACAGTACTGGTCAGGCCTCTCACGCCCTTGTTGATTTCCCGTGTCATTCGATCAGTTACTGAGTGGAATGCTGAACGATCACTACCTGACTGTCATCGCGGGGTGAGGGGGCGGCAGATGAGGCTGTGCGGTGCTCTGGCTCGTGTCCTGCCCCGTACCGATCAATGTCAGGGGACCCGGTGGGAGCTGAGCACCTGCTCTGCGGCGGGGTCCACTGGGGAACAAGGCAGTGGAAGTCAGTGCCCCCACTTCTGCTGGGAAGATGTCAGTGGCCGAAAGGGGAGCTGAGCATCCCCCCCCACCCGTGATGAGACTGTGCAAGGCAGCGCCCCGCATTTTCTGAGGCGAGATCGGTAGGCCCCAGCAGAGAGCTGAACCTCGCTCTCTTGCTCCTGCTCGACAGGGAACTGTCCGGTAAGAAATAAACAAACAACAAACAACAAACAGAACAAAAATATTAAATAAGATCCGGAGTCTTCCATAGCATAATCTCTCAAACTTTCTGGGCGCCATCGAAGGTCACGTGTCACGCCGAGAATCAGGATAATCGCAATAAATATAAATGAAAAGATGAGTAGGGGGTGCCAAATCAAAGGAGATCAAATGTTGGGATGATCTGACAAGGCCTTTCAGAAATCGTTATTAAAATGCTTTCATACGTGATTAAGAATTTCCTTGACGCGAATGAAAAAAAAAAAATCTCGGCAGAGAATGAGAAGTTATTAAAAATGGAAATCCTAGAACTGAAAAATACAATAACTGAAAAATTTTTTAAAAAGCTCACTGGACAGACTCCGCTGCAGAGCGAGGATGACAGGATAGGACCGGTCCCTTGAGGCTAAATCAGTAGAATTGGCTCAGTCCGAAGAACAGAAACGAGACGGAAAATAAAAAGTCAACAGAGTCTCAGCGACCGGTCTGACAATGGCAAAAGAGCTAACATTTGTATCACTGGAGCCCCAGAGGGGTAGAAAATGAGACAAAAATCGCATTCCAAGAAATAATGGCTCCACGCTCAAATCTGACGAAAGACACGATCCTACAGATTCAAGAAGCTAAGCGAATACAAAGCATCGGCCCAAAGAGATCTGCACCAGGACACGCTATAAACTTCTGGAAACTAAAGACTATATAAAAATATACACAGATACATGTTTGTGTACATACATATACGCAAACATATAAATGTATTTTTGAAACAAAGGGCACATTACTGACGGGGACACTCATTGGAATGACGGCGGTTTTCTCATCAGAAACTGGAGACCCAAAGGGAGTGGCATAACGTTTTTCAAAAACGTGAAGAATGGTCAACAGTGAATTCTATTGCCCGCAAAAATATACTTCAGGAGTGAAAGAAAAATCGACAGTGTCCGATGAGGGAAACGGAGCATTTGTTGCTAGCGAGGCTCCCTTCAAGATGCCAAGAGAAAGTTCATCATCTACTTGGCGTCCAGTGGATGGGACGGAAATACGTAAAGGCGGCCGTGCTTTTAAACGGTGTGGATAAAAGGAGCCGGGGAAAGCGAGGTTTCGATTCTTCACCCGAAGTAAAGCCCTGGCGTCGGCAGATTATGATCAACCGCATATTGTCCTACGAGGGCAGCGGCTAAGAAAATTATTCAAAAAACTACACAGAGCGCCGGACCCCAACGAGATAACGAGGAAATACTTCAGACACTTTTATCCACGTACGTTTGACCACTTAGATGAAACGGACCGGTTCTTCAAAAAACCCGCAAACGATTCATTCGATATGAAATAGGTCATTTTTTTTACAGCACAGACTCCGTTTGCTTAAAAAGCCCCGAGAAGGGCTGTCCGGGCCCAAATGGTTTCCCCGGGGCTTCCTCCCGAACTTTGAGAGGAGAATTAACGACACCACGTGGTCTCTTCCAAAAAAAAAAGAAGGCGAGGGGCTCCTCTCCGATTTGTTTGATGAAAATAGAGCTCCCCTGATAACCAGACAAAGACGGCACAAAAAGAGAGAACTGGAAACCGCCATCGCCCATAGGTGCAAAACCCTCTCACGATATTAACACGGCCTCACGCGCCCTGGTTTCAAACTCGGATACAAAGCTGGAGGAATGAAGGTGGCGTGGCGCTGGCATAAACACAGACCGCAGATCGACGGAACGGAATCGAGACCCCAGAAATGAACCCGTGCTTGTTATGGCTGACGGATTTACGGATATATTCCTGAGGAGCCAGGAATATATCACGGGGAGAGGAAGTCTCTCTGATAAACGGTCTTGGGAAAATGACAGTCACCTGCGAAAGAGTGAAACTCGGCCACGATTCCGCTCACGAAAGGAAACTCGAAACGGATAAAGACTCGAACGGAAGAGCAGAAACCGTAAAACTTCCGGAAGAAAACGGGCGGTAAACGCCTCGACATTGTTCTCGGCAGCTTTTTTGGATCTGACGCCTAAAGCACAGGCACCAAAAGCAAAAACAGACACGTGGGCTGCATCCAACTAAAACCTGCACGGCGAAGACACCGTCGGCGAACGGAAGGGCGGTCTGCGGCGCGGGAGAGGACATCTGCAGACCACGCGAGTGTCCCTCAGGGGCTCGTGGCTACGGCACGTGCAGAGCTCTTACGACTCAAAACGGAGGGACAAACATCTCCACTTGAAGCCATGGAGGATGCATCTGAATAGACATTTCTTCAAAAATAAAGAAAAGGACACACGGAAGCCAATAAGCACACGGAAACAGGCTCGATGGCATTAGTCACAGGGAGGAGCCAACCGGAACCACAGCGGGAGCCCGTCTCACACTCGCTAAGGTGGCTGTGGGAAGGGCCTTTGACAGTCAGATACCGCCAGGGGCTGGCAAGGTGCTGGAGGGACTCCACGGCGTCCGTGCATTGCTGTGTGCGTGTGCGTGCGTGTGCGTGCGTCTGTGCGTGTGCGTGTGTGTGTGCATGTGCGTGTGTGCGTGTGCATGTGCATGCGTGTGCAATGGTACACGTGTTTTGGAAAACACTTTGTTAGTGCCATCTGACTCAGCCTTCCTCCCTACATTTTCGCCCGAGAGAAACAGACCACACCACGTCCTGCTCACTGAGTCTCAGAGTAGTCAGGACGGGGGGACAACCCGATGAGTGGGTCACTAAGACACAGTGGGGTACGGTTCAGCCGCAAAAACAAAATCAAGTGCTTGGCATCTGGCAACATGGATGAAGCTAGGATACGTTACGCTCGGCGAAAGATCAGTCGCGCAGGACCACGGGTGGCAGGAACGGCCTGGAACAGGCAGGTCCCCTGAGACAGACAGCAGCTCAGCCGTCACCTAGGGCTTACGGGAGCAGGACGGGCACGGGTGGTGATGTTTAAAGGGCCTTGGGTTTCTTTTGGGGGTGATGAAGCTGTTCTAAAACTGCCTGGCGGTGCGGTGCCGCACAGGTCTGGGAGTCCCCCCAAAACCACCGAACCGCACACCTCGAACGGGCGAACGGCATGGAATAAGAAACAGACCTTAACAAAGCTGTTACCAAAAAAATACGGTCGGAGGAAATTTCGGGATCTCGGGTTCGGCAGGATTCTTAGATCTGTTACCAAAAGTACAATCCTTAAAAGGAAAGTGTGGCACTTAACCGGAATAATGCACATTTGCGCTGTGAAGGGACCGGTTCAGGGGACGGACAGGAAGCTGCGGAGCGGAGGGGAATGTCCTCTGGCCACACACAGCCGAGTCGCGACGAGCATGTGGGGTGTGCACAGACTTCTCAAAACTCGGCGTTTGAGAAACGGCCCCACTGAAAAGCGAGCAGAGAGGTGAGCGACCTCGCCACCCTCGGAGGGCGCAGATTCCGCCGCAGGGAGACCTGTCCCACGCTCATCACCAGGGGAACACGGCAGCCGCGTGGACAGGACGGGGCCGAGGACACAGCCCGGATGGCTGGTGCGTTGCTGGGCGGAGCGCCGGGCGGTACGGCCGCTCGGGGCAAGTTTTGCGGGTTCTTCCAAACCGAAACACGCGGCTGCCACGCGGGGCAGCGGCCACAGCCCCGGGCTTCTGCCCCGGGGAACGGAGACTGGTGGCCACACAAAGGCCGTGCGTGGCCTTGCGCCAGCTCCGTCGTTAGCGCCCCATCGCCACTGTAAGAACCGCCGCAGACTCGGTGGCTTAAAATGATGCGAGTTTATTGTTTTACGGTTCTGGGTGCCCAAAGTCCGAGATGTACCTTAGGGGACAGAAGATCACCACAGGGCTGACCTCCCGTGCGTCTCTCGGGAGCACGCGTCCCTTGCCTTTTCTCCTGGGGGCCACCTGTGCTCGTTAGCTCAGGACCCCTTTGCAGAGAAGGGGTCACCTTCTCTTCTATACTCGTGATGAGGTGGGGCGCACCCCGATAATGCAAGGTCCCCTCTCCACCTCAAGAGCCTTAATTTAAGCACAACTGCAGAGTCTCTTTTGTCATATGAGGTCACAGGTTCTAGGAATCAGGACCTGGATGCTCTGGGGGCCATTATTCAGCCTGCCGCCGTCTGTAATGGCCCCAAAGTGGACACAGCCCAGCTGGCCCTAGGTGACACGGGCGGCAGTATGTCCACACCATGGAATTGTACTCGACAATTAAGATGAGACCCAGCAACGTGAATGAATCGTAAGACTGTTACGCGAAGTCAAAAGCGCCCATCCCGAATGTCACATGCGGTACGAGTCCATTTATAGCACGGTCTTGACATGACAACATTGCAGAGATGGAGAACAAAATAGTGTTTTCGAGGAATTAAGGAGGGATGGGAGGGGGAGGGGGGGTGCGGCTCTGAAAGGGCCAGCTCCGAGGGTCCTTGGGGACGAAAGGGTTGCGTGTGGCGAATGTCCCAATGGCGAGCTCTTGGAGCTGATCCCCTACTACAGATTAGGACATGTCGCCATGGGAGGGACCCGTAAAAGGTGCGTGGGATCTCCGTGTATTATTTCTGAGGATTGCAAGCGAATGTCTGAAAATACAAAGTTTAATTTTTTTTAAATGAGCAAAAGATCCGAGTAGACATTTCATCAAAGAAAATACATAACTGACCAGTGAGCACACGAGAAAGCGCTCAGCATTGTGAGTCGTTAGAGAGACGCAAAGCAAAGCCACACGGACGTTGACAGCCATGTTATTTGTAAGACCTAAAGGCAGAGTAACCAAATCCCCTTCCACCGGTGGCGGGGTGAGTGGCGGGCTGAGTGGCGGGGTGAGTGGCGGGGTGAGTGAGGTGCGCTGCAGCCACGCAGGGGGACGCATCTGAGCAACGATGAGGAATGAGAGGCTCTCACGCGCTATGATTCGGATGAACCTCAAAAAGAGGTTTAAAGACACGGCAGGGGAAAAGGCGAGAAGGTTCCGCACGGTTCCGCGGAGGTGAGTTGTCCAGGGCGGCGACTCTCTGGCGACCGCTGGCAGGTAGACGCGCGGCTGCCGGGGGCGGGAGGTGGGACCAGGGCTTAACCGTGCGCGGGCGCCACGGGTCTGACGGGGGCGGGGGGCTTCTGTACCCAGACTGTGGCGACGAAGGCACAAGTCAGTAAACTACCAAACTCACGCCGAAAGTGGGTGAATTTTACAGTGCGCGAACCGCACCTCGATAAAGGGACGCTTTAGCAAACGAGTTAACAAATCGAGATGTACCGACCAATCTTCGAGGGAGCCGCGGAACCGCATTGAGAGGAGGTTGGTAAAGCACGTGGTGCGGGACGCGGGAGGCGGGACACGGGATGCAGGACACGCACCCTGCTGGACTCCACGCCCTTAGTCTCGATTGCAGTGAGTCAGGATGAGAGTCCACCCTGGACGCCCTCCCGTAGGTCCGATTTGCAGTGACAAGGATGCCGTCAGCAGCTAAGAAAGTATTAGGCGCGCTGTGCCCCGGGCCGTGGTTCTGTGCGTGGATGTGAAGACGCCCAGGCGTCTCGCTGTGGGCCGAGGGGTCCGCCGATAAGGGGTCCGAACGCAGCTCGGACGGAGCGGGCTTAGAGACGCTGGTGCCGACTTTGCAGGCGTGCACGCTTCTGGGACTGCACGTGTGCGCGTGCCCGCAGACACACGTAAGTGCAGTGTGGATGCGCGCGCATCTTCTTAGCTCTGCACAGAAGGGCCTAGAAGAAAAGACACTCGGGAGCGAGGAGCACAGATGTAGGTTTCTGGTGATTTCCTTCGAGGAGCTGGGGCTCCTGGAAAAATGGCCTGATTCTAGGGCTGGGGGACAGTGGGTAGAAAATAAGAAATTCCGAAAAAGAATTGTGTCACAAGGACGCAAGAGCCAGCTCGAACGGGGCTTCCGCCGGCCAGATCTGGGACGATTCCAACATCAAAACAACGAAGGACAATGAAGGACAATGCAGAGTGAGGCCCACGACGACGGCGCACGGAACCAAACGGCCCGCAGAGGAGGCGGGTTCTTTCGCAGCAGAGCGTGGGGGTCGCCTCTCCGGGACAGCTGTGGCTTCGGCGCGTTCGTGGAAGGGGCGCTGCGGCCGGACACCCAGAATTCTGCAGCCACCGAGAAAGCCTGGTTCCAGAAAGCCTTTCATCTGGGAGGCGTGTCCTGAGATATCTGGGAGGATATGCGCGTGGCCTGAGCGCGGTCCCCCGGGTTGTTTACTGGTCACCAGGCAAAACGGAAGATCCGCTCAGTGGGACCAGTGGGCTGTGCTTCGGCCGCGGGAGGAAAGACGCGCCAGCAATTAGGGCCCGGTGGCATCGTGTGCCACGGGACGGGACACCCCGAGAAAAGCAGCACGTCCCCGATGTCGTGCCCCAGCAGGGGACACACAAACTGATCTCACCGCGAGGACGCATCAGACAAAGCCCGCCAAGAAGCAGAGGGATGGCGTCCTTCAAAAATGTCAGTGCCGGGGACCGGACACGTTCTGGATGAGAGGGGATAAGGAGACACGATGATGAACAGCAGTCCCGACCCTGGACCGCGCCCCCCACTGGACGAGCAAATGCTACAAAGGACGTGGCCATGTCAACTGGGATGCAGTTGACAGATCAGGTAAAAAGGCCGGACGAACATTTCCTTGCAGGGGAAGATAACCATGCTATCGCTTTAAAAGGGACTCTTCATTTTTTTAGGAAATACACAGCAAAACGCTTAGGGGCAAAGCAAAAGGCAACTCACTCTAAAACGGTTCCGAAAAAGCGCCACGTGGATACACATACGGAAAGGGAGTCAGATGGGAAAAGAAACGGGGTAAGATGTTTACAACCAGTGACTCGAATCTTGGTCAATGGTGCAGGGCGCTCGTGTGTTGTACTTTTGCTGTGGTTCCAAATTATTTCCAAATCAACAGTTAAAAAATCCCCAAACCCTGAGGCATCCATTTAAGCCAGTGACTCTAGACTGTGCGTGGCTTTGCCCTTCCGGGGGACATTCAGCTATATGTGGAGACACACGGGTTGTCATTACCCGGGGGACGGTGCTGCTGGTACCGGCAGAGGCTCTAGACGCCGCTGCACGTCCTCCAACACACACGATAGCCT
>NW_006435764.1:1438232-1448179 GCF_000325575.1 Pteropus alecto | reverse complement strand
CCCAAACCCTGAGGCATCCATTTAAGCCAGTGACTCTCGACTGTGCGTGGCTTTGCCCTTCCAGGGGACATTCAGCTATATGTGGAGACGCACTGGTTGTCATTACCCAGGGGACGGTGCTGCTGGTACCGGCAGAGGCTCCAGACGCCGCTGCACGTCCTACAGCACACACGATAGCCTCGTCGGCAAAGAATGATCTGGCCCCAAACGTCGCTAGCGTCACAGTGGAAAGAACGCGACCCAGCCGGGTGACGAGATGGGAAGTCACTCTGCCAATGGCGGCTGGCGGGGCGCCAGGGAGGGGGAGCCCTGTGTGTGGAACAGCATGGTCTGACAGCAACCCGGCAACACCCGCTGAAATTAGTCACCCACCGACACCTGTGTCGCAGGCTGAACCGTGTCCCCAAATTCGAATGTTGACGTTCTCAACTCAGACTGCAAACCGCGTTCGGAGAAGGAACCTTCAAAGAGGCGATCAAGTTAAAATGAGGCCGCTGCGGGGCCCTCATCCAAGGTGCCCGGTGTCCGCAAGCAGAGATCAGGACGCAGACGCCAGGGCTACACGTGCACAGCGGGACATGGCGAGAAGGCGGCCATCAGCAAGCCGAGGAGAGAGGCCTCAAGGGAAACCAGCCCGGCCCGCAGCATCATGTCAGCCTCCCAGCTCCCAGGACTGCTTATCCCCGCCGGCCGAGCGCACTGTCCCTCTGGGGAATTACCGCCCAGTAATAAACGTACTTGCCCGTAGGGCTGAAGGGTGCGGGGGTGGGGGGCATCTGGAGACCTGGCCAAGCCCCGAAGCAAAGTGGGCTCCCAGCCACGGACACCGTGGGGCACACCGTGGGGCCTCGGGGAGAGATGTCAGACTTCAGAACGACACGTTCTGGCGTCCTTGGGTGTGTTACGGGACGGGCAAGGCAAGACGCACAGCAGCGCGTGTCACACGACCCCGCGCGTTTGGCCACCAGTGCCAAGCCGCTCTCAGAGGGTGAGACAATTAGCCCAGGTCACAAAGGTGAGGGGAACCAAGCCAACCAGGGAAAAGAGAGGACCGGGCAAAACCAGACATCGTGTCCACATCTGCAGGGGTAGATGTGTAGTATGAAGGACAAAGTTTTAAGAAAGCGTAAAACAGCGAGCGGCCCCGAGATCTGAGGCGTCGCGCTGTGCTCCAAACCACTCCACGTCTGCCACTAGACTCTTTAAAACACAGCTGTAGAGGCAGGACTGAATTTTCCTGGTTCAGAATTTGGCAGCTATATATTAGATGTTAAAAAAAAATCATCATAAGGCAAGTTGAAGCAGATCCAAATGATACAAGGAAGAAGTACATGCGTGTGCATAATAAGAGTTTGTGTCCCCCAGAGAGAGAACGTATCTTCTTCGTTTAAGTCCGTGAACATTTACAAAAGCGATGATTCCGTTTTTGGGCTTAGACACAAAGACCATCTTCATTTTAAAGACATTTCACAGGCCACGTCCTCTCGCCGTCAGCCTGTCCAATTAGAAATAAATAACGGTGATAAAAATATACTGCTTAATAATTAAGAAAACATCTCTTAAAAGAACTCTAGATCAAAGAGAAATCAAAACACAAGAACTATCAAGAAAACAATAGAACGTATTTCATAGTAAGATCTATGTGTCACGGCTAATGCCGCCATCAGAGGAAAATTTATAACCTTTCCATGCCTTTTAGAAGAAAGACTTTAAATAAATGAACTAAGTATGACTCTGAATTAAATTCACAAAAAGAATCAAGTTGGCCGGGAAGAGGGAGTGACTGGATAGAAAAGCCCAAGCTGGTGAAAGACGGAGGGAAAATGGCCAAAAGGTAGTTTTCTGATAAGATGACAACGACACAAGAAAACGTAAATCTCTCGCGAGCTTGATTTTAAAAAAGCAAAACGATGAAAGCTCAAGCCGGGAAACGAAAAGAGATGACGAACACAGAGGGCATCAAATCACTCGGGAGAGAAAACCGGCTTCTACCAAGTGGCAACATAATTGAAACCCCGGAGGGATTAAATAGCGATGAATAAATTACCCGCAAAGATGCAGCCAATTCATTTTTTTTTTTTTTTACCATAAAACAGACCCAAAAGATTAAACGCCCAGAGGGCTCCACGGCTCCGTTCTGCTACGTGACCCTTAGTGTTCTCCAAAGTGTCCCAGGACACAAGGAGGCAGGCTGTCTGTCCCCTTCGTAAACACACGGCGCAGCCCTCCCCCTCTCTGATCCTGGGCACGGCCGCTTCTAGGAGCAGATAGCGGGGATGCGTTCGTCACGCTGAGGGGACAGTTTCAGTTTTCATGGCCCTTTAAGGGACACAGGACACCTCCCAGCGGACTTCCACAGACGGGTGTGTCTGCGGCTGGCTCTATATTCACTATTCAACAGTTGCAGAAATCGGTCCTGTGTCTTTAACGATTAAGGACAAGCCGTCTGTCATTGTGCAAATGTCAGTGTCCAATGCATTCCCGGACGGGCTGCAGCCACACGCACCTTTAACTTCCACTGACGCCGTCTCCTTTGTCTCGGTAGAGGCGGCATCGATTTATTGCCACGTGAAGGGCGGACGTTCGCGTGCGCATCGGGCACCAGCCATCGAACCCGTCCCCGTTAGAAGCCATGTGAGGACGAGGACTCGCTCCCATCTGTGTTTCTCTTATCATAGCCTTATCTCTTCATCCTTAAGACTCCCTGGCATTTCCTCTTCCGAGCACTGTTTTCATATCTTTAATCCCTTAATCCATGATTTATAAGAGCGGCTTAATATACTAATGAAACCAGCCCTGTGTCTTTGGTATGAGTGGCAACGATTTTTCCCAGGCTACCATTTAGAAAAAGTATTTTTGGTATTTTTTCGCTCTGCAAAATGTTTGGATTTTACATATTTTTTCACTGAGGCAAAACTGACATAAAATAAACGGCACGTGTCTGAGGGGGAAAATCTGGTAACTCCTGACACACGATGAACCGTCGCCACGATCGAGATCACGGACACGGCCATCGCCCCAGAAGTTTCCTCGGGTGCTTTTGTAACCCTCCTCCTCCCAACACTGTCCCCACACCACTCCCTCCCTTCCAAGGTAACCACTGACTTTCGTTCACTCTAGATTAGTCTGCGTTTCCTGAGTTTATATAAATAAAATAAGGTAGTTCTGTACCCTTTTTTTTACGGTCTGGCCCTTTTCACTCACCATCATTATTTTGAGGTGCATTCAGGCTATTGCATTAACAGTTTATTGCTTTTTATTTTCCAGTAGTGTTCTACTGTATGGATCTACTACAATTAAAAAAAATAGATTCAAATATTGATGGGCGTTTGGGCTGTTTCCAGTTTTTTTTTTTATCAAGCTCTCTAAATATTCCATGTACACGTGTCAGTCTGTGCGTCCGCTCATATTTCCTGGACAAACACCCAGGATCAGAATGGCTGGATCATGCGGCAGGTGTATCGTTGGCATTTTAAGACACCGCCAAAATGTCTTCCAGAGCAGCTGCACCATTTTGCATTCCCACGGGGACCGTAGGAGAGGTCCACCTCCCCCGCAGCCCCGCCAGCGCTCGGCATGGTTGGTCTCCTTAATTTCAGCCGATAAAATAATTGCGTATGATTTTAATTTGCATTTCTCTAATAACTAATGGTTTTGAGTATCTTTTTATATGCTTATCCGTGCATCTTCCTTAATGAAAGATCTGTCCAAACCTTTTGCCCATTTACGTTTGTCTTCTTATTCAGTCGTAAGCGTCCCTCGTATATTCTGGATACACAGGTCTTTTATCAGATGTATAATATGAAAATATTTCCTCCCACCTTCTGGCTTATCATTTTATTCTCTTAATAGTGTCTTTCAAAGAGGTTTAATTTTGTTAAGTCCAGTCAATTTGTTACGATAGCTTGTGTTTCCGGTATCACGTCCAAGAAATCTTTACCTCAGACTCACAAAAATGTTCTCCTGCACTTTATTGTTTTAAAATATATTGATTAAGCCCTTCACTCGAAAAAACTGTGCTTTCTTTTATACGTTTTAGGCTTTAAATTTAGGTCTGCGATCGATTTTGAGTTAATTTTTTATGCACGATGCAAGATGCGGATCCAAGTTCCTGGATAGCCAGTTGCTCGTCGCTGTTTATTGAAAAGACTATCTATCCTGTCTCCCCCAAGTCGCCTCTGCACCTCGCTCAAAAATCTGCTGTCGCTAAACGTGCTAGTCCCTCGGGAGTCTCTATCCCGTCCGTCCATCCGTCGATTTGCTGATCTTTATGCTGGTGCCACGCTGCTAGGGTCAGTCCTCCAACTTGCTCATTTCCAAAGCCGCTTTGGCTTTCTAGGTCATTTGCATCTCCGGAGCCAGCTTGCTAATTCCTACGAAGTGCCTGCTGGGATTTTGACGAGCATCACCACTGACTGTAGAGATCGGGCTTCGCGTTCCGTGATCCATGAACATGGTATACCTCCCCGCTCCTTCCGATCTTCCTTCGTTTCTCTCGGCGATGCTCCAGTCTCCTCGCTGCAGCTCTCACGGCTTTGGCCGGATTAACCGCTAATATTTCACACTTCGAATGCTACTGTAGGTGGCATTTTTAAAATTTCAATTTCGGATTTGCTGCTAGAACGCAGGAACGGAACTGATTTCTGCACGTTGGTCTTGTATCTGCCACCTTGCTACACTCACACGCTGTTCTAGGAGTCACCTTGTGTATTCGCCAGGTTTTCTACACAGATAACAGTGTCATCTGAGAAGAGAGTTTTGACATCGCTTCTCCCCTGGATGCCTCTCGATTTCTTTGTCTTGCCTCATTCTGCTGGCTAGAATCTCCGGTTTGTTGTGGAACACAAGGGACATTTTCGTTGTGCTCCTGGTCTTCGGGGAAATTCGGTCAGTCTTCCTTCTTCAAGTTTGCTAGCTGTAAGCGTTTTGGTGATGAGCTTCATCCGTCAGGTCGAGGGGCCTCCTCTATGTGGTTTGCTGAGAGCATTCGTGGTGAATGACCGTTGGGTTTTGTCGAATTGTTTTTCTGCATTTATAGAGATAATCGCAGTTTTTCTTTTTTCTTTTTTTTTTTTTTTTTTGTCTGTTGACATGGCCAATTGACTGATATTTTTTTAAAATGTCAAACTACCTTTGCATTCCAGCTGGTTATAATAGATTATCCTTTTAATATATTGTTGGATTTGAGTTGCTACAGTTTTGCTTAGAATTTTTTGCATTGATGCTCAGGAGAGATCCTTAGCTATAGCTTTCTCTTATAATGTATTTGGCTGGTTTTCACATCAGGATAATGGTGGCCTCGTAATGAGTTTGGAAGTATTTTGCCTTTTAAATTTTCTAGAAAATATGGTCTAGAATTGATTTTAGTTTTTGTTAAATGTTTGGCAGGATTCTCCAGTGAATATAGTTCTGGAGTATTCTTTGGGAAAATGTTTCAAACTACAACTTTGATTTTGTTAATTGATATAGAACTATATCGAACTAATCGAGATAGAACTGTTATCTATTTCTCGAGTAGTTTACGTCTTTCCAGAAATTCGCTCATTTCGTCTAAGTTGCTGAATTTAAACAATTGTATAGAATATTTCCTTGTGGTCCTTTCAATATCTGTGGAATATGTACTGCCAGATTTCTCATTTATGACACTGATAATTTGTGTCTTCTCTCTTTTTCTGTTGCTACATCTGGGTAGAGTTTTATCAACTTTATTGATCTTGAAAAATCAGCTTTCGCTTTCATTATTTTTCCTATTGCTTTTCCGTGCTGCATTTCATTGGTTTCCCCTCTGACCTTGAACATCTCCTTCTTTCTACTCGTTCTGGGTTGGTTTGCTGTTCCTCTTCTCGTTTCCTGAGGTAGAAGCTGAGGCCACATCTTCTCGTGTGCGTGTGGGTGCCGTATATTTCTCGAGGACCACCTGACAGTGAGGGGGATACAGCAATATGGCAGAAAGGAGGGGACTGCAGCTCGGGGAGGGCCGACAAGAAGGTTCTGATCCAGGGGCTCATAACGTGTTGGAGAAGCCGGGTCCAGCTTCTCCCCTCCTACCATGGCCCCCACACCTGCTCAAGGAGCCACAGGCCCTCAGCCCACAAGACCTTGCAAGGTCCGTTTCCCCAGACCCCTGAGGCTGGCATGACTAACACGTGGCAACCAGGGTGGCCACCGGAAGGTAAAATCAAAAGTCCTCTCCAGAGCCTGGGACAGCGCCACACCCGAGACCGGAGCGGGGCAGACGCCAGGGTGACACCTGGGACCCAGCTCTGGATGAGGACCGTTCCGTCGGCCCAGGCGAGACCCCGACCTGGCACTGCCCCGGTGTCCTCGCAACCTGGTGCTGGACCTTGCCTTCAGAGTCTCCAATGCCAGTCCATGGGCGGCCTGGGGGACTTTTACAGACATACAGCCCTGGGCCGCCCCACAGCCCTGGGCTCAAAATCTGACGGGTGGGCCTCTGGAGCTGTGTCAAAAGTGAGACTCTCCAGGTGACTCGAGGGACTCCCACAGTAAAGTATCAACCCGGAGCGTCACTGCCCAGCCCTCTGCCAGTGGGGAGCTCACGGCTTCCCTTGTTGGGGACAGTTCTATTCATAAGGACTTCAGCTTTGGGGAGTAAGTGGGCCCGATGCCACTTACTCTCTCTGCGAGTCCCCCAGCAGGCTTGCTGAGACGCACAAATGTCCTGTGGCTGCTGAGCTCACGTGACAGGGAGGGAGTCCCCAAGGCGAAGGACGAGCAGCAGCACGGCAGACTGCGCCCTGGTTTTGATACCAGGTGGTCCCAGGAGGTCACCCACCCGAGGGACGCAGTGGGGACTCGATGGATCCCCAAGGAAAAGAGGCAGGGACTGGAACCAGACGCTGCCTGTCACTGGGGCCCCTAGGAAGGCTGTACCAGCCGTACAGGGGGGACGCGCACCCAGCCAGCAAAGCGAACCCTTGCAGCGGCAGACGGACGAAAGAGGAGGTTCGGCGTCTTGGCGTCTAAGTGACCGGTCCCCTCCCGTCGTGCGAGGCTCAGGCTCGGTCTTGCAGATTAACCTGGGGTTTGCACTGCACGGCTCGTCCAGAGAATCCCATACCTACAAACCTGGATCAGCTCACTGGGCCACCCTGAACAAGCAAAGGGACAGCATCTCCAGAGCAATGTCCCCTTAGTCAGGGCACCCAGGAGCGCCACAGATAAAAGCCTCCACAGTCACAGGCCCGCAAGGAAGCGAGGCACCACGAGCGAGAGTCGGGAGAAGCCACGGGGAGCCGAGGCGGTCTTCCTGGGAAGGAGGACTTAGGCTGTGACGCGGGGGACAAAGATGGGGCAGACTGGAGGACGGATGACGCGGCCTGGCAGAAGTTCCCAGCAGAAGCGGGAGTGGCCAGGGGAGACAGCATCCTTGTGGCGACGGAGCTGACCTTCCACTGCCAATGAAAGGCACGAACTCCAGGCTCAGGAATCACAGCAAATTGTCGGCAGGATAAACTAAACTCAACTGCAAGCTCGAGCCAAGTCAGAGACGGCGGTTAGCGTCACCAGAGGGGGGAAGGTCTCCTTCGAAGGGCTGTCCACTAGCCCTGCAGCGCGGGGTCACGGCGGCACACCTCTCCTGCGTCCAGAGAAAATACATCTCCACCTGTAACGTTCTCCTCCAAAGAAACCATCGTCCAAGAGCAAAGGCGAAATACAAAAATTTTGGACAAACTGAGATGGCCATGGACAGGCCTTCACTAAAAGAAGCACAGGCTTCAGGAAGAAGAAAATTAAGTCTAAATCGCGAGACAGAAAATGGACGCGTTTGTTGGTAAATACCAGCAAGTCTCAGCTGTGTCCGACAGCGCCCACATCGAGGGATGATTGAGAGGACCATTAGAAAAGGCAGAACCCAAACACAGGGCAACAGCGGCCAGAAACGGGAGGGGAGGTGGGGCTTAGAGCCGGCCCCGCCCACGGAGGGTCGGCAGCCTGGGATCCGAAGTCCGCAGGAGCCCCCGAAATGCAAGTCGGCACTCACGGCCTCGACGGGAGGTGACAAGGCCTGTCTCGAGGGTTTCGCTACAGACACCCCCCTGAACCCTCTGAAAGGCTTATGAGCAACACACGTGTCCCAGGAGCACGCAAACGGGAGTGGGAGCTGAGCTGCCACGGGCCACCACGCCGCAGGGCCACTGCCCTGGGCTGTGCTCCCCCAGCCCCCGGGGCGCACGGGGCTTCCGCGCCGCATTCCCTGAACTTTGTTATTCCTCTGACGCGCTTCGTGATGAACGGGAAGGGCCCGTGGCCATGTCTACCTCCCCCTCGCTCTCTGTGGTCGCACCCGGAGTCTCGAGTCTGCAGAATCCCGTTCCCGCTGGTCTCCAGCTCCTTCGCCCCTCAGCCCACTGTGGCAGAGGCACTTCAGGCCCCGGCATTGTAAACAGGAGTTGGTGCATGCAGGCCGGCGCTGCATGCAGCAGGTGACACGCACGGGCCGGCGCTGCATGCAGCAGGTGACATGCGCGGGCGGGGGCTGTATGCAGCAGGTGACACGCACGGGCCGGCGCTGTATGCAGCAAGTGACACGCATGGGCGAGGGCTGTATGCAGGAGGTGACATGCGCGGGCGGGGGCTGTATGCAGCAGGTGACACGCACGGGCCGGCGCTGTATGCAGCAGGTGACACGTGCGGGTGGGGGCTGCATGCAGCAGGTGACACGCGTGGGCGAGGGCTGTATGCAGGAGGTGACATGCGCGGTGGGGGTGCTGTATGCAGGCGCCACGTGCTCGAATGGAGGTGACTTCCGCCTAACGCTCCCTGGTCGCACACCTGAAAGTTCACCTGGTGAGGCTCAGATGGAGGGACTCGGCAGAGGGACCCGGCGTGGCTGAGGGGCCCCAGGCCTTTCCACCTGAGGGCATCAGTCGGACACTGGAGGGTGGCCTCTGGGCCAGGCACACACAGGGGCGTCGGTAACCGCTCTGGGTCCCAGTGGCCAAAGGCTCGGGCTCTAGATGCCGTGGCTCGGGGGCGGGGTGACTCCTGGGGTTGGCAGGAAGGCCACCTCCCCGTGCCTGAGCGGAGCGTTCCACGCTGGCATTGGCCTTCCGAGGTGTCACTGCGGCCCCAGGAACACGAGGAGAGCTGAATGGACACATCGCGGGGCGTCCAGCGGAGGGGACGTGCCTCCCCCGTGCCCCGCCCACCCGTCAGCATTTGCAGAAAGCGCCCATTTGCGTGGAGACAATGGTCCTGCCCCTGAATCTGGTGCCGTGGGGACACAGGGCATCTGCCCGCACGATTGTCTTCTGTGCCCACTCCAGGGGGCGGGCGGGGAACTCTGGGAGTCACTACGATGTGGCCAGGCCGGAGTCACCTCCCAGCGGTATGTGACGAGGCTGCGGCTGGCCCGGCGCCCCCCCGAACTCCCAAAGAGGAGGTGCAGGGCCCCTTTCTAGAAAGAACACTTTCCTGACAGGGACAGGGCCCAGACGCAGAGGGCTCCTATGGGTCAGTCGGCCGCCCACGGACCAAGTGCCGGGCGGGCGTGAGGTCACAGGTTCAGAAACAATATTAGCTTGTCACCCTCTGGTGTGCCTGAGACAGTGACACCGTCCTCACGGCTGCCAATCAGCCAGAACATTCTGGCGGGTTCCAGGAGGGAGGGGCGGACACCGAAATGCCAGAACAGCAGAGCACCAAGCAAGGGGACATCGAGCGGTCTCTGGACCCGGTTCCCAGGCCACCCGGAGTGGGGGCCCGGCATGTGTGGGCCAGCCCCTCTCTGCGACGGGGTGCCGGCCACACAACGTGACCTGGGCAGGCCTGGTGCCCGGCTGCCCAGAGTTGGGAACAAAACAGGAGGAGGGTCCCTCCGGGGTGGGGCCAGGCCTTCCGGAGGGACGCGGCTTTGTGCCGTGGACGGAAGGAGGGACGGGCCTCCGACGGGCACGCGCTAGGACAGTGGGGAACCGCACGGC
>NW_006435764.1:1420207-1438192 GCF_000325575.1 Pteropus alecto | reverse complement strand
GCAAGCGGTCTGGGGGAGGAGTGAGCACCCCTGAGACCCCAGAGGCCCCCGCCAGCCCCGGAGTCAGGGCGGCGGGTCCGGGCCCCGCCCGCGGGGAGCTCTCTCACCAGAACTGTCGTAGCAGTCCACGGAGAAGGGGTCCGTCCTCTGCTCGTCCGGGACGTGGTCGCACGTGATGTGGGGGACCGTCAGCGTCTTCTCCCCCGGGCTCACCCCGTTGTCCCTGTCCAGTTTGAACTTTTTTTTCTTCATCTAGAAAACCAGACAATGAGTTGGCGGTTCCTGGGCCGCCTCCGCCGGGCGGTCCGCCGCCCCTGAATGCCCGTGGCTGCCCCGCTAGGCCTCTGCCAGGGAGCCGGGGCCCAGGGGTCCAGCTCCAGCCCAGCACCCACCCACACAGAGGGCCGGCTGCGGTGCTGCGGGGATCCCTTGGGGGTGCTCAGCCCCGGCAGCTCACAGCCAAGGGGAGCAAGTAGACAGGAAGCAGACAAGCATACGAGAACACGCCGGAGTGGGTGTTCGAGCCTGTGAGGGGGCGTCGAATGCAGCTAACGAAAGCCCCTTTGAGGAGCGACCCCGAGGGACTGAGGGAACAGGCCACGCAGGAATCTGGGAGGAGGCTCCGGCCGAGGGCTCGGGGGTGGGGGCCAGGATGACCCGGCCTTCATCCACCACTCCAGCCAAATGGCAAGACGCGTGCCCACAGCCTGCCCCAACGCTCCCAGCTGTGACCTCCAGACCCTCCGCCCTGAGCCAGACATCACCTCCATCCCCCGCCGCCCACCACGCCCAGCCCCCCGACACCAAGGCCCTCTCGAGAGCCGTCTCCAGCAGCAGCTGGAGCCCAGCCGTCCCTGTCCAACTCCGGACCTGCCCAGCCCTGGCCTTGGAGCAGCCGGCCCTACGCGCCCGTGAGCCTGGGGACAGTGGGAGGGTAGGGTCCGGGCCGGGCTGGGTGCCCCCAGGACTGGAATGGCACTGACGCCGGGGTGCAGTCCAGGCCAGGAGCTGACCTCATGTCCATCCTGCCTGCTAACGAGCGGCCCTCATCCTGGGGGGTGGGAGGCTGGTTACCATGGCGGACTTCTTGGGCTTGGGGCTGGGGGACAGCAGTGAGTGGCCCCGTGAAGGCTTCCGCACGTAGATTTTCCAGGTGGCCGAGTCGGGGTTCTCTGTGGCATAGCACCTCCATGCTGTCTGGAATCAGAAGGGAGACACTGTCACTCGCCGAGCCACCTGGGTGGGGCTCATGCAGAAGCTGCAGCCCACTGACCCTGCCCAGGGCATCCTGCGGGCCGGCCCGACTCCCTCAGACGTGAGCCTGCCCCTCGCCTCCCGCCTGGACCTGGACGGCGTGGCTCGGCCCCTCCCGTGCCAGGCAGCACATGGCCTCATGCACAGCGGCCCGCAGCTCATACACCACAGAGACCTTTGCCCGGGAGTCTCAAGCCACCTGCTGCCACCTCTGCACCCACTGGTCCCTCCTGCGGGTTGGCCCTATGCCAGGCCCCAGGGATGCCGAGATGCCCAGGAGGCCGCCTCTCCCTGGGGCACACACAGACGCAGAACTGGACAGCTGGGGCCTGTCCTGTGAGGGCCTGGGGCTCGTGGGGGCCCTTGGGGCTGGCGGGAGGTGAGGCTGATGGCCGGGAAGCAGAGCCCCTCTCAGAGGCCCGAGTCGGAGCCTTCAGATGGCACGTGGGGACTGAAGCCACAGGGGGACCCCAAACCATCCCTGGGGGACATCCAGCTCTGGGTGCCTGAGGTGTCCACATTGCACTGCAGCCACCCCGCCGGGGAGGGTGTCCCACACCATGGCTGGACACATGCCCCCGGCCCCCTGCGCAGTCACTCCACGGGCAGGCCCTGGGCCCACTCGCCCCCGCTCCTCAGCCCCCAGCAGGGACAGTGGCCCTCCGAGACCCTCAGGGACACGATCTTACAATGGTTCCTGCGTCTGCGTCTGTTTGCATTACAAGGGCACCCCATTCTCTGCCGCGTCCCGGGCGGGGGCTGCAGACCAGAGCCGAGTCCAGGGGCTTGGGGGCAGCTGCCTCCTCTCCCGCCTCTGGGACCTTGCTTTCCCCGCTGGCCCCTGGCGCTGCCTCCTACGACCCCTGCTCAGGGATGGCCTCGTCACAGGGGGGCAAGGAGCTGAGCGTCCAGCTCCCCACTAGGCAGCGAGGGCCTCGGCGCAGGTGGCCGCGGTGCCGAGGATCCGGGCCACGCTCGTCCTCGCCTGCCGCCCCGGGGGTGCTGGGCGCAGCACGGACGTCCTGATGCTACACAGCAGGGTCCTGCCTCCCGTGGGTCTGCTGCCTGGGACCCTGATGCCCGCGCCCAGGCTCGCCCCCCGCGGAGCGAGGCGTGCAGGAGAGAAGGCTGGTGACAGGACTGAGACCCCCACGCCGGTGGCCACAGCCTGAGGCGAGCGACTGGCCACACACTAACCACGCCGAGTCCCGCCTGGCCGGGCCACCTCCTGGTCCCCAGTCCACACAGCGCGACCCCCCGTGGGGCCTTGGGTGGGGAAGGGGACTCCTCTGCTCCCCGGAGCCCGCCCCGTTGGTGGTTCCCATGCACAGAGGCCGCACCAGGCAGCTCGTCCACACGTGGAACGTGGCGCCTCCACATCCTGGGGGCCCCAGGAGCTTCCAGGCCAGGTCGCCTCGGGGCCGAGAGCAGTTCCTGGTTCCCAGAATGGATACTAGCTTCTATTTACCCAGGTGGACACAGGGCTGGACCTAACAAGAATAAGGGGACAGTCGTGGCAAGGCCGCCACGGCGGGCGCCACCACCTGGATGAGCGAGGCTGCCGCCGGGATCTGCCGGTTGAAGTGCTTCTGCCTCTGCTTCTGCTGGACCTTCAGGGCGAAGCCGGAGCCGAGAATACCCTGGGGGAGGACAGAAGCCAGGGCTCAGGGCCGCACGCGGCCACGGCTGGGCCCGGCCCATAGGACGGGGTCCCAGGTCACCGGCTCGGGGAGGCTGGGCCTGCTCGGCATGCAGACCCCACGAGCAAGGCGGGCGCCTCTGGCCAGCCTGCCCGGGCCAAAGGCAGCCCCCGCTGGACAAGGGTGACTGCTGCGCTCAGGCTGGTGATGGCATCGGAAGGGCCAGCTCGCTGGGTGGGGACCGGGCTGCGCACACGCGTGTATACAGAACCCCGTGCTACAGCTACGTGACACGCACATGCGTGCAATCCGCAGGCACACACACTACGGACACACCGCACACGCACGCGGTGCACACGCAGTGGACTAGAAGATCTAACCCTCGGGGGCTACGCTTTCTGGGAAGGACGTGGATCAAAGCCCCTCCCAGGCCACAGCACTGGACCAGCCGCTCCCTCGCCAGGCACAAGAATGCCCCCTCTGGCGGTCACGTGGCCCCCTCTGGCGGTCACGTGGCCTCCTCTGGCGGTCACGTGGCCTCCTCTGGCGGTCACTTGGCCTCCTCTGGCGGTCACGTGGCCTCCCGCTCCCCGCTGGGAAAGGCCCTGGCCAGGCCACCTCCGCGCTTGTCACAGCGGACCCCACTGGGGTCCCGTGGCAGGTGAGCTGGTCTCTGGGTGTCCTGCCTCTAAGTGTGTTGCTCACGGCAGGGGCCCCCGGCGCTCCCCGAGCCCGGGGCTGGGGGCCCTGTGCGCAGCAGACGCCCCCTCCTGCTCCCCCTGCGGTAGCCCCGCCCCCCCGCCACCTACCGCCGGGAGCGCGAAGAACGAGATGGCGAAGACGGAGAAGCAGGACGCCACCGTCTTCCCGACCCAGGTCTGCGGCACTTTGTCCCCGTAGCCGATGGTGGTGACCGTGACCTGCGCGGGGCAAGGACAGTGGTCGGCGGTCATGGCCCCGGGGCCTCTGGACGGGCATCTGTCCAGCCCCACCCCACGACCTGCCTCCCGGGGAGGGTCCCATCGGCAAGACAGCGCGGCCGGCCAGACTCCAGGGCCAGCGTGGCCGAGCGCGCTGGGCCGTCCACACGGCACGGCGGAGGGACACAGGCTCAGTGGGGTCAGCACAGGAGCTTGGGCCGGGGGAGGGCCGGGGCCCACGGGCGGCCGTGCAGGCCGGGAGGCCGCCCCCCGGAAGGCCAAGCCTGGCCGCCCTGCCCCATCCCAGCGAAGGCTGCCACCAGGGCCACCGACATCGCTGAGCGCCGGGCCCCCGGGGGGGCGTCCCCGACAAAGAGCCGGACGGGGATGACGTGCCGCTTCCCGATGCCACCCTGGCACCATATGTCCCATGTGTCCTTTCTTCCCAGAGAACGAGGTGCAGCTCGGCCCTTCTTCTTGGTGGGGGAGCTGTCGGTCCGGGGTTTGTGGCAAGATGAGGGGGAGGCTGCCCCTGCCCTGCCCCCACCCGGGGCCGCCTCCTGCTGGCATCCGAGCTTTGCTCCCCGGGGCCTCCAGCATGATCCTGAAGGTGACATCCTGCAGGGACACGAGAGCCCACCCTGGCTGGGCACAGCTCCTCGTGCCCCTCGTCTACCCCCTGAGTCTGGGCTGTGGGCTGCCTGCTGCGTTTTCCAGGAGCCGGCTCTGAGCCTGGCAAGGGGTCCCAGGATGTCCCAGAGTCACAGCTTGTCCTGCTGGCTCCTGCTCTCGCCCCTGCGCCGTGGCCCAGCGTGCCCGTGAAGCTTCCAGAGGCCTGAGGGAGATCGCCCTGGGTGGACCTGCCCACCCCGTGGACTGACCGGGGCAGCCCGGCTCCCCGCTCTGGGAATTCTAGTCCAGGCCACGAGAGAACGGCCTCCCGCAGGCCCAAGAAGGTCTGCGTGGAGCCTGCAGCCCGTGAGCCCGCTGTGGGAGTGGGCACCATGGAGGCAGGACCTGGGAGGACCCCGCCTGACGGTGAGGCCCAGACAGGCCCACACGCGGACGGCGGGGTGAGGCAGGAGGTCTGTGGGAACGGGAACCCCGAGGGAGGCCGGCAGCAGGGAGGACCCCATGGCACACGGGGCGTGTGGACGTGGGGGCTGTCCGGGCACGGGGGGCAGTTCCCGTGACCGGGGGTGTTACTGTCCGGCCACTGCTGAGCCCGTCTGTCCTGCCCAGTGCCCAGCACCCCCGCAGAGGCCCAACTGGGTGTCTACTCAGGGTTCCGGCCCTCCTGGGGGGCCACTCACACGCCATCACCCCTGACTGCCCACAGCGTGTCTGTGCCACACCATCGTCCTGTCCTGCAGAAGAGCCGAGCTGCCCGCTGCCCGCCGGGGAGCCTGTGCCCGCGGGCGCACACTTGCAGACCTGACTCCGACGCGCACGCACACACCGAGCCATGCCAGGGCCCAGTGAGCTGACGCAGCAACGTGGCGCGCACATGCACGCATGACACACGCAGGGCGCAAGGGCGCACACAGGGCCGGGGCCTGTGTCCAGCCTGACACTCTCGGGCACACTCAGGCCCAGCACCTCACACCCACAGCGCACACACACACGCTGTGCGAGCCCGGAGCATGGCCCAGGTGCCTGCGGGTGCAGCCAGGACACCCTGGGGCCACGGCAAGGTGACGCCGGCTGGCAGACAAGGGGGTCCTGGGGGCGCCCGGAGCCCCCTCTGCAGGGCCTGAGCCCCATGCGTGAGGCCTGGGTGGCTGCTGCGCCTCAAAGGGCCAGGGGCACGGCGCTCAGGCAGATCTGGGGCTGCAAGTGGGCGGGGCACTGGGGAGCTCCCCACAGCCCGCATCGGGACAGTCGGTTTTCCTAAAGTTGTCTTGTTTACGCGAACATGCACTATTAACGTGTATTAGATTAACCGTCTATTATCATTTTAATGCGTTCACATGGAAACCTTTAAATGATTTCTGTTTTCCGACGCCTCGAGTGCAGGAGAGGCAGCCATAGGAACAAAGGTTCCTGGGGTTCTCGATGCCTGTTAAGAGTGGACAGAGGCCTCAGCTGAGACGGGAACGCGTGGCAAGGTGGCCTCCGAGGCAGGTGACCACTCAGAACCACGGGGGCCAAGGCCAGGGAGGCGCTCGTGCCCGGGGCGCCAAGCTTAGGGGGTGGCAGAACACTCAGGCATTAGGAAAGACGACACGTCCTGCGACCATTTTAAAGGATCGAAATTAACGTGGAAAACGCACAGTGGCCGGGAGGGGAGGGGAGGGCTGGCTGGGAGGGCCTGGGAGACGGGGCGAGCCTGCCGCAGGCCACCTCCCGTAGCAGACGAGAGCCCGGCCAGGCCCCTCGTCCCGGTCCCGCCTGGCCCCGGGCCCCGTCCTGTGCCTGCCCAGGAGCTGCTGGGACCCAGGCCGGTGTCCCCCGCCCCCGAGGGCAGAGCCCACGCCCATCGCTCAGGATGGCCTGGGCCCCTCAGACCTTGTCACAGACCCTCTTTGTCAACTTAACGACGTCCTTTCTGCCCTCGGAGGAAGCGGCCCATCCCCACAGAGCTGTTTGTTTTCCCTGAATTCACAGACACAAGCGGCTCGGGAACGGCCCGTTTTATAGCCGCTGTGCTCGGAACTGGCCCCCAGCGCGGGCGACCGAGTGCAGATCTGCACGTCTCCAGGGCCGACTGGCCTGGGGACCGCTGCAGCCCTCGCCCGGCGCTGGGCAGCTCACGTGTGACCCCACGGGCACATCGGGCCTGTCCCAGCGGAGGCGGCTGGGGCGGGGGCCAAGCCCCCAGGGGCTGGTGCTGGGGTGCTCGAAGCTCCTGTGTCTTCACTCGCATTTCGAAGGACGAGAGGCAAAGAGAACTCTCTGGCCGCCCCCCCCCGCCCCCGCCCCGCACGCTGCCCTGAGAAGCTGGCACTGGCACCATCACATTCTCTCTTTTTAAAGCCGCGTCCTGTGGGCTGACCTCTGAAGGAAACGGGCCGGCCCAGAAACCTTGACCCCGCTGGGCAGGCGGTCAGCCTGCAGCCACCCCCACCGGCCGGACGCATCTGGAGATGTCGTGGCCATCTGTCCAGAGGGAAGGGGTGGCCAGGAGCGGGAGAGAGGACTCCGCCAACGCAGACACTTAGGGGCTCACCACGGGGCACACGTCCATTTGTCGAACTTACACGATGCTGTGAGCTAAAGACCACGTTACGCAGGGAGAAACCGAGGCCGGGAGGAGCCATTGCCGTGCCCGAGGGTCTCACGGCTGCTCGGTGACTGAGCCGGCAGGGCCAAGGCCACCCCACCCTCCACACCACGACGCCAGGAAGGCAAGACAACAAAGCCGAGGAAGAGGCTGCCCCGTCGCCTCAGTCCAGGCCTGGCCCAGAGTCCAGCCAGCACCCTGCTCGGGGGCTGCTGTGTGGACAGGGCGAGTGGAGGGCCACCGCGGGCAGGCGGAGGCCGGGTGGGGCGGGGCTGCTTTGCGGCCTGGGTCTCGTTTATCTTCCCACTCCCAAGAGGCTTGGAGCCGCAGCTGGGCACCGAGCAGGTCCCACGGCCCTGCCCGGCATGGCTAACGGACCAGCCGGCCGGCAGCTGGCCGGGGATCCGACACTCGTGCTGCCGGGAAGGGGCCTGTACCTGAGGGCCACAGCACAGCACCGCAGGGCGTGGTCAGGACCCGCCTTTCCCTCCTCCGCGTGGCACCGCGAGTCCCACACAGAGGCCGACGCAATGCCCTGGACGCCCGGGCCACGCCCACCGCGGCACAGCCAGGCGCGACGCCCCGCGTGCGGCAGGCCCCAGATGACTCTGCTTTTGGTCTCAGCTCAGATGTCCCCTCAGGGACGCCCACGACCACGCCTCCGAGAGCGAGACCAGGGTGCCCGGCACAGAGCCGGCCTCGCCAGCAGGACCCGTCGTCCACGGAGTCTCCATGGCAACAGAGACAGGCCGCCGTGCTGGGACCGCGGCCCGCTGGGCGAGCCCCGTGTCGGCCCTAGAGCCACGTCCTCTGTCCCCCGTGCAACAGATGGGGAATCAAGGCACGGAGCAGTCACGTGCCCTGCCCTGGACCCGGGGCCAGTTCAAAGGTGTGGCTGGCTTTGGGCGCCCGGAAGCTGTCTTCACTGCCCGCCCTCCCCGGCTCGGCTGTGCTGCCTGGGGAAGGGCCCATCACTCATCCGTGAGCCCCGCCCTGGGCTGGCCCGGCCCAGGTCCTGGGGGCGGGGTCAGGAACACCAGGTCGCTGGGGTCCATGAGGGGCCCAAACCACAGGCACCGAGAGGGGCTGCTCTTCGAGGAGAGTGCTGGAGGCAGGAAGCTGGTCAGGGGCAGAGCAGGACCCGCAAGATCAGAAGGGCGAAAGGGTATGACTGGATCATGGCAGCCGTAAACGCTTTAGTGTGAATTAGCTTGTTATGGACCTACCACGAGCGTCTGGCTTTGGGGGACACCAAGAGAACTGGGGCTGGGAACAGCTCCCTAAAATTCACAACCAGCCTTCACTGCGTCTGCTGGGCGCCTGGTGCCCCCGGCTTTCTGTGTTCTGACTTGACATTCCAACAATCTCTGGACATGGACGCTCACTGACATTTCGCAGATCGGCCCAGAGAGGCTGGGTAACCTGCCTGGGGCCACACAGCTGGCCGGCGGTGGAACTGGGGCGCTGCCCCGCGTCCGCCCCAGCCCCACGCCCTTGACCACCACGTCATCACACCATTTCTGGCTTCAGTGTCCTGAGGCTGACCGCGCTTCTCTTCCTCAGGCGGCAGCGGGAAAGCTCATCCCTCTCTGACGTGAGCTGAGCGCACCCCGAAGGACCCCAATCCCGTACTCCGCCCTCACTGAGCCGGCTTCTCCAAACGAGAAGTCCCCCAAGTGCTGGCCGGAGGGCAGGGGATCAACCCGCCCCGTGGACCCCTACTCAGCCTGCAGCCCCCAGCGGTCAAGGGCCGTCCCTAAGGAGGGTGCCCCGGCTGGGGCCCCGGGCCCACCATTCCCACCCACCCTGGCTGGTCTGTGGCACAGGCCGCGCAGGGGCTGGCAGCGGCCCGGGGTCCCGTGGACCCTTGGCTCAGCCGCATGGCACTCCCAGGCTTCGCACGGAGCTCGGGGCAGAGGCCAAGTCCTGGAAGGGGCGGGGCCCGAGCACTGGGGTGGGGGCCTGGCCTGCCACCTGCCCCCCCCAGCCGTGGGTGCAGAGGAGGTCCCCACACAGGTTGTGCCTAACTGGGCTCGCGTGGGAGCGTCTGGGAGGCCCCGGGCTCACCCAGGCTCCCACAGGCCCCCCGCCTCGCCCCTCCAGGACACGATACAGCCGGAGAGGCCGGAACCTTCCGGAGCCGCCAACGACGGGGCGAGTCAGCGGGAGTCGGGCTATTTTACATGGTGGCTGAGGGGGAGGGACGAGCTCCCAGCTTCTTCACTCTACATTCTAAATTTAGCTGCGGGGGGTAAACAGAGCCGGCGGCCTCTGGTTTTAGAGACCCCTGGGCCTAGACAGAGGAGCCCGTGTTCGCGGAGCTGCTCCCCTGCACTCCGGCTCAGCACAAACAAACGCATCTTGTTCCAAGGGCAAATAAAAACGTCCAAACCCGCCCCCAACGCCAGCAGCCAGGCGCGGGGCGCCACATGTGGGGTAGCGGGGAGCTCCAAGCGGATCTGGGCGTCTGTGCCCGGGGTCGGGGGACAGGAGGGAACACTCGGCCATCGAGCTGGCACGCTTGCCACACGGCGTGGAGACAGGCTCGGTGAGGGGAGGGACCCCCTTGTGAAGGCCCCCGGTTCACCTGCTGTCCGGGGCTGGGTGCTGTCCCCCGTCCCCCGAAACTCGCGTCCACCTGGATCCCTGGAACACGAGCTTACTTGTAACGGGCCCCTTGTCGAGGTCATTAAGTTAAGGATCTCAAGTCGAGATTGTCCTGGGTTACCCACATGGGCCCTGAGACCCAAAGACAAGTGTCCTCATGACAGACAAGAGATGTGGCCGCCAGCCCAGGAGCGCCTGGAGCCCCTAGAAGCCGGAAGGGGCAGGAGGGACCCCCCCCTGGAGCCTCCGGAGGGGCCAGCCCTGCCACACCTCGATCTTGGTCTCCGGAACTGCAGAGAACGTGTCTTTCATCTGAGACCTCGGTCTGGGACTGTGTTGGGGTGGCCCCAGGAGACTAAGACAGCCACTGACCCAGGGGCCAGGCACGGAATTGACGGCTAGGCACATCAGCTCATTCACTCATTCACTCATTCATTCATTCCTTCATTCCTTCACGCAGCAAACACCGGCTGAGCCTAGAGGCTGAGGAAACTCATAGCTCCCACGGCCGGACGGGGCCACGAGCATCTGCGAACGCGGCTCCCCGCTGGACGCCCCGGCTCTCGGCAGCAAGTGCAGTGGGCGGCGCTTCCTGGACGCAGTCTGGGTCCTCGGTGGCCCCAGCACGACATCGGCAGAGGCCTGGTCTGTGGCCCTCGCCTGTCCGGGGCCCGGTGGCAGCACCACCTGCGTCTGTCCAGCCAGGCGGGGAGCCTGGGGCCGGGCCGGGCAGGGGTGGCGCCCACACCCGTGCTGGGGAACACCCAGGACAAAGGAGACTGACAGGAAGCAACTGGGGCGCAGATGCAGCCTGGCCGGCAGCCCCCCGGCGGGCGCCCGGCTTGCATTTCTGCAGCTCTGCTCGTCCGAGACGCGCCAGGAACACAGCCCATAACTCAAGCCTCGGGGGGCCGCCTGGACAGCTGCAGGGGCGGCCGCTGCTATGAATGGGAGCCGTCTGCCCCAGCGCCCGGGCTGCGGGGGGCCCAGGGTGGCCCAGGGCCTGGCGGGAACAATGGTCAGCCCAGGACCGCGGTGGCCGAGGCTGGGGCTGCAGCTGACGGCGAGGGCCGGGGCGCCAGCGCCAAGCTGGGCACAAAGGGGCCGTTTTCCCGGGCGGCGGGCGGATGTTTGCACAGGTGTGGGAGTGGGTGTGTCGCCACGCTGTGGGCGGGGGCGGGGGGCGGCCTCGCTGCCCACAGCTCCCGGAGTGGCCGGGAAGGGGGGTGTAGCTAGCACCAAGGCTGGGCACTGCTTATCAGCTGAGCCACGGGCCTTCACCCACGTGCTCCTGGCCTCCCGGGAATCCTCCCGGCTCTAGGCGGCCTGTCACCTCTGCCCACCGCGGGCCAGCTCCCTGCTGGGGGCTAAGCTCTCCCTCCCACACGTTCTCGGGCCTACCACACCAGGGCCTGCAGGGCACAGGCATGCGGGGGAGGGAGCGAGGGGTCGGAGCCGGGGCCTTCCCCAGCCCGAGAGCTCGGCTGGTGTGGCCTTGCCCTCGCCAGCACTTCAGAAACACAGAGACACCACCAGCGTCAAGAGCCCGCCGTGCCGGCCTGGCCTCACCGCGTGGGGACACAGAAACAGGGCCACGTGCCTGCCCGGAGCCACAGGCAGCTTCCAAGGCCCATGCACAGGCAGCTTCCCACCCCACCTGGCCAGCTGGGATGGGCCTCCCTCCTGGAGGAGGGTCGGGGGTCTGGAGGGAGGCAGGCCTTTTCTTTCCAGAAGACAACGAACAAGATAGACAGGGCCGGGGCCTGGCACAGCCGCTGCCCCCTGCCCAGTGCCGCTCGGATCCTGTGCTGCCCCCCAGGCCCGGGCCCCACCTCACACAGGCTCTGACCCTCTCCTCTCCCTGGCCCGAGCAGGCCTGGATATCAGCAATGCCCACCTCAGCTCAAAGGGGCTCCCACCCGGCCACACTCGGCCTCCTGCGGCTCGTAACGGGGCCAGCACCCACCTGCTGTCGCCCACCCCCCTGCTCCAGGTTCGGTCCTAGACCCTCCCGGGCCACTAGCTCCTTGCAGCCCAGAGCACTCAGGAGGAGGCAGGTGGGGTGCGAGGGCCTGGCCCGCGCCCCGTCCTCCCCACGCACGTGTCCAACTGAGCGCCCCCAGCTCTATGCGGGCAGGGTTCCAGCCACCGGGCTTGGCGGCCCCAGCCATGCGGCGTGAAGTCTTGAGAAACCAGAGTGTGAGGGCCCACAGAGTGACGGCCTGCCCAGCTCTGCCCAGGGTCCGCAGCCCACTCCCGGGGCGGCCCGCCTGGCCCCGACGTACCACACCCCACCACAGGGCGTCCGCGTAGCTGCCGAACTCCACGCGGCCCGACTCGTTCACGGCGTCCTTCTCGGCCAGGTACACGAAGTAGGAGGAGAAGATGAGGCCCAGGAAGCCGATGTACAGTGTGGTGATCAGCTCCTGGGGGTCAGCAGGGGGCCGGTCAGTGTCCATGGTGCCCGGGGCCGCTGGGGGATGCTCGGGGCAGACGCCTGGCGGGTCCGACAGCTCTGCATAAAGCCAGCACGTCTCACACGGACCTCGGACTTCGAAATACCCTAGTGCCAACAACTGTCGTGGCTAGACGCTGTGGGGTTCCACCGTCCAGGAGCCAGGGGCCCCCGCTGACGCCGGGCGGACGGGTGGGCTCTGCTTGTGGGCACGGGCTCAGCTGTCCACCCGGGGCTCCTTCCCACGGAACAGAGGGAGGTGAGGCCCGCTCTGCCTTCCCGGGCTGCTCTTGGCCATTTCAGATTCTGGAGCCCCCTGGGCCTGTCCTCGCACGCCTGACCCTTCATCTGCCCGAGAGTCACTTATCCCCACCTCCAGGGAGGGCGGACACATCGTCAGCCTGGCAGGCTAGGGCACGGGCCGTGTAGCTGGGGACTGGGGCTCGGCCGAAAGCCCACACTGGCCCCTGTCCTTCCCACCCCTCCCCCGGGCCCCACCTGGCGATGGATGAAGACCACGGAGCCCAGCAGCCTCCAGGTACCTCCTTGGCGGTCCACGTGCAGCATTCGTAGGATCTGCAGGAAGCGGATGCCCCTGCGAAGGAGCCATGTGTGTCCCCACCGCCACGACCGGGCCGGGACCCGCCCCCTCACCCCACCTCAAGCACAGGGCCGGGCCCTGGGGGACGCCCCGATCGGCCCAGGTTACAGATGAGCAGACTGAGGTCCCCAGTGTCCCAGAAGCGAGTGAGGGCTTGTGCCAGGAATGGAACCCTAACTCAGCTTGGGCCCGGAACCTGCCCCCAGCCACGCTGCCCCGTGGCTCTGCACCTGTAGCCGAGAGAGCCGGCAGCCCGGGCGTACCTGATGGCCGAGGTGGCAAACACCTGCCCCTTGGAGCCCACGCAGAGAACGACCATGGAGGCCACAACCACGATGAGGTCTGGGGAGGCAGCAGGTCAGCCCTGTCACCAGCCGGGCAGCTGGCTCAGGGGAAAGAGCCTCGCGGTCCGGCTGGACAGGGCCCCACAGAGGGGACGCGGGGACACCTTGGGTGGGAGACCCTCTCTCTGGCCTAGGCGCGTGCAGAGGCCCCCGATTCACCTCCCCACCCCGGCCTGCAGGCCGCTGAGGGCAGCAGGCAGCCACGTCATACTGAGCACAACCGGACCCCTGTCCTGCGGGCGGCATTGGAGGGCGGGGACATCGCCCCGCTGGGCCTGGGGTCCTTCAGGGGTGCTCGCGCTAGGTCCCCCACCAAGTCCGCCCTTCCTGGGGAGGGTGCCCACCTGGGCCTGACCCCGCGGGGCGAGGCGCCCGTGGGCACAGACGCGACTCACCGATGATGGAGATGGGCTTCCGGGCAAAGCGCAGCCGCCCCCAGATGCCCACGTACTTGCTGCGGCAGCCGGCCGACCAGAGGCGCACCACGTACTCCGTCCCGAAGAACACCACCAGGACGATCTCCTGCGGGGACAGGGGCGAGAGCTCACCTCGTGGCGGCTCTGCCAACGCTCAAGCCCGGCCACGCCACCGGGCAGGCCCGCGGCCCCGGGCACCTCTGGGGGAGCCCCAGCAGCAGCCGGCCTGCGCCCTGGCCTGCGCTGCCCACCCAGACAGGCCAACGGCCCCACGGCGGGCACCCGCGAGGCCTGCTCCTCTTCAGACCGGGGCACTTTCGGGCCCAAGGGCACATCCGCACCCCTGGGCCTGTGCGCTCGCCGGGCCCCGAGAAGCATGACGTCTGCGGCCCGCTGGGGGACGTCCGGCCTCCCGGGACCGCCTCCCCGTCACCACACACAGCCACCACGCCACCAGACACAACTGGCAGCCTTCACGGGGGCCGGGGCCCGGGGAGCTGGGGAGGGGGTCTCAGGGCGTCACCAGCACAGTCTGCAAGGATGGGGCGAATGCGGTGTCAGCTGCGGAACGGGCCCCTCGGGAGGCGCCTCCTGAGGCCACAGCTCCGGCAAGGGCCGTGTCACCCCTCGGCCTGCGGTTGGGGGACTCTGAGGAAGGGGGGAAGCCGGAGGGCCAGGGGCTAACACCTGGATTGCGACGGATGCAGGGATGAAGGGAGAGAGGGGTGGTCGGGTGGAGAAACGAACGGACACGGATGGAATTTGAGGGGAACGCGCCGTGCTCTGAACACCGACAGCCTGGAGGACGCGGACGAACTCCGAGAACCGTGACGCCCACCCGGACCACACCTCAAAGAGACAGATCTGAACGGACCCGAAACTCGCCGGGAGATCGAATCGATAATCAATAATCTCCCAACGAAGAAAACCCGTGACCTGATGGCCTCGGAGGTGGATTCTACCCAACCTCACAGAACCAACCCCCAGCCTCAGACTTCTCCAAAAATCGGAGAGGAGGGAACATTTCCCCGCTCATCCTGCGAGGCCAGCATTTTCGTGACACCGAAGTCAGACAAAAACCCTCCAGAAAAGGAAAAAACAGAACCACGTCCTTTATGAACGCTGTATGCAAAAATCCTCCACAAAATACTAGCAAATGGGATTCTGCAGCATATTGAACGAATTATACACAATGACCAAGTGGGATTTATTCTTGGGATGCAAGGACAGTTCAACATATGAAAACCGATCAATATAATACATCACATTAATGGAATGAAGGGAAAAACACATGATCTCAACTGATGCAGAATAAGCATTTGACAAAATTCAACACCCTTTCAGGATAAAAGCAGTAAAGAAACTAGGGAGAGAAGAGAAATGCACCCACACAATAAAAGTCACGCGGGAAACACCCGGGAAAGCGAGCCGCTCGCGCCTCTCCGACCCGAACGAGACAGCGATGCCCACGCCCAGCACCGCCCCAGCCACGGCGATCGATCGGCCGAGACAGACAAATCCACCCGGCCGGAAAGGGCGCCGCGAAAGAATCTGTCTGCAAGTGGTAGACGATCCTACACGTGGAACGGCCCGACGATCCTCCACGCGCACGGCCCCCTCCCCAAGAACCCTTAGACCGAATCCACGCGTCCGGCAAAGTAGGGTACGGGGTCGACACACAAAATCGGTTGCATTTCTACAAACGATGGACGATCTGAGAAAGAAATGAGAAGAACGAGGCCTCGTACACTCGCATCGTGAAGAACGAAATACAAAGTAACCGAGGAGGTGAGAGCCTCGGACAATGGGAGCTGAAGACTCCGGCTCAAAGACGCCGTCGAAGACTCAACTCGGCGCAGACGCGGCCGGTACTCGCGGACTGAGACGTGCCACCGCCAGGATGTCGCTCCTGCTCAAAGCGGACCACGGAGTCAGGGCGACAAAATCCCAAGGACAATTTTTTCTTTGCAGAAATAGAAAAAGCCATCTTAATTTATACGGAAGCTCAAATGACCCTGAATGAAACGCAGTCCGTCCTCACGATGGAATATGACGCAGCCTTAACAATGAGAGGGAATCTGGACCCGGCCTGTGGTGTCGGGGGGCGGGGGGGGCCATGAGGACGGCACGCGCAGTGGAGTCAGCTGACCGAGCCCGCTTCCGGCTGGCCCCCTGCGCCGTCCCCCGGGAGCCCAGCCCTGGCGGAGGCTTCTGCTCGCACTGGGTGACGGTGGCAAGCCCTGTCCCTACGCCCGACCTCTGCCCTCCCCACCAGGCGCCCCCCACAGGGGGAGGCGGCTGGCCACTGCCGCTGGCTCCCATGTGTTATTAATCAGGATGAAATAATGCTTCTCCCATCCAGCTTGTGTTTGGGGCGAGCTTGGTGGTAACGGGGGGAAATGTGGGAAAGTTTACTGCTGTCCTTTTGCAGAAAAGTTATCAGTAATGTAGAGCCCTTCGGGGGGCTGGGGGGTGTGGCTGGGGGCACCTGGAAGATGGTGGGAGAGCAAGGGGGCGTGGGCACCCGCAGACTCCGTGGCTTCGTGGCAAGGGGACTGGTCCCACCTCTGTCCTCGGTTCTAGGGGCCGTGGCCTTGCCTAGCCCCCCAGGGCGGGGCCATGTCACCTGTGCCCCCCAGCCCTGGGGCGGCACCTGCCCTGGTTGGCACTCACTGTAGCTCTACTGAATGAATGAATGAACGAATGAATGAATGAACAAATGGACAGACCATCGAGCTGGTCAATCTCTTAGCAGGCTTTTTCTTATTTTGATGAATTTTTTTAGATTACTTAAATATCTCTTCAGCCACGTCCTAACCAGATTTGAAGAGCTAGAAGGGTGTTCGAGCAGACCTTAGAATACGCAAGGGGTTGCCCAGATAATTAGGGGTTGCTGCTGATGGCTGTGTAGCCCCCAAATTATCCTGGCCCCCTGCTTCGGGAGGATCTGGTTGGGGTCTCAGCTAGGCCTGCCTTCTGGGGCTGGCAGACTGAGACCACGGGGTTCCCTCCGGAGGGTGAGGTGCAGGAATAATTTAAAGCAAAGCTAACCCCCGAATCCTATTGGAGTCTGGAACGCAGTGGAAGCGTGTCGGCTGAGTGGGCACTCACGTGTCTGAGCTGCCCCAGACGCGGCCACCGGTGCTGTGGGGAGGGGGAGGGGCCTTCCATCATCTCGAGGCCGAGACGGCGGGATGATTGTTTGTCTGGGACAGAAAGCTCTCCGTCCACCTCAGACACTGGGCAGGATGACACTCGGGGCCAAGACCATAGCCAGACCTCAAAACTGGGGGCTGTGCAGTGGGACCCCTAGGGGCTCCCCGGGGCCCGGGCACCTTGAGGGGCAGACTTCCTGGCCGTCTCTAGGAGCCACCTGTCCACCGGCCTGTGTCCTGGGAGGGCTGGCCGGGCTGGCCTGAGGTCTGGACCGAGATGGGCCTTGGCTTCCGTGGGCTGGGGGCTGCTGCGGAGGCTTTGACGGGACTCGCTGTCTATTGGTGGAGGCTGGGGAAAGGGTCTGCAGGAGGGCTGGCCCCTTCAGACAGCCTGTCATGCCACCCCTCATTCAGGGGACGAAGTGGGCTCACGGAATGGCCGGGCCACCCCGTCCTTGCTCTGGATTTAGAGAGGCCTGGCTCCAGCCTCGGTGGTCCGGACCCCAGACGGGTGACCCTCCACCCTTCCTGCCCTCAGGTCCTCCGCCCGGGCAGAGCAGGCCCCACACACACCCTGAAGCAGAGCTAATGGGAACGCACGCTCCCCAGGGCCTGCCGACGGCCACCTCTGCCCCAGCCCAGGGGCTCCCCATGGCCACCCCGAGACTGTCTCCCAAGGTGCCCGTGCACCCTGGTGTTCACCAGTGCCCTGTGCCGGGGATGTTCCCTTCCAGCCCCCCACGCCCTCTGCGGAGCCCCGCCCAGCTCACCATGGAGACCAGGCACCCTCCTTGGCCACCTGGCTGATAACAAAGTCAGCCCAGAGGCCCCCTTTGGCCCTCTGGGTGTGCACATGGGTCAAGGATGGGGCATGGCCTTGAGCTTTGCCCCACAGATATGAGAAGAGGGACCGTCCCTGTGTGTCGAGATCTCCGTGGAGACTCACAGAGACAAAGGACCCCTCCCAGCCCGGCCACTGTCCCTCAGACAAAGCAAGACTGCCTCCTGGCTGCGGCTGGCTTCCCCGGGTGGGGCGCTGAGACCGGTATGGACCCAAACACTTACCGCCCGCCCGAGGCCGGCCGGACACGCAGACAGGGACGTCCAGAGTTGAAACGGCCAACTAGCCCCCGCCCACCCCGCAGGCCCCGTGTCCATCCTTCCAGAAGCTTCGGTGCTGGCCGATCCACGTCCTGGGTGTTCGGGGTGGCTCACAACAATAGGACTTGTATAACTTAGAAATGTCTTTCAAAACAAAGTTCATAAACACCCAGTTATAAAGAACGGACAAAGAACTCGGATAAGTATCCCCCGAAATGGCCAGCGAGCAGACGGAAAGGCGCTCGGCGTCAGAGACGCCGCCCGCGCCC
>NW_006435764.1:1416836-1420108 GCF_000325575.1 Pteropus alecto | reverse complement strand
CTGCTGCGGACGGCGCGAGGCGCCTCGGACATCAAACGCACACGACCCGGCGGCCCCGCTTCTGGGGACGGACCCACGAGAACCGAAAGAGGGGGCTCAAAGGGCTGTGGGCACCCCGTGTTCACAGCAGCGTGAGTCACAGCCCCTAAAAGGCGGGAGCCGCCCGAGTGTCCAGGGGCGGATGATGGACACGCAAAACACGGTCCATCGAGAATGGAATATTACGCGGCCTTAAAGAGGGGAGGAGGCTCTGACACGCGGCACACGGGGCAGTGGAGAGGAGGGCGGGCGGTCCCCACGAGGCTGACGAGGCGGGGGGCAGCTGCCTGCCACCACGAAGCCACCACGGCCACCGCCACCCCAAGGACTTCACTCTCCATGACAAAGTCCCACCGTTCGGCAGACGGACACCTCAGAGCCAACCTGGGAAAGGCTCGAAGTCCCGAGTCAGGAGGGCGATCACGCAGGTGGCGGCCCCGACCTGCCCCGGTGCTGCGGCGGTCGCCCTGGGAGCCCCGGAGTCCAGGGAAAGACTCCGAGGAGCGGGCATTTATCCCGGTTGTGCTCTGGACGCACGAGGGGGCGGCCGGCGACGACGCCCGCGTTTCGAAGCCCCGGAGCTGGAAGGGGTCGCCCGGGCTGGGGGTGGGTGGAAGGATGAAGGGCGGCTTCCCGGCCCCTCGTTTTTATCCGCTGGGACCCTCACCCGGCGGGGACGGAGCCCAGTGCCATCTGAGGCTTGGCGCTGCCGGCACCGCGGGGACTGTCCCTGCCGAGAAGGGCGCCCACGTGACAGGACAGCGAGAGGGCGCGAAGGTTAGAGCCACTCATCGGCTCGCAGGCCGACCGTTCGGGGGAGAATTGTTTTTCGTTTTGGGGACTTTCGCCGCACGGCAGAGGGAGCCTCGCAAACCCCATCGTCGTTCTCGCGGGGCCTGACGTGACGGCTCCGGTCTCTGCACAACGAGAGGCTCGTTTTCAAGGTGGGGGGCGGCGGGGAGATGAACTTGCAGGATTAAACGCGGAGATTCGTGGGGGAGACGGGCCGGGCGCTGACCGAAGGCGGGAGTCGGGGTCAAGAACAAAAGGCACAGCGGCCTCTGTGGGGCCCCTGGGGCCAGAAGTGGCCAGACTCGGGGCCAAGGCCAGGAGACCTTTGCAGGAGCTCTCGGGGCCCTGAAGGTCTCCTGGGCGAGGAGCATGCCAGGGCTTTCCAGGGTGACCAGGACTCCACCGGGCGGAGAGGGGGCCTGGCGACCTGGAGGAGGGGTGGACGTGGGAGCCGGACCAGGCCCCCCATCAGGGTGCAGGCGGCCACGGCGAGGGCCTTGCCCTCCTCCCGCAAGCCCAGAGGACCGGCAGGCTGGCCCTGCTCTGGGCCAGGAGGTGTCCCCATTGGAGACCCGCAGGCTCCGGCTCCAGCTGCTCCAGGTCCACGTGGGACCCGACAGGCCACAGGGGAGTGGGCCGCGGCGTTCCCAGAGGGTCAGCTGGCCGGAGAGCGTGAAGCAGGCTGCTCAAAGCGCCCTTTGTCCAGGGGCCCGCCTGTGGCCAGCTGCTCCCAGCCGCCCGCCGTGGTGAGGGCTCGTGGGCCTCCCGGTGACATGTGCTGGGCACAGCTGGGGCCCTCGTGCACACTGCCGCCCGCCCCGCAGGACACCAGCCCCCACCGCCACAGAGCTCCCCGGGCTCCAGGCAGACGCCAGTGTGCCGTGGGGGGAAGGAGGGGGATGCGGGGGAGGGCAGAGGGCCCCACCGGGCCCGCCCCTCGCCGCATGCCTGTGAGGTCCCTGCCTTGCAGCCTCCCCCAAACAGGCCGGTTACCCTGAGGCCCCAGGGAGGCCAAGGCCCCGACCTGGAGTTGAGAGCCAGGATGGGCCAGCCTCCCCGTGTGCCCACCTGGCCCGTTAGAGGCAATCACAAGTTTCAGGGTGACCGGGAGGCACTGGGGCCACCCTCCCTCAAGAACCAGGCCCAGCAGCCGGCTGTCCGGAGCGGCCATTCTGCAGATGGGGCAGGAAGGGGCGGCGAGGGCTGCTCCTCGGCCGTGGGGAAGACCACCGCCGTCCGCCAGCAGCCGGACCCAGTGGGGAGCTGCCGCCTCGTCCCCAGGCCCCATCGAGGGACGGCTGCACGGCCCCCAGACTCAGACAGGCGGCTAGAGGCCCGGGGTCCGGGCTGTCTGGGCCAGCAGAGCGCTGGGCAGTGGGACCACAGGGGCTGGCAGAGGCTGGCCGCTCCCTGCCCGTGCCCCACCCCGAGCAGCCACTGGGGGCTCCCTGCTCCTCAGCGGGCCTGCGTCCACCCCTGGCCGGGGCCAGACCGCTGGGCTCCCCTCCGGCCCCCACTCCAGCCTCGCGGGAGCCAAGGCCAAACATCTCATTACGACCCTACGGACGTAGTGGCCTTGGATGTCCCAGTGCAGAGCGGCACGTCCCCACAGACGATCCCGGGGACCGCTCTGGAGGTGCCACCGGCCGTTCAGCGGGCACGAGAAACTCAGGCTGCGGGAACGAACCCTGCCCGGAGCCGGGAGTCCGGGCCTCCAGTCCCCACGCCTCGTCTGCCCGCAGCTGTGCAAGTGACCGCAGACTCCTAATGCCTGTCGCCGGGCTCCACTAGTGGGTCCGAGCCCCTCGGGACAGTGCGTGGGGTGGCGGGGAGACCACGGAGCTGGGGAGAGGCTCCACGCCGGGGGCCGGGCGCGGCCTCTGCATGAAGGCTCCTGCCCAACACGCCGGGAACTTCAAGTCCGCACCGAGTGCCTTGCCGTCCGAGGCCGACCAGGTGGATGACAGGACTCAGGTGGCTTCAGAGGTGCCTCCTGGCCTGGCACCCAGCTCACGGCACCGTGGGGTGCCCGAGAGCCTGCTCCCATTTGGTCTTTCCCAGGTCAGGAGGTGGCCCCGGGCTTGGCAGCCGCCCAGTGCAAAGCTGGGGCCGGGAGGCGGATCCTGCTGGGCAGAGGGCCCAGGGCCGGCGCCTTCTCCCCGCCGGTCGGCCGGTTCTGACGAAGCGAAGGCTGCATGGACCCCAGACGCCCCCAGAGTCCCTGGCAAAGGGTGGGCACCGGGAGGCATTCAGTGAGCACACGTGTCTGCTCGTCTACACAGCCCAGAACGCATTTGTTATCTTACTGTTATTTCCTTTTAATGAGTAAATTTCAACCCACGTGGGGAGACGATGCTCGATGCTCAAAGCCTCGGGCGAGCCACGTGGGCCACAGAATGAAAGTTCCAAGCGTCCGCAGCCAGCGTTTGGGGGTGTGGGGC
>NW_006435764.1:1411435-1416816 GCF_000325575.1 Pteropus alecto | reverse complement strand
GCGGCGTCTGCTCGTCACAGTCCCGACGTAGCTGCGTGCGCCCCCCGCACGCGGCCCCTCGTCCCGGAGGTCCCTTAGGAGGGCGTGAGGCCTTTTCTGTAATCCGGTAACGTTTCTCCCTCCGTATCGGGTTTGGATCAGAGCTGCAGACGACGGGGCAAACACGTCCACGCCCTCGCTGCTCCTGTGTCTGCCGGAAGCGCCCTCTCCTTCAGGTCCCCCACGCGACGGCCCGTGACCCGCTCCCCCACGTGACGGCCCGTGACCCGCTCCCCCTGCCTGGCTGTCAGCTCTCGCTGCACACGTGTCGTCGTGCTGCGTGACACACGCGAGTCTGCAGCGACGTCTCCCCCAGAAACGGCGCCGTGTCGGGGCACATCCGGGGCCGAGGCTGGGGCTCCCTCTGCCCCGCTCGCCCTCCCCGCTGTGCCCGCCCTCGCCGGGCGTCGCCCCGGCCGTCCCTGTACCTTCCAGCCGCCCCGTCTCGTCCGCCTGACCAGTTACTCTCTGCTGAAGACGAAAACCCTCCCCACGGTCCTCCGCCTCTTAACAGGGACAGTCGTGCCGTCCGCTGTTGGTGTGAAACGGGCCGATTTCTTTCCCTCCGGCCCTCGATCCGCTGCTTCCCTTTGTTGTTTCCTTCCCGTTTCTCACCCGGTCACTTCTCGTTCGCGAATCCGGGTTCGCGCCGAACACCCCCATCCGTCCCTGCGCCCTTTACGGCGACCCGTTGTGACGTCCCCTAAACTGGGCACCACGCCCGCTCCCGCCTGGAACGTTCCCACCGGCTCCGCTCACGGCCCCTGCCCGGCGCCACGGGCCTCGGTGCGTGTGACCCCTTCCCTCACGCCGCCTTCGCCGCCACCGACGGCTCCGTGGGCGAGCGAAGCCATCCCCGACGTGGCTTTCACGGACGTCACCCAACTCTGTGGATCTGGTGAGACGCCCGAGCACGGCGGCCTCTCCCGTCTCCCGGGCGAGTCGCCGGCTCCGAGCGCAGTGCCAGACCCGGGCTCCGGGCCGAGAGTCATCAGCACAACAGGCGACCGCGGTCACTGGGGGCTGCACACCCCTCACCCCGGAGCGGCACGGTCAGGGCGGTCCCCAATGTTCCTCGCCCACAGGCCCGCTCGGCTCCCCGCACGTCGGGCACCGTGTGGGGTGAAGTGTGCCCCTATGTTGACATCCTGGTCCCCAGCACCCCTGGGTGGGACCCGACTGGCACACAGGGCCATCGCAGATATGACTAGTTAAGATGAAGTCACCGGGGTGGGCCCTGATCCAGTGTCCTGTGTCCTCTTTCCCATGCGGGTAAAAGGCTATGTGAACATGAAGACAGAGACAGGGTGACGCTTCTCCAAGCCACAGGTCACCAGCAAACCAGCAGGAGCCGGGGGGCCTGGGCCAGAGGCTCCCTCACTGCCTCAGGGCCCTGCCCTGCGGACAGCTGACCTCAGGCTCTGGCCTGAAGGGACGAGCAGTGGTACTCAGGGGCTCTGGGTTATTACCAAGGTCAAGTCAAGGGCTGGACAAGGGTCCCTGGGGATGTACAGGCCACAGCCCCCTAAAAGCCTCCTCCTGGGGTGGGGTCCCGTGGGCCCTAGAGAGACGGGGCTCCCCTTTCTTGCAAGGGGACATCAGCCACCCCTTTCCTAGTCCCCGGAAAAACCTGAGCTCTGAAGGCAGAACTCAAAATGCTGGAGGGGCGCTGCGGGCTGACCACCAGCAGAAGCGGGGGGCCAGGGAAGGGTGGGTGACCCCCAGGAGCACCCAGGGCTCCCAGCAGCTGAAAAGGCAGGCGGGGGCTTTCGAAAGTAGGCGCCGAGGCCCCCGGAGCCCCACTGGTGGCCTCAGGGCCCGGAGTCCGTCACCTCAGGGCCTTGCAGCTCGGGGGTGGCGGGGCTGGCTGTCCCCCCGCTCGGCGGGGTGGGCCCCGAGGCCGCCGCGCCGCCGGCAGCCGGCTTTACACGGATTTAAGGCAAATCCTCGTCTTCCCGGGGCCCCGGCCACTTCCGCCCCCAGGCCGGCGACGTGGGGTTTGTCTTCAGCCCAGGAACCCCGCTGCTGAGGGCTGTTAACCCCCACGAGGCCCTGCTCTGGGGCCGCTGCCGGCGGGATGGGGGACAGAGGGCGGAGGGGGAGGTGGCATCTTCATCCTCCGAGAACCCCAACTTCCAAAAACACCTCGCGGAAGAATTTACCCAGAACGAGGAGTTTGCCAAACCGAGGGAGACTCGGGCACGAAAAGCCTTTCTAATTACCCTGTCGCGGGCTGAGAGGCTCTGCCTGGCCGGGGGCTTGACTGGCGCCCGAGGTGGGGGGCCGCGAGGACCCCAGCCCAGGCCCCCTGTCTGTGGCCTGCGCTCGGGCTGAGCGCGCATGCGCCTGCGCGGCACACGCCGGGGCGGGCTGTGCCTCGGTGTCCCCAACGCCCGCTCCTCGCTCGTTCTGCACGTCTGGAGATTTTAATGACAGGCGGTGAATTTAATTTTTAATGACAGGCGGTGAATTTAAGCCGTTTTTTTTTTTTTTTTCCTTTCAGGAATGTTTTAAGGGATTGAGAGGAAATTGTGCACGGATTTTGCTGTTTTAAGAGCTAATATGTGAACAGCTTCAGAGAATGTATGTTGTTTTAGGGCTGAAGTTTACAGAGTGATAGGGAGAGACAAAGCCGACTTGCCGTGGGCTCCAGGGCGTCCACTTGACTTTCGTTTCTGAGAAGGGGCTGCCTCCCCCCGCGCCGGGCTGGAAGGCAACCGCTCGAGGCTGGCCCTGTCCCCCCTCCCGTCCCCACCCCGTGTCCTGTCACCAGGGTGCTGTGCGGGGGGAGCCCAGCTAGGCGCCAGCAGCACAGGGGGCTGGGGGCCAGAGGCCACCAGCACACGTCCCCTGTCAGGGCACTGAGGAGGGTCCACTGCTTTGGGACAGCTGCGTACAGATGTTGCAACCCCCACAGTCCCTGAGGCCCCCGGGATGACATCCATCACAAGCTGGCCCGGTTTCCAAATCCGGCTGGGGCTCCCACTCCTTGGGAACAAGTACCATGAAAGGCACTAAGTGTCAAAAGTTACTGGCGAAGAAATCGATCACCTGACCAGCCCCACGACCAAGAACAGAGCAGAATTCCCGAGGAGAGCTTTCCCACAGAGAGAGCTGCAGGCCTGGGAGGCTCCGCGCGTGCCAGCAAAGAGTTCGAGGAAGTAACCGATCCTACACCACCTCTTCCCAAACCGAGAAGCGGGGACGCTTCCCAGCTCCCTCCGTGAGGCCAGCCTCAGCCGACGCCAAAAGCAAAGACATTAGCAGCAAACGAACCCCAGGCAGTGTCCCCCGTGAGCACAGATGCACAGATTCTACACAAAGTTTGAGCAGATCAAGGCCAACAATACATATTTCTTAAAATGCATCATGACCAAAAAATGGGCTTTATATGAAGAAATCAGGGTGGGTTTACGATTTGAAAATCCCTCAGCGGAGTTCACCATCTTAGCAAACTAAGAAAGAGAAAAACACATAAAATCATCCCGTTGGAAGCAAAGAGAGCATTGGACAGAATCCAACGGCCACGCTTGATGCACACGGTCCTCCCAACACACCTGGAAGAGAGAGAAGGACCTTCCCAGCCCAGAACGGGCACCTGTGAAACCCCACGACCGACTACAAATCAGAGAGACTGGAAAAGAAAAATGTAAAACCAACTGTATTTGGGGCAGCATAACCATCTCCATAGAAAATCCTAAAGAATCCATTAAAAATAGATAAATAAAGGCTTCTAGAACTGATACTAATAAAGTGAGTAAAAGCCACAGGGTGCGAGGTGGACATATTAGCAAGAAATGATCAGAAATGAAATGGGGAAAAGCACACCATGTGGGCAGCATCAAGAACGTGAGATCCTTAGCACCGAATTTCACGTTACGTATGAGATCTGTGCTCAGAAAGCTACAAGACGTTGACGGGCAATATTTAAAATGTCTCCATAAGTGGGGGGGGGGCCTCATTGTGTTCGCGGATCGGAAAACCCTATCTTACCAAGATGTGTAGGATACCAACATGCGTCTAACCGGTCAGCACGACGCCAAGCTCAAGTCCGGCAGGATTTTTGAGTAGAAATGAAACGGATTCTAAGATTTGCATGGAAAGGCAAAGGGCTAGAATCGCCAACATACTTTTGAAAATGAACAGAATTGAGGGATTAACACAGCCTGATTTCAAGGCTCACTCTAAAAGCCACCTCAATCAGACAGCCTGGCGGGGGAGGAGCAGAAGAGGCAGCCATGGACCCACCCGTACGGTCAACTGATTTTCATCAAAGGTGTCAAAGTAATTCGACGGAAAAAAGGCGCAGGAACGAGTGGATAGCCACATGCAGAAAAGATTTAGCCTCGATCCGTACCTGTCACCATATATCACATTAGACTCGAAATGGATCACAGAGCTAAACCTAAAATGTAAAACTATAAAATTTCTGCAGAAAACATAGGCGGAAAATCTCTGTAACCTTGGATGAGGCGAATGTTTCTTAGATGGAACACAAAAATGCATGAACCTTCAAGAAGAAAAACCACTGGATGTCATCGGAATGAAAAACTTCTGCTCTTTGGAAAGACACTGGAAAGGAAAAGCAAAGAGAAGCCACAGATTAGGAGCCAATCCTCGCAGAGCGCGGATCTGATCATCAAAACCCGCTCTCTAGACTTATATCGAGTACGTAAACTCTGAGAACTCAGTAATCGGACCACGACCCGAGTATTCAAATGGGCGAAACAAATAAATACACAAAATAAACAGAGACTTGTCAAAGAAGACGTCTGAAGGGCAGGAGAGGATGTGGGTGTCCCAGGTCGCCAGGGCAACGCCATGGGAACGCGGCGGGAGGCGCCCTAAAATGTAGCGATCCCAACATTCAGTGCTGGGGAGAACACGGAGCCGCGGAGGCAAACGCACTTGGAGCGGAGCGTGGAAAACAGTTGGCAGTTTCTGCGGAAGGTCACCGTGCATCCAGCACGTCATCCAGCCACCCGGCCCTCGGCTTTCCCCACGAGAGAGGAAGACGTATGACCGCCGAGGACCCGTGTGCCGTAACCAGAGTGGCTTTAATCAGAATCATAACAGCCGAAAACTGGAACGGGCTCCAATGTCCATCAGCCCGCGAACAGATAAACAAACCGTGGTACATTTTATCCTTTCCAATTAAAAGGAAACCAAGTACCGAACGCAGGCCACAGCGCGGACGAAGCTCACGTGCGCTCTGCTAAGTGAAAGAAGCCAGACCCGGGGCTCTAGAGCAGGATGCCTTTCCCATGACGTCCTGGAAAAGGCACAGCTACGGGGACAGGAAACGGCCGTGATTACCAGGTGCTGGGGCGCGGGGCGGGGGC
>NW_006435764.1:1409012-1410850 GCF_000325575.1 Pteropus alecto | reverse complement strand
GGCCCAGGGCCAGAGGGCGGTCCCCGTGCCTGCCGCCTCGGGGACTGGCGGCAGCACACGCACCCGGGCAAACACGCCGAGCGCACAAGCGTGTGTGCACAGATGCACGAGCACGTACGCAGTGCGGGCGAGGTGCTGGGCTGTGATGCGGTTCACGGCCCACCCGCCACGCCCCACGCCCAGCATGGTGGTCACAGCCCACTCCCCACGCCCGACATGGGGGTCACAGTCCACCCCCCACACCCCATGCCCGGCACGGCGGTCACAGCCAACTCCCCATGCCTGGTACAGGGGTCACAGCCCACCCCGTATACCCCACACGGCAGTCACAGCCTACCCTCCATGACCTGCACAGTGGTCACAGAAGGCCAAGCCTAGCAGCATCACCAGGACCAGAATTCTTCCACTGCTTCCTCTTCTCAGTACAACACACATCCTTCTTTTGCCTCTCCCACTGACGGGCAAACACGCCGAGCGCACAAGCGTGTGTGCACAGATGCACGAGCACATATGCAGTGCGGGCGAAGTGCTGGGCTGTGATGCAGTTCATGGCCCACTCCCCACGCCCCATGCCCAGCACAGCCTGTGTCAGAAATTTCTTCCCCATGGGACGGCTCAGCGCCACAAACGTCCCAGCAGAATGCAGCCACCTGCGAACATGCGCCTGTGACCCCACCCGATGTCGGGGTGCCCACAGCACCCACAGGCTAGGAGATTTTTTTGTGGGGGTTTTTCAGCTCTGCGGAGATTTTTCTTCATTTGTTCAATACGAAATATTTTAACTAGACCTGAGAACACAGCGAACCCCACGACGGAGACAGAGACGGCCCCGCCCCGGTTTTGCTTCCCTCCCTTTGTCACGCTCGCTTCAGGTTTGGGGTTTTGTCGGTTTTTCTGGGAACTGGGGTTTCTCGCGACCCCTTCCACACGTGGCAGGCCCTCGCTGGCTTAGTGTCTCGACGCGTGCCGTCCCCTGTGCCAGGAACGTCCCTTCCACCCCAGACATCTGCACGATTCGGCCCTCCGCCTTCGTTCAGAGACCCTCGGTCGCCTGCCCCACGGGGCCCCACAACCCCTCTGGGGGGCTGCAAGCCCCCTTCCCGCAGCTCACGTCACCCCCTCGCCCCCCGAGCACGCGCTCGCCGACCTGGGGCGTGTGGGGTCCAGAACGAACGGAGGAAAACGGCACGAGGTCGCCGTTTGTGGTGACAGCTGCAGGTGGGGTTAGCGGAATGGACGCGACGGTGAAGGGTTGAGCTATAGGATGAACGCACGAGCCCCCCTAAATTCCAGACGACTCGGAAAGAGCAAAGGACGCACACGCCCTGTGAAGAAAACCGCCAGAGCCTCTGTGACAAAGGACACGTAATCCTGAGAGACCGTGACGGAGACCAGGTAATCATGAGAGACCGTGACGGAGACCAGGAACACGGGTGTGACAAGTGCGTGCGGATGAGCTCGGCTCGTCCCGTGGGAGGAGGACGTCCGGACTCGCAAAATAAGACCCGCCTAGGCGGTTCGCAGACGCCACGCTTTGGACATAGAGACACAGACGGGTTAAACGTACGATGAACGAGGGCGCGAGGGACCGGAGCACAGGGGCCCCCGTGCCAGCGCCGGACGCCGCGGGTTTCAGAGCCAGGAGAACAGCCACCTCGTGGTGACGAGCGGGCTCGCTCGCCCCGAGGACGCAGCCACCTCCGTCGTCAAGCGGCCCATGAGGGGGCTTCGGAGCACGTCGAGCGAGAGCCACGAGAGCCGGGAGAACACGCGGGCAGCCCCCCCACAGGTAGAGCTGGGGCCGCTGCACCCCGCCCTCCGTGGGCCGGGCCGGCGGG
>NW_006435764.1:1393296-1408946 GCF_000325575.1 Pteropus alecto | reverse complement strand
GTGGCGCCCGCACGGCCGGCCGCGACGACCCGGCGGCGTCGGGAGAACGCACCTGCTTTTCAAGGGCACCACAGAACGTCCACGACGGTAAACCACGTGCTGGGCCACGAGACGCTGAGAGGGACCCCGACCTCGCTGAGCGCGGGGCCCGACCACGATCACGGATGAACTAAAGCAGAGACTGGCGACGGGAATCTCGAAAGTCCCCACACGGGCGGAAAGCAATTAACACGCTTCTGAATAACCCACGTGTCAAAGAGGAAACTCGAAAATGCTCCGAGTGGAATGAAAGTATCACAACCCATCAAACCCGTCGCCTGCAACAAAGACGGTCTCTAGACAGAGATGCACGTCACCGCCAAACACCCGGGTCAGAAACGGAGCGACCTCTGGCCGGTAACCTCAGCCCGCACCTTAAGACACTAGAGAAAGGACAGCAAGTTAGAGCCAAGCGAGCCGAATAAAAGAGACGATTCGACGGCAGACACCAGTGACACCACGAAAAGCAAAAACTCAGCGACCCCCAAACCTAAGCGAAGCTCTCGCCGCACCGATCATTCAAAAGGAGAGACACCAACAACCACGGTCGGGAATGAGAGATGCCGCTCTGTGTTCTACAAACGCTACAGGGACAGTAACGGAATGTAATGGACAACTTTAGGCCAATGAATTTAACATCGGAGGTGAAAGGAACCAATTTCTTCAAACATGCCAGAGCTCACTCAAGAGGAGAACGATAACCTGAATGTCTCTTACCTACATCTAAAATCTAGTGGACGGCCTCCGCATGAAGGGCAGCCCCGGGCCGGGCAGCCGTGTGGATGGGACACCCCTACACACACGCGGGGGGGGAGACGAGGCCAGTGCTGCACGGACCCCCCGCCCCGGCCGAAGACGGACGCTTCCCAGCTCACTCGTCACAGCGGCTTTACCGCGGCACCGAAACCGCAGCGCAGGAAACGTCCGGGCCGCATCCCCCGTGCACGGAGGCACAAAAGGTCTTAGCAGAACGTCGGCAGGTGAAGTCCCACGGCATCTGAAGAAGGCGACACGACACGACCGAGCAGGCCTCACCCAGCCCTGCAAGCCTAGTTTAACGCTGGAAATTCGATCAATATGATTCGCCATAGTAAGAGACGAAAGGAAAAACAAACAAAAAACAACCCATATGATCATCCCAAGAGACGTAGCGAAAGCGTGCGACAAAATTCGACATCCATTCGGGTTAAATAACAAACACACGAAAAACAAAAAACAAAAACAAACCAAACTCAGCGTTAGTTGGAAGGGAAATGCGTCACCCCTCAGCCCGTGAAGGTCACCTACACAAACCTACCCACGTCACGCTGGATGGGGGACGACTAAATGTTCTTCTCCCACGGTTGGGAACGGAGCGAGGATGTCCCCCGTTCCCACCACTACGGAACATGGCACTGGAGAGGGTAGCCGGTGCCATCGCACGAGAAAAAGAGTAGGCGCCGGACCGCGAAGGAAGAGGTAAAACGGCCTTTATTTGCAGACGTGATCATCGCCGCGAAAAAAAATAATAAAATAAAATAAAAAAATCAGTGGGCTCCACAAAAAGAGCTCCCGGAACTAAAAAGTGAGTTAGAAAAGTGTCAATAGAGAAGACAGGTGTGCCGTTCTAATTACAGTTCCACGTCCTAGCCACGAACAAGCGGACATCCAAAGGAACAAAGAGACACTACGAACAATCGCCTAAAAATCCAGAGGACGGGGGTGTCTGACAGAAACACGTCCGAGCCCCTCACACGGAAACCTAGACGTCCTCTCCGACAGAAATGAAAGGTCCAAACACATGGAGAGATGCACGATGTCCGTGAGAGCAGGCTCAGGGTTGCTGAGCAGTCAGGTCTCCCCCCGTCGATGGCTGCGTGGAACCCCCCACAGAATCCCGCCAGGCCTCTTTGTCGAAATCGACGAGCAGCTTTTAAAATGTACGTAGAAATGAGAAAGACCGGGAATGGCCAAAGAAACTTGAAAGGGAAGAGTGAAGGTGTACGTTTGACCTTTGTTTCCAGACTTCGAAGAAAGCTCCAGTGATGGAGGCCGAGTACAGAAGTCGAAGCCAGGCCCACACTTTAACGACACATTGAGTTTTGTAAAAGGCGTCAGCGATTCAAGGGGTAAAGGGTACTTACTCTTTGCAACACGTGGCGCCGGAACAATCGGACGTTCGTATAAAAAATGACGGCCCTCAACCCATAATTTACAGGGTAGGCAACAATTAACGTATGGACCTAAATGTAGGCACCGAAATGAAAGCCATCAGGGGAACACACGGAAGAAAATATGAGTATTTGTGTGCTCGGTAAAGCTTTCTGAAATGTAACGTAAAAAGCGCGAAATGTATAAAAAAGGAAAACGCAATGCATTTTACTTCATTCAGATTGAAAACCTTCCCTCTTTAAAAGACAGCATGAAATGCACGAGCCGGAAAGCCACAGATCGGGGGACCTATGTGTAAAAACGTACACCCACACGTCCAGAATACAGGAAAGTTCCAGAATATCGGGAAGTTTCACGACTCAGTAGGAAGAAGGCAAGAAGCTCCACTTCAAAGCGAGTGAAAGGTTTGAAAGATGCTTAGAAGCAGCCGAGGGAAATGAGCATCCGAACAGAGCGAGACCCCGCCACCCACCGATCGCGTAGCCCGGCCGCGCCGGGTGCCGGCGAGGATGGGGAGCACCCGGAACGCGCACGCTTGGCCGGTGGGGACGCGGGCCGGTGTCGCCGCCTCGGAAAACAGCTCCCCGGAGGCTGAAGCAGTGACGTAAACACCTGCCGGGTTCTCCAGCTTCCTCCTCGTAGGTCTTTACCCACGAGGAAAGAAACACAAGTCCTCACAAACACTCGGACGCAAACGTATTCATAACAGCTCCAAAGCGGACGTGACCGGGGCCTGTCGACACTTGAACGGACAGACAGACCGCGGTGCATCCATACGGAGGAACACGACCCAGCCGTGAAAATGGACGGACGACGGACACACGCGAAAACCCGGATGGACCTCGAAGTCGGTGCCGAGTGAGGAGACAAAATACTGCGAATGAGTCCGTTTCTAGAAGACGAGAGAATGCGAACCAGTCTGCACTGACAGACAGACAGGAGGTCGCCTCCCGCGTGCGGGGGGAGGCATCTCAAGGTCACGAGGACGTGCTGGGGCTGAGCCATGTGCTCGCTGTCCCGGTGGCGGTGGGGGGGCGGCCCTCGGTGTCCACGCATGGCGAGGTTTGCTCCTCAGTAGAGCTGGTTTGGGGTCAGCGAGCAGAGTGAATCAGCCGGAGGCGGCAGCACCTCGTGTGGCCCGTGTGCATGTGCCGCATGGCAAACACGGGCCTGTCCGCCCGTGTGTCCGTCTGCCCCTTGGGTCTCAGGAGCAGAGCGTCCAGGTACTACACACAAACGCCTAACCGAGGTCGCTGGCTCCCGCCCAGCACCCTGACCGGGGACAGCCGGCCCGCCAACCCGCCTGCCCGGCACCCCACCCGGCACCCCGCCCCACCTCCCCGCATCCACCAGGAGGAGGGGACCACGTCCTCCACGGTCTCCCCGGCCCTGGCGGCCACCAGCTCTGGCCCGAGAACCCGTGTGTCCACCCCGACAGCCCCTGGTGCCAGACACTGCTCGAGCTTTACACGCGAGGAAGCTGAGGTTGGGAGGTGGTCGGTGACCAGTGGGCCCCCTGGGCCGTCTCGGGGGTCTGGGCCTCCGCCATCGTCCAGAGTCGCTCGCTCTGTCTGTGCCCTCCGGGGGTTTGGGGGAGCCCCGCCCACAGCAGGCTTGCCACGACCCGGACAGGGGTGGACTTGGAGCCCCCAGGCCTGCCAGCCACTGCACCCTCTCCCAAGGGGGCTGCAGCTCCTGGGGCCTCCTCGGCCGCCCGTCCACACGGCAACCAGTGATGGAAACGTGCTGGGGGTTCTCTGTGCACCAAGGGAAACGAGCGATTCTCACAAACTCCCAGGGTCAGAGGGCGTTTTCTGACGTCCTGGAGGTCCCGGGTCGTCTAACGGACGTCCTCATTCAAGGCAAAATCACCTTGAACCTGAGACGAAGACAGATCTCGAGCGAAAGGGGGGCGTTGGTGGGAGAGGCACAGAGGATCCCCACAGGGGACGGAGCCTGGTTACCAGCAAACTGCAAACAGTGAGGTCATGGGGTTCGCGGTCCAGCTCCGACTTTCGCAGTGACTGCTGGGCCCCGGGACCTCACGGGGCCGGCCGCTCTGAGAAATGAATAACACATGGACCCCGGCCCAGCCCCCACCCCCAAGGACAGGGCCCCCGGCCCCAACCCTCCCTAGCTGGCCTCAGACAACGATCAGGAAGAAGAGACACAGGCCCAGCTCCAGAAATTAAAAATGAAATCAAGACCCCGCCCGCCCCCGGGCGCCCCACCGCAGCCTGCTCTGAATGCACAAAATACCCTCAGCTCATCGTGCCGGGAACCGCACCCCACGGCCGCCCGCCAGGAAGGGGGCCGGCTGCGCCTCTCGGCACACACTTGACATTTTGTTCTCGTCCTGGCTTCCCGTGCTGACAGTTCCTGGATTAAACGCGCAGATGGAACGCGGCCCCGAGGGTCTCTCTCCTGGCCGGCCCGAGGCTCCGGGGCTGAGCGTGCTCGTGTGCATGTGTGCGTGCAGACACGTGTGTGCGCCTGAGCGTGCAGGCCGCGTGAGCGTGGCCGCATGCGTGTGCCTGTGCGTGCGTGTGCGTGCCGGCGTGTCTCCCCGTGTCACTGTGTGTGCTGTGCCTCAGGGTGTCCGGTTGTGTGTCTGTGTCCACGTGTGTGCCCGTCCCCGCCTCTCGGTTAGGCGTCCGGGGGGCCAGGTGTGTTCCCCATGGTGTCACTTCAGCCACCTTCGACCAGAACCACGCTGCAGAGGCGGCAGCTCCAGGCACGGCTGCCGGCTCGGTTTGCAGTGAAGGAGACGCCCCTGGGCTCTGCGGGGGCTGGGCCCACGTGCGATCGCAGACGTGGCACCCTGCACCGTGAGCCCTGGGCCAGGGTCTCTGCGTCGCGGCCACCACCCAAGGGCGCGGGAAGCTGCGAAGGCCCAAGGCGCAGGACATACCCCCCACCAGGCGGCCGGAGGCCCAGCGGGGTTGCTGCTTAGGGTAGAGACCCGAACACTTGGGGAGGGGACCTTTGCCCCCAATTCCTATGATCCTAACAGCGCTGGAGGGGCCTCTCGGCCTCCCCACAGGGTCGGGGAGTCCCCTCGAGTCCAGCCGGGGCCCAGCAGTGGCTGACGGGCCGTGCTCTGGGCATGCCAGGCTGGACCCAGCTCGAGGCATCCCCTGCCCCGAGTTACTGACCAAGGCGGCCTCGGCCCGACCCGGGATGTCCCCCGCGGCTCGCCCTGCTCCGCCCCACCCCCATGCCCGGCCATCCACGGTCTCACAGCTGGAGATGGAAAATGCAGAAGGAAGCTGCCCGCCCTGCGGCCAGCTCAGCGAGATGGGGCTGGGAGGCCCGAGCAGGGGCGGGAGCCCCTCCGCGCTGCGAGGCTGCTTGAGCCCCGTCCTTCCTGCTTGCAAAGTCACGCAGCGGCACACGGCACCGGCGGCACGGCCGGGCCCCTGGTTCCCGTGCTGCGTGGCCTGGGGAAGCAGAGAACACCAGCCTAAGCCGTCCGAGGGCGGGGCCTGGGGCCGTGACTCTGGCCCCCGCACGGTCCCCGGCCCCTGCCCTGCGGCCAGCCACGCGCAGTCCACTTGTCCTCCTGGCGACCGCCAGCTGACCACAGCGCACCGCATGGTCACGAGGCCCTGCGGGCTCATCCTGTCGTCCCTCCGGCCTCCACAGGGCAGCCCGCGTGCGCGCGGTGCCAGGCCCCCGGCCGTGGCCAGCCGCAGGGCTGCCTGTCAGCCGGACCCCGGCGTATTATGTCAGCTGCTGCCCGCACTGAAGACAAGGCGCTCCAGCTGGCCAGGGTCAGACGTATAAACAAGGCCCTAACAAAACCCACCCTGCAGCGACCCCGAGCCGGAGACCCCGCTGAATGTGCCACTTAATGACCGGCCTCCGCCGAGGCCCCGGGCAGAGCATAAAGGAAACACCTGGCCCAGGGCGGCACAGCCTGATCCCGCCAAGCCCCCCACGGCCGGCCGGCCGGGCGCCCCCGGCCAGGGCTGACTGTTGTCCGGGGCCCCGCGGGAGAGGCTGCCGTGAAGGCTGCACGTCCGATGGCCAGAGGGAGAGAAAGGACAGGGCCAGGTCGGGGCCGCGGGAGCCCCGGCCTCCCTCCTGGGCACGCACCTCCAGTCAGAGCAAAGCGCCCCGCGGGGTCCTCCGCCCAGGGCGGCCGGGAAGACCCCTCCTGCACGGCGTCCCCTCCTAGAAGGGTAGGAGGGACCCCCCGGCCTGCCCCTGAAAGGCCCTTCCTGCAGACTGGGAGGCTGGCCGAGCCCCGACTCGAGCAAGGCCAGCAGTGGCCCCCGTGTGTCCCCACGCGTCTGCACCCCGACCTAGGCAGGCTCTGTCTCTGGTCACCGGCCTGGAGCTGAAACGTCACAATTTCTGAGAGAAGACGGGGGCACAGTGGGGAGAGCCGGAGCGCGGGACCACCCGCCCAGACTCCCGGCCGAGGAGCCCAGGGCCCCCCGCACACGCAGACATGCGCTGGGCGCCGGGGGAGGCCGGGGGCCCGCCGAGTGGCACCGGGTCCCTGGACGCTCCGGCCCGAGAGACATGAGGCCCCAGGGCTCCTGCCCCTGACAAGCAGGACGGTGGCTTCTCACGGACCAGGGACCAGAGCCCAGGGCGGGGGGGAGCCGGCCGGGGGCTCATGGCAAGGACGCCCCCGGAAGGAAGGCCGTCCGAGACGCCAGCACCCGACTCGCATCACAGCTTTATGGCCCGAGAACAGGAAACGCCATGAACACAAACAGGCCCGGATGCAGGCCGTTCCCAGAGCTGCGGGGCCCTGGCTGGTCTCAGGGTCCCGGGGCCTCCACTCGGCCACCGTGGGGTCTCCCCGGGACCCAGGAGGACCCAGACCAGGCACAAGCCCCCGGCCAGCTCCCTGACCTTCGGGGCCCTGAGTGGCATCTCGGGGGATGTGGGAGTGGGGTCTGTCTGGTGGAGGGGTGAGGGGGACCAGGCGCCCTGCTTCCCGGGGCTGGGGGCACTGTCCTAGGTGGGGCCAGGCGCTTCCCTCTGCACAGGCCCCAGAGGACACACGGCCGGCCGGCCAGGAGCGTCCACCTACGACCAGTCACACAGGGTCGGGTTACATGTTTTTCAGGAACGTTTCAAACGTTTTGCACGGCTCCCTCTCCCTCCCGCCCAGCCGCCCCCCGCCCTGAGCACACTGGATCGATACAGCAATTGTGGCAGCAGATAGCGTGAGGCCCGGCTGTGGGCTTCACAGAGGGCGTCTTTGTTACGGGAACGAGTCACCGTGGGACCCCCCCCGCCCCCCACACACACACAGGCCCGGTGTCCTCGCGGAAGGTTCTGGTTACAGCAGAGTTCCCGCTTTCACGGCTCTCGGCGGAGAGCAGAGCCTGCATGAAGGAATGGCAGCTGTCCCCCTGAGGAGCAGCTGCCTCCAGGCCAGGAACGCAGCCAGCCCAAACCCGTCAGCCCCGCCAGGGACGGGGGGCCTGGGTGGGGTGTAAACTTTGTCCCCGGTGGGGATGGCCTGACCCCAGCCTGGGGCCCCACAGAGGGCCTCACGAGCCTCGAGTCCTCAGCCTCCTCCTGCTGGGATAACTTTGGGGGCCAGAGGACTGTCCCCTCTGTGCGGTGGGGGCAGCAGCACTCACCCCCTGAAGCCCGGGGAAGTGGCCGTGAGCAGAGGGCCAAGGTCAAGGCGGCCAAAACCCGTGACAACCACGCACGATGAGGGGAAGCGCCTCACGCGCTGGGACAGAGATGACACGCGAACGTGGACCGCCAGAGGACAGACGTGCCCGTCTGCGTCGGAGGGTCCGGGGCGCTGAAGCGCAGAGCGGGCGGCTCGCGCCGCGTCCGCAGGACGGCCGAGGGGGCGGGGTCCCCGGGGGCAGCGGTTCCACGTTCTGCTTGGTGGACGCTCAGCCTCTGTTCACAGACTCATGCAGGGACCTCAGGGCTGACCCAGACCCACGGCGGGCTGAGGCGCTGCCTGGGTCTCCCCCACAAGGCCGGGCATGATGGACAGCCCCGCAGCCCATGCCCCACTGGACACGCACAGTCCAGGCCAGCTCCTTCCCCACCGGCCCAGGAGCAGCCCTGGACCCCTACATCTACCTCCGCCTTCCCGGTCCCCGAGGCCAGCATCTCTCCACCCTGTCCCCCTGCGTCGCACGGTGTGGGGCCTCAGGGCGGAAGAGTGAGGAGTTGGTCCTGCCCCCGGGGGACCCCTCCATGTGACCTGAAGAGCACAGGGCAGGTCACAGGGCAGGTCACTGTGTAGCCGAGCCCGGCCGCTGGCTGCAGACCCCACTGCCTCCCTCCCCTGCCCTCCACCTACGTGGACGCCTGGATGCGGGTGGCGGTGCCCTGGGGCCTTCTGCAGTGTTTGGCACCGCGGGGCTCCGCTTCGCCCGCGAAAAGCCGGCTCCCCAGCAGCGGGCCCCGCAGAGGGACCGCCCGACGCGAGCTGAGGCCTAGCGGAGCACGGTGTGCACACGTGCTCACAGGCGTGCATGCAGGAGGCTGCGTGGGCCACTGCCTTCTGGCTCCCGGGGTGGGGGCCAGTCCTCCCCCAGGCTTCAGCGCTGACGCCCGCTTCCCTGGGCAGACGTGGGGCCCGTGTCCTGCCCTCCAGAGCCCACGCCTGTCCGCCCCTAGGCCCTGCACGTAGTAGGCGCTCACTAAGTGTTTGCTGGCTGTATAAACACAGGGTGGGGCCGTTCTGAGGCCACACTTCGGTGAAGGCCCGGCGGTGGGGACTGACCCTAGTCGGGGGGCTCCCAGGTGCCGGGGACAATGAGACGGAGGAGTTCAGGGCTGCGAGGCAGGGCGAGGTCTGCCCACAGTACCCCGAGGTCCAGGGGAAGAAGCGGGGGACGCCACGGGAGAAGGTGTCGCAAGGCGCCTGAGCAGGCGTGGGCTCGGCCGGGCGTCCGGGTCCCCACAGCGGCGAAGGCTGAGCAAGAAGAGGGGCCCACTCTGGGCAGGGAGCGGTGGGGGAAATAAGGCCTGGGGCTCTCGTGGAGAACCTGGGCCACCCGTGGGTGCCCTGACCTCCGGCCGAAGCCACTTAAGCTCCGGGACACTTGTCCACTCCCACAAATGAGGGCAGAGCATTGGGCACGGTGGCCGCCAGCCCCGGCCTGAGCCGGAGTCTCCCCTGGCATTCGAAGGGTGTGGAACACGCGGGTGTGCAGGGCCTCTGAGTGTGAGCTGCGGTGGGGCCGAGGACAGAGCGCGAGCCCCCACCCCACCTCGCTCCACGGAAAAGGGGACCCACAGAGGGATGTCGAGGGGACCCACAGAGTCCCCGCGGGGCCTCGCTCTTGCAGCTGGGAGCCTGGGGCCCAGAGGCGGGAGGGTCTCGCTCTGTGCTGGGGGGCGGGGGCCGGCCAGGGCCCGCTGGCGGGAGGGCCGAGGGAGCCTCGGGCAAGGGAGGAAGCCGCAAGCAATGACCTCATCCCCCAGGCCTCCGGCCGCGGCTCACGGGGGTTTTCAACCACAGCGATGGCAGGACAATTCCCGGGTGTGCTGGCCACCGAGGCTCAGGCTCGCACACACGCGTTTGCGTTGTGCTTTTCAGAGCCTCTCTCTTTGTGTGGGATTCGGGGGAAAAAAAAAAAAAAAAAAACCAGCGAGCTGTGATTCTGGAGACAAACACCAGCCCTCACCTGGCCCGGGCAGGGTCTCCCGCTGCCAAGAGCGGGGTTTGGGCCCTGACGGTGGGAGGGGGAGGGACTCGGGAGGCCCCCCAAACCCGGGCCCCCTCCTGGGGCACGCACACAGGAACTCGGGCGCCGAGGGTGGACACGCACACGTCCACGTGTGCACGCGGCGACGTGCATGGCAGACACACACGTGCGCCCACGTCCACGCACACACACAGCTTCCTCCGAACTCGGGAGCCACGTCAGGAGCCCGTTTGCAACCCCAAAAGTGGCCTTTCCCTGCTGGGGAAGCGGGGACGGGGCTCGGCCCTGAAACGTGGCTGCTCGCAGGCGGAGGCGGTTCCAGCCAGCCCCCTCCAGGCCCCCCAGATCTCCCTGTCTCAGCAGAACGGCTAATCCCTCGGAGGCCGCCTGGGGCTTCCTTGCCCCGGCTGAGATAACAGCTTTCTGGCACCATAAACGCCCAGCCTATGAAAAAAAAGGAAGAAATATGGGTTCTCTGGGAAAACAGCTCCGAATGGCTTTCTTCCACCATTTAGACATCGTGTGCTCCCAGGGCCCCCTGCGCGAGCCCACCCTCGGCCCCTCCTGGGCCCCGGTGCGGTCTGGCTCCCAGCTCTGGGCCCCTGCCAGCGGCTCCGGCATTTTGCTGACAACAGCGCCACCTGGTGTCCTGAGGCCCAGCTCCAGGGGCTGCCGACACCGGGGCTGCCTAAGCCCCCTCCCCACGCCGGGTCCCCTCGGCCTGTCACGCCACTCCCGCAGGCCGTGGCCTCCTCAGGAAGCCCCCCGAGTTCTGCCGGCACTGAGAGCCCCAGGCCACGCTGGAGGCTGTGAGCTGTGGGAGGGGTCCTGGCCTGCGCCGCCGGCCCCCAGCCCCCTGCTCACGTCCTCCTTCCCCCTCCCGTCTCAGGGCGGCCCCTCCTGTGGGCAGAGCCCTCAACGTCCCTGCCGACACTCTCCCCCTGCACCCCGGTTCCTCTTACCTTGCACCCCCCTCACAGCCAGGCCCGACGTAGCTCACATCCACCCTGTGTGCTGGGCCCTGGCTGCCTCCTTCCCACTGTGTCCCCGACGTCCCCACCCCTGCGGCCATGACAGAGAGGTGGCCAGACGTGGCCAGCTGAGGCCCACCTCGCAGGGCGGCCCCCACTTGGCCGGTGAGTGGGGAGCCCTCGGGAGCCCAGCAGGGCCTTTGGGAGGGTGAGTCCCAGGCCGTCCGCCCACCCCCTCCATTTCACAGGTGGGAGCACTCGGGCCCAGGACAATACAGCACCTTGGGGGGTCCCACGGAGGCGGCTCTGGGCACATGGGCTCCAAGGACAGGGGTCCGAACCCCGGCAGCACCGTGCTAGCCGTGTGGGCGCGGCCTCAGGGCTGAGCTCAGGGGGTGCGGGATGAGACAGGATGGAGTGAGGAGGCGCGAGGCTGTGAATCCACCCGCAGAGCCCCCCGGCACAAAGCCACCAAGAGGAGCAGAGACAACGAAAGGGAGGAGGATGGGGGGTCCCGAAGACGGCAGGTCAGGGGGGCTACGCGCAGGCAGTGACGGCCGAGCGAAGGCCCCAAAGCGGACAGGAGCAGGTCTCGTAGGAGCCGAGCACGTGCAAAGGCCAGAGGCGGCTGGGGCGGCCCAGGGTGGAGCGGGGGGCGGAGGTGAGGGTCGGGGGGACACGCAGGGGTGGGGCCTAGATGTGGCACGGGGGCCGGAGAGGCTGAGTGTACCCTCAGGGCCCTGGGGAGCTTCTGGAACGATCAGACTTCTTCTAGAGAGCTCCGCGCCCCCCCCAGACTGACAGCTGCCATGTGGAGAGGGTGCCCGGGGGTCGCGAGGGTGGCAGGGAGGTGGCCGACGTGACGGAACGGGGGGCAAGGGAGGCAGCGCCGGTCTCTGCCCTCAAAGGCGGGGAAGGGAAGGGGGCCACAGCGGGAACGGGCTCTCTGCTCAGGACAGGGGCGCTGTTCGCACCCATCCCAGGCCCCGGAGGGAGGGCGTGCCACGCGGGTCACCCTCTGCCCGCCCCAGGCCATGCTGAGGCCCCGGCCTGAGCTGCGGGCCCTGTGGCCGCAGTTTGGAGAATAGCCACCAGGTGGCACTCGGGCCTCAGAGATGCCGGGACAGCCGAGGGAGGAGGAGGGGGCCCTCGGGAGGGAAGACAGGGTCAGGGGGCGGTGGGCGGGCCCTGCCACGTCGGGCGGAGGGGTGGGGGTTCTGGTCGAGGGGACAGGAGCCCTGGGCCACCTGCCCCAGCTCTGGGAGGGACCTACCATGAAGTTTGTGACAGGGAGCCCAGTGTAGACATGACAAGCACAGCCTGGGGAGGGAGGTGGTCCAGGTGGGTCCCCGTGGGGAGTGAGGCCAGGCCAGACGAGGGGATACCGCGCAGCCAGGGGCTGCCCCCTCCCCAGGGCTGTCACGGGGTCACAGGGCCTGGGATCCCTCCGGCCGAGCACACAGTGGCAGGTAACAAGCTCATAAGGAAGTATGCAGGCACGTCTGTGAGGGTGGCCCTCGGTGGCCCTCTGCGGCCCTCGGCGGCCTCTGCGGCCTCTGTGGCCCCTGCAGGCTCCATTCCGCTCCATCACCCACCCAGCGGCCCCCAGGGCCCTGCCTGAGCTGCACAAGGCAGTAGAAGTCACCACGGGGGCTGAGGACTCGGTGCTCACAGCCTACCAGATGCAGGGGCTGAGTGGGGGACGCCTGGTGTGATCACGTCAACGTGGGGCTCACCCAAGGGTGAGCCTCCCAGCAGCAGAGGGATGGCTCAAGTCACTCAGGGGGACTTATGGGCTGAACTGTGTCCCCCCAAACTTGTACCGTGCAGTCCCCACCCCCAGCTTGCCAGAATGTGGTGTATGTGAAGATTGAGCCTTTAAAACGGGGTCCCTGGGTGGACCCTGACCCACCGTGACTGTGTCCTCACAAGAAGAGGAGTCAGGGACACAGACACGCACAGAGGAACGACCACGTGGGGACACGGGGAGGAGACGCCGTCCACGCGCCCAGGAGTGAGGCCTCGGGGGGAACCGCCCGCCCACACCTGGAGCTCGGGCTCCGGCCTCCACACTGGGGACAGTGTCTGTGGTTCAAGCCGCCGTCTGCCGTGCTTTGTTACAGTGGCCCCAGGACACTCACAGGGGTAAGATGCTGACCAGGCCCTGGTCCCGGGTCCCGGTCCTCTCCCTGGCCCAGGGGTGGGGGTCAGCCTTACATTTACACTCAGTAGGGGGCAGATGCCAGCCAGTGGGCAGGGCGGGGTCTGCCGAGGGTGGCCATGGAGTCGGCCCAGCTGGCAGGGTCTCCGCCTGGACCAGTCCCCTGGGCTAGGAGAAGAGGGCCTGGGGGTGGCTCGCAGGGTGGACGTGCTCGGCCGGACTGTGGGCAGCTGCGGCCGCCGGGGCCTCCACACGGACGGGGCTGGCACTGCCACGGCTACTTCCACGGGTCCCCAGGGATGGGGAACAGGGAGGAGGCTGGACCCCGAAAGTTTGCCCCTCGAGCTGGGGAGGTGGCCATCCTCCTTCTCCATTGCACCTGTCCCTACTTTTACTTGGCAGCCATGACCTAGCAGGATGGTGAAGACAGCATCGTGGGGCCCTAGGGGCCGGGGGCTCATCCGGGGGAAGCGCTGGGACACCCGCCAACACGACCGTCCCCACGGACGCGGGAAGACGTGACTAGAGTCCACGCCGTCACCTGAGACTCGCGTGCTCACGTCGGACTCCGGGGCCCTCCACCCCGAGGCCGGCACGTTCCTCCAGGAGAGGCCCGAGGACTCGCCCGCCTGACAAAGCCCCGGCGAGCGACGGACGCCAGCGTCCCCACAGCGTCCCCACAGCGTCCCCACAGCGTCCGGCACGCGGACCGCACTGTGGCCCTGCTCCCCGGGAACCGCGCCGGGGCCGGAGGGGAGACCGCGGACAGGAACGGACGCTCTCGAGTCACACGACGGTCCAGCAACAAAAACCAACGGCTTTCACAGCCGGCAAAACGAAACCCAAAAAAGCAAAAACAAAAACACAAAACTCCAGAAACCAGAACGGACGAGCCGGCCCGTGGGTGCCTACGACGGGCGGTGACGACTCCGGCGACGTCACTGTGGTTAGAGGTAAACAGACGACCGCCCAAGAGCCACACCGGAAACCACGGAGCCCCCAGACAGACGACGCCACGACTGCGGACGGCAAGTCCCCGCGCCAGAACAGCGTCCGTCTCCCCGGTTCGCTCAGCAAACACCATCGGGATTTTTCGGGAAGCAAACGAATTGGCTGTGAAGGTCCCCGGGAAGAGCCCGCTGGCGAGAGCTGGCTGGGGACCCCCCAAAGAGCCACGCAGATGTGGGACGCAGAATGCGGCACACGCGTCGTCCAAGCAAGGGACGCTGGGAGGTGACGTCCCTCGGACCAGCGGACCAGGACGGGAACCCTCGGGGGGACCCATTTGCATCGGGACACCTGGCTCATGGTAAAACGCCTCTGTTGGGGACAAAAGACAGATGCTTGAACGCGTGGCACGGGGTGACGGGAAGGCCAGGGGGGCGTGGCACGAAGGGGTCTGTCCCCCACACCACACGCCGGGACGTCCCGACTGTCGTTGGCCATGTAAAACCGCAAGATTGTCCCGCACAAACACGGGGAGAAATCCAGCTGGTTCCTTTACAGCCTCCGGGGGAGACTTTGCCGTGACGCCGACTCCGGGAGCACGGGAGGAAAGGTAAGGTCCCCTGTGTGGAAATGACCCGGGAGCCGCTGCAGGGGCCCGTCACACGGCCGGGGGCCCCGCCGACCAGGCCGCCTGGCCGGGAGACACGCGTGCGCAGCATGACAGCAGCCCCGGCCGGCCCTGTGGGGGCCCGAGGCGGTGCAGGCAGGGACGTCATCCCTGCCACCGGCCATCGGCACTCGGGCGGCCTCCTGGGGACGTGGCTGGCCTCTGCACCCCACCTTCTCGGCCAGGCTCATGCGCAGATGTCCCCTCGGTGAGGGCATGAACTTCCGGAACTTGCCCAGCATAAACCGCAGGCTGCGGGCTCCTGGCCTGGCCCCCTCCCCATGTCCAGGAGGGCCGGGGGTTGCGGGGGGCCCATCCCAGGCCCGGTCTGAGGGGCTCACATCTGGCCGGGGCGAAGAGCCCTCACACCCCACTCAGAGTGAGGGGCTCAGACAGGCTGGGAGCGGGAGGGGCCGGGTTCCCGTGTGGGACACGCCTTCTGTGCTCACGGCCCCCCATCTCCTTGGGGCCGAGACCCAGACACGAGGGTGAGAGCCCCATAGGCAGTGCGGGGGGCTGTCTGGTGCGGGGCTCGAGGTGGGGAGCCTGGGACACCTGCTGGGGCCTGTACCAGCCAAGCCCAGGTCAGCAGCCCCCAGACCCTGGGCCCCAATGAGGCTCCTTGACCGAACCCGGCTCCCCGTGCCTCCATCCCTCCTTCCTGGCCCAGCTCAGAAGCCCCCTCCTCCAGGGGGACCTCCCAGACCACCAGCCTCAGGCTCCTCACATTTCTTGGGCCCCTTAGTCCGCTAGTCACAGCCTGGCAAGTATGAGAGCTGGGAGTCCCCACGCTTCCGGTCCCCCAGTACCAGGGCGAGTCCACGGCTGCCGGCTGGCAGGACAAGAAGCCAGTCGGGGCCACTGCACGGGCCGGAGTAGCCAGGAGCAGCTCACTCGGCCCCACGCCCACCCGCCCGTGACAGCCACCCATACGTACCATCCAGAAGAGAGTGCCTGTGGCCAGGGCGACGTACTGCTCGATGGTGGACAGCACGCTGAAGATGAGGCAGACCAGGACGATGAGGAAGCTACGAGACAGGGACACGCGGTCAGCTGCGGTG
>NW_006435764.1:1391750-1392355 GCF_000325575.1 Pteropus alecto | reverse complement strand
ATGCCCGTCCGCACACCCCTGTTGCCTGGTCACGTCCAGACCAGAAAGACAGGGGGCCACTCCAGGGCCCACAGGTCCCCGGACGTCACTGGGCCAAGCCCTAGTCCTCCTCCTGCCTAGAGCAGAAGACAGCTTTTAGGGGGCACGTTCCAGGGGCTCCAAGCACCCCTGGCAGAGCCTCACACACAGAACGACAGGGTAGCTGCAAGGTGGCCGCGGAGAGACAGGCAGGAGGCCACACGGGTCCACAACACGGGCCCACAACACGGGCCCACAACACGGGCCTGGCCAGCGCCAGGCGCCCAGGCTCCCGCCTCACCCCAACGTCCTGCTGCCCCAGTGGCTTTCGAGCTGTCCCCCGAACGCCCATCCCGTGCCGGCCAAGAGTGACCCCTCAACATCATCCCCAGCGTGACACAGGGCCCCCGGGCCCCCAGCTCTGGCTGGACCCCGCTTCCTGGGCCGGCCTCACTGGCCTTGGGGCCTTTGCACCTGCTGTGGCTCCTGTAAGGCCAATCCCCGTGACCGTAGGGAGGTGGTCTGACACCCCCCACGTCCAAGACATATCCCTCACACGTGCCACCACTGGGGCCCACTCTCCACCC
>NW_006435764.1:1389676-1391721 GCF_000325575.1 Pteropus alecto | reverse complement strand
TGCTGTGTCCCCCGGCCTGGGCCAGGGCCTGGCACACGGCAGGTCCTCGGCTCTTGGCTGCTGTGTGTGTGCCTCCGTCCGGTCCGCAAGCCCCCGCCTTAGTGCCCCACGCTTCCTCTGTGCCCCGAGCTTGCCGCCCTCGTCCCTCGGCGGGAAGCAGCCCCAGCTCACACTCGGCTCCTCCCACACCCCATCAGGACGCAGGATCCCAAGTACAGTCCCATTGTGCCCCCGCAGCTCCCAGCAGGACCCCGGTGGGCTGCAGCCCCGGCCCCTCCTGCGCCTCACCTCCCACCGCCTGCCCCCCACCCCCGAGGCTGCACCAAGCCTCCTGCGTGTTTGCACACGTGGTGCCTCCCGCCCTGACTGGACTCTGCCACCCCCGCCAGCCGGGGAGGGCGCCCAGGCCTGCGGTCAGGCTGTTGAACAGACGAGGCCCGGCCTGCCAGACGCCGGGGGAGCCCCCTGTGGGGACTCAGCAAACACCGGTGCGGGGAGCGAGCCCGTCTGTGCCCGGCCGTGCACCCCGCCCGGGCCCACGCCCAGACCTCCTGGTGCCGACGGGGCCTTGGAGGTGTCTGCACAAAGTAGACGCTGTGCCTGCTGGCGGTCCCCAGGATCGCGAGGCCCTGGCGGGTCTCCCTGCCTCAGTTTCCCCAACGCGAGCCAGAGTCCACGGCCTCGTCCTCATGGGGCGGTGGATGGTGGGACGGCCAGGCACAGGAGTGGGGACTGGGGTCAGGCCGTGACTCCCCAGGCCTGGGACCAGCAGTACCTCATGGCCGCGCCCCCCAGGAGGGGCAGTGAACCCCGCCGCCCAGACCTGTGGGAATAATGTCACTCTATGGGGCTACAGGAAGTGCCCTGGGACCAACTGCCACCAGCGGGTATGGGGCGGTGGATGGTGGGACGGCCAGGCACAGGAGTGGGGACTGGGGTCAGGCCGTGACTCCCCAGGCCTGGGACCAGCAGTACCTCGTGGCTACGCCCCCCAGGAGGGGCAGTGAACCCCGCCGCCCAGACCTGTGGGAATAATGTCACTCTATGGGGCTACAGGAAGTGCCCTGGGACCAACTGCCACCAGCAGGTCCCCTGCCCGCCAGCTCTTCACACAGGAACACATCCCCACGAGACGCGGGGTGCTGTCACCTAAGGCTCCAGATGGGCCCTGAGGAGGGCCTCCCTCTCTGACCTCTGACCTCCTTTCTCTCTGACCTCTGACCTTCCTGACACCTGTGAGGACAACCAGGGCCACCAGCTTATCCAGGATGACCTCCCCTGTCACACGTGCATGCCCCTATGCCACGGAGGGTCACCACTGGGGTTCAGAGGTCAGGACATGGACGTCTCTGGGGGACAGCCAGCACGCCAACAAAACTGGCCGTGCCCGAGTCACGCACCTGTGCCCACGCCAGTGTCCCCAAGCCTGTCTGTCCCGTGCACGAGGAGAGTGAGGCCCAGCGGGGAAGGGGCTGGGGCAGGGGCAGGGGCAGGGCCCGGGCCTGCGGGTCCACGGCCAGGCCACGTGCCAAAGTTCTCAGCTGTCCCGCCTCCTGGAGCGGAAGCCGTGACGAGAACGGGCAGCAGCGTCTTCTGCCTGCTCGGGCGGCGTGGTGGCCGCCGCCTCCTGCCAGGTGTGACACCTCGGGGCAGAGCAGGCAGCTCGTCACGCTCCCACGAGCCCGCGGGCTCCGGCGCCTCACAGACCCCGTGTCCACGTGTCGCAGGCCTTCAATTCTTTTCCTGCCAGGTGGCCGTCTACCACTCGTCGTCACTGTTGGTGTGGCCTCAGTGACGGGGCGGAGGCCGCAGCTTGAGCCACGTCAGGCAGGAGCACAGAAGCCCCGTGTGGGGCCTGAGGCATCGCAAACCGGCCATGCGCCCTCAACGCACCCGGGCCTTGGCGCCCCAGGCTCCGTGCCTGGCTGTGCCCAGGAAGCGCGGTGGGCTGGGGGCAGGGGCGGGGGCGCGGGCCCACCAGGGAGGGTACGTCCGGGTGGCCGTCATCACCCCAAGCTCCCGGCAGACAGGACTGGCTGAGGTTC
>NW_006435764.1:1379877-1389636 GCF_000325575.1 Pteropus alecto | reverse complement strand
TCCCTCGAGGCTAACTTACACCCACCTGTTGTTCAGGTGTCTGCACTGTGCTCATTTCAGAAAGAACCGTATAACAGTGTGCTTTTGTGTGCTCTGCCCTGTGCGGGGGGGCGGGGGGGGCTCAGGGGCCTCGGATATGCCAAGACAGGTCCCTGCCGTGAGGCACTCACAGCCTGGGGTGCCGGATGAACCCCAGTCCTGCCTCTGCAGGGCCGGACACCATCTTCCATCCAGCTTCCATCCCAAGGCCCCCAAATCAGACAGCCCCAGACCCCCCAGAGCTGGGAGGCTGAGGCTGGGAAGAGAAGTTTTCTAGAGAAGCAGCAGCGGGAGGGACGATGCCAACCCCCCGCCCCAGAGGCCGCCTCGGCCCCCAGTGCCACCTGACCCCACCTGCAGGGGTGTGTGTGTCAGCAGCAGGAGGCCACTGCCAGAGGTGAGGGCAGCTCTGGGCCGAGGAACAATGCCCTGCTTGTGCCCTGGCAGCCGGTCCACCTCAGGAGCTGTGGCCGCCAGCACCGAGGGACGTCCGGAGCGCTATCGGACATCAGCGGTGCCCTGGGAACGTGACGGAATGTAGGCGTCCAGCCAGGGCTGGGCGGGGGCCTGGGCGGGAGGGCGCGGGGCAGAAATCCGGCGGGGACACAGACCTCCTCCCCCGGTACCAACACGGGCTGGGTCGGCTCAGGTGACCCGACGACAGAACCAGGCCGGGCCAGCCCCCCCGGGGACGCACCGGGGACCCCCCTCCTCCCCACGGGCGCTTCCCAATGACGCTCAGAGTCAAGAAGGAGAGCCATGTACACACGTGCCAGGAGCCGTCAGAACCCCGACTCGCTGACCGCGGCCACCGGGCTGACCTGGGCACCGGGCTGCCGTTCCAGGACGGCGCTGGGACACCCCGGGGACCAGGCGTGCAGTGCCGAGGGAAAGCGGCCAGGCCCAGAGGGACAAGTTCTCTGTGATTCCCTCCGCGAGGCCCCTAGATGCGCCGGAGTCGCAGAGACAGGACGTAGGTGCTGGTGCCAGGCCGGGGAGGCGGAGGGGGCGTGAGCGTGTCACGGGGACACAGTGTCAGGGTGGGAGCATGGAAAGGATCGTGGAGAGGGTGCTGGTGGCGGCTGCACAGCAGCGTGGAGGAACCAAGGCCGACGAACGCCGCACGGAAGGTGATTAAGGTGGTAAACTACGTCGCGTGAAGGTTGCCACGACGAAAACAAATTAAAGGACACGAAGCAAATGAAGCTTATACATGGTTTAATGGAGGCTTTGAAAGGTGCTGAGCTCACCCGCTGGGGACCGGACCCTGGCAGGGGACGAAGGGCTTGCTGAGGGACACGAGCCCCAGGCCAGACGGGGTTCAGATGTGTAATTAAGTGGATGACATATCACTGTCTTAACCCCAAACCAGATCTAGGGGCTTCTCTCTGTACGAAAGTCACCCCGGAGGATTCTAAACGCCCTGCACAGTGAAGGACAGGTGCCCCGCCCAGCCCAGGCCCGGTGACCGCAGTGCCGCTGGCTGTGGACAGCCACATGACAGGGGACTCCCGGAGGGGGCAGCCTCAGGTCCTGCCAGGGCTCTCTGAGGGCGACGGCACTGCCCCAGGAGGACGCCGCGGCCCCGCCCACTGGCCCGGCCCGTGCCCCGCTCTGCTCTGGGTGGGCCTGGGCCAGGCGCGTCCCGGCTCGCACCTCGGGCCCAGCGTGGCTGGGCTCTGGGCGTGGGTCCTCCAGCCAAACCCCCGTGGAAGGCCACACCGCCTCCCACAACGAGACGGGGCCCAGGCAGGCGCAGCGGGTCCCGCGTTGCAGACTGCGAGGCTGGCCCTCCACGCATGGCCACCGGCTCTGCCAGGACCCTGAAGGCTGGAGCAAGAGGCACAGCCACTGCCAGGGACACCAAGGCTCTGAGCCAGTGAGGACATGCCCAGGGCCACAAGGACAGTGAGCCCAGGCCAGCTGACCCCAGGGCCCCTGTCCAGCCAGCCCTGAGACAAAGCTGGCCTCCCCCTCAGGCACGGGACGCTGATGCCGGGGGTCAGGCCCAGCCCTGGGTGCCACAGTCCCGCAAGCAGAAGTGACACGTGGCCTTCTCCTGTGTCTGTCAACTTCTGTGTGTCCCCTACGAGGGTACTTGTCACTGGATTCAGGGCCCACCCAGGCCTCAGGATCATCTCCCCACTCGAGACCCTGAAGACCTGAGTCCCACCTGCAAAGACGCCTTTCCTGCGTCGGGTCACACGGGCTCCAGGGCTCAGGGCGTGGGCGTGTCCCTTTGAGGTCACCTCTTGGTTCACTGCACCATCCAGACCACATCACGTCAGGGAGACAGGAGCTGCCCGGCCACAGCCCGAGCAGAAAGGGGCCACCCTGGGGGGACTCAGGTGAGCCGGGAGCTGGCATGGCCCCCCTAACTGCCAGGACGGGGTGAGGACAGCAGCAGAGTGGGCCGGACGCACTGGACGAGGGCTCTGGGGGCTGTGGCCCAGCTGCCCAAACGGGCCCTGGAAGCAGCAGGACGCAGGTGTCCCCAGAATGCTGACCACAGGGCAGTGCCAGGAGGCCGCAGGAGACGCTGCTCCAGACGGGCCGTGCACGCCACAGCCCCCGGCCCGTCCGGCTCCTGCCAAGGCTCAGGGAGGCCACCGAGCAGGCAGAGACACGCCAGGGTTCATCCACACCCACCCTGGGGACGGGGACAGTGCAGGCGAGGGAATGGCATGGGCGCAAGGAGGCCTGTGACGGCTCTGCCAACAGCGGAGCCCCATTAAGACGGAGGGTCTGCTCCCCGCGGTGACACGGGACGAGGAGAGATCGCTCAGCCCGACCACTGGTGCGGACAGAACCACGAGAGCCTGTCCTGGAGCCCCAGAGTGTGCGCGGAGTGCCCTGGCCGGAGGCTCTTCGGGCCCGTCTCTGCTGATGGCCGGAAACCCCGCTGCGGCCCCAAGAGGTGACAAGGGCGGGTGACAGCCGTGCCCCGGCGCTGGCCCAGCTTTACCGTTTTGACAACCCTGCGGGGTGGGCAGTGGGACTTCCGGGATCTAGCCGACCACAGGGCTCACACAGGCTGTCACCCTGCCCGGGCCACACAGCGGCCGGGCTCCAGTCAGAGGACAGAGCTGAGGCCGCCTCACGTCACAGCTGAGGCCGCCTCACGTCACAGCTGGGGCCGCCTCACGTCACAGCCGGCTCACGTCACAGCCGAGGCCGCCTCACGTCACAGCTGAGGCCGCTTCACGTCACAGCTGGGGCCGGCTCACGTCTCGCCCGATGCCCAGCGTCCTCTCCCCCTCCACGCCCACTCCAGCACAGAGCACTGAGGGCCACGCCAACTGGGGCAGCTGGGGGCAGCTGAGCACAGGCCCTGGCCGAGGGCGCAGCCGCGCCACCCCCAGGCCTTCGGGCGGCGGCGGGGTCTCTGGGCGTGCACCTGGGCGTGCACGCACGTGCAGTTCTGCAGGATGCACTCGCAACGGCCGTGCCCAAACGTCAGGCGGCGGGGGCCAGACTTGGGCTGTGGGCCAACCCCCAGCATCCATCAGACCACAGGGACAAGCACCCACGGAGCTGGCACCTACGGAGCTGGCACCCATGGAGCTGGCACCCACGGAGCTGGCACCCACGCAGTCCCCCGGGAGGCCCTATGGCGGCCCCGTAAGGAGCCCCAGGGCCTGGCCGGAGGGTGGGGACGAGCCGCACAGGAGCCCACTTCCCCCTGCCTGTGCCGACCTCCGCGACCCTCACGACCCTCGCGAGGAGCCTGGGAAGCAGGCCTGTCCCTCATCGCAGGGGAAAGGGGGAGGCTGGGAGGGCGCGTGGCTGCCCAGGGTCACACGGCACCGAACGTTGGAGACCAGGACTGCAGCCCAGGCCTCCTCACAGGCCAAGGGGACAGCAGCCCAGCGACGACCGGCAGCGGTGGCCTCAGGCCTCCCCCGCCCACCCTGAGGGGACGGCCACCGGCAGGCTGGAGCCCCAGCCCTCAGAGTCACGGCCGTCACTGCAGCCACACTGAGTGCCCTTCGCTCGGGCCCCGCCTGAGGCAGGACCTCCTGGCGGGGCAGCCAGCCCGTCCAGGGCCCAGGCCTGCCGGCGGCCTGCCCCCCAGAGTGTTGCCCACACCATCCTGGCCGTGCAGCCCGGGCTGAGATAAGAACGCCTCGGAGAGTATATTTAGAAGGTGCCAGAGAACAAACTGGATGACCCCACGGGCAGGGCCTTATCTGCCCCAGGACGAGCGTGGAAGGAGCCTGTGCCGGGTGGGGGAGGGGCAGGGCAGGACAGGCAGCCGGACGCGCCCGTGCCCACCCACGGAACCCGGACGCATCCTGTGGCTCACGGTCTGGGAATGGCCAAGCCCCGCAGGCTCCACGGAGGGGGAGGGGACCGGATGGGCCAGACCTCCCACGCCTGCCCTCTGGGGCGAGCAGGTGCTGCAGGTGGTGCTGATCTGCAGCTGAGCGAGGAGGACTCGGCCTCCCAACCCCAGGGCCCGGTCTCCGCCCTCCTTCTAACAAGGCAGCTTTGGAGACGGGGAGGCCACAGCGGGCTCCCAGGACACCGCCCCCAGGGCCCGAGGTGACGCAGGGCAGGGACGGGGAGCGACAGTGTCAGCCACAGCTGCAGCCTGGGCCCACGAGCACGTCCCTGTCTGCGTGGCCCACGCCCCTCTCACTGCAGCTGGGTCTCCAGGCGAAGGAAAGTCCTCCTCCCGCTGTGGAGGCCTCGGCCCTGCCCCCGGTCCCTGGGGACTGCGCAGCGGTGTGACCTCTCTGAGCCTCGGTTTCCCTGGGCAGCGGGAATGCCGCACGGGCGCCCGACAGCCTGCACGCGCTCAACAGAGGGGTGCCGAGGCCGCGGCCACCGCCAGACCCGCCCGTGCCGTTCCCGGCCCCAGCTGCAGCTGCTCCACGACGGAGCGGGTGGCCGTCCCTGGCCGCAGGGCTGCAGGGCTCAGCGCGATGTCACCCCACCTCACCGGTGAGGGCCTGGAGCGGAGGGCGCCCCCCAGGTGTCGCCACTCACCAGCTGGCCCCGACGCACGCACCGCGCGGGCCCAGGGGCAGCACGGGTCTTCGAGTGGCAGGTGGGCTTCCCGCGGGCACCCCTCCCCCAACCCCAACCCTTGGAGGGGCAATCAGGGAGGGCTTCTCAGAGCCGGGGCCTGGTGCAGGAGGAGGGACCGGCACGTGCAGAGCCCAGAGGAGACACAGGACAGAGCCACAGGGACACCAGAGTCCAGGCGCAGCTGACACTCGGCCACCAGGGGGCAGCAGAGAACAGCCACCGTGACGCCACCGCCGGTGCCTGCGGGACTGGCAGCTTCTGTCACTCACTAAGGGGTCAGCAGCTGAGAGCCGGGGCCTCTCTCTGCAGCTTCCCACCCACCCGGCGCCATGAGCGCTGGAGCTGAAGACCCCTGGGGACCCCCAGGGCCACCGCGAGGCAGGAGCTGCTGGCACAGACGCGCTGTGGGCACTGGGCAGCCCCTGAAGGCCGGCGAGCTGTGGCCTTCCCGCCCCGACAGGGAACCTGCTAAGGGGTCAGCAGCTGAGAGCCGGGGCCTCTCTCTGCAGCTTCCCACCCACCCGGCGCCATGAGCGCTGGAGCTGAAGACCCCTGGGGACCCCCAGGGCCACCGCGAGGCAGGAGCCGCTGGCACAGACGCGCTGTGGGCACTGGGCAGCCCCTGAAGGCCTGCGAGCTGTGGCCTTCCCGCCCTGACAGGGAACCTGAGGCTGGAGAGGCAGTGCCCGCTGGGCGAGCAGCTCCCACCCTCGGGTCCCTCCCCACACGTCCGGGAGAGTGACGGTCGCCTCGGCCGGTGTCCGGCTGCGGGTCCAATGCCAGTCCACACATCTGTGTGTTCTTGGGTGGTTTTCCACACGTGGTTGAACCAACAGTCAGTGGACTGGACAAAACCAGTCCCCCTCCGTGGCCTGGTGGCCTCGCCAATCATGGGAGGCCTTCAGGGCAGAGAGGGGGCTTCCCAGAACGGCGGGGAGCAGCCGCCCGGGCCCCACCTGCCGGCCCGTCCCACGGGTTCTGAACTCGCCATCCCCCGAAATCTGTGAGCCAGTTCCGTAAAGTACGGGCAGCCTCCCCCACCCGGCTCTGTCTCTTGGAGAACCTCCGACAATACCAGTCAGGCACGAAAGCGTCCATTTCACAGGTGGGGACACTGAGGCTCAGGACTGCCCAGAACCCCACTCAAATCCAGCTCGTCTGGTCCTGCCTGGTTGTAAAGCTCAGGACCCTCCATGAGGGAGAAAAGCGAGTGGGGGGCAGGCAGCTGAGGCCGTACGCACACATTGGAGCCCCCAGCCCCCGCTTGGCTCGCGGTAAGAGCGCTTGGCACGGGGTTTGGATCAGAGGCCCAGCCGTCCCTGCTCGTCTGCGGAGGAGACAGCGGAGGCCCAGAGCGGGTGGCGAAAGCCCTCGCAGGGAGCGGCCCGGTGGCCGCGGCCTGTTGCCATGGCAGTCTCTGTGGGGGGCTCCGTGTGCCAGGGACTGGCCCCTCACAGCCCGAAGGGGCTCTGGAAAGACCCTGCCCCATGGCTTCACCCTCCAGCCCTGCAGCCCCCCACCTGGACCCCCAGCACCCCAGGGGGCCACCCTCAGGGGTCACCCACACCATCTGTCCTCAGGGCCAAGGCAGCTGCCCAGGCCCAGAGAGGTAGGACCTCAGGCCCAGACTCACCTCCTCCGCCGCTGCTCCCCACTATCCCCCACTGTCCCCCACTGTCCTCCACTGCCCCCCACTGCTCCCCGCTGCCCCCCACCGCCTCCCACTGCCTCCCGACCACCAAGGCTGACCCGACAGGCGAGAGGCTGAGGCTCCTTCTGAGAGGTTAGAAAGCCATGCTGGTGGCCCCTGACAGAGGTAGAGCCCACCCCCCCCCGACTGGGGCCTGACAGAGATCACACGCCCTCCCGGCCACAGATGGCCAGCGGCACTGCCCACCTGCCAAGGCTGCCCACCAAGCAGCCGCGGGGCCCCTGGCCGCCCTCAGTCCACACCCCTCACACACCCCTGGGGTCAGCATGGGCCCACGGGCTGCAGGCTCCCTGGATGGGATGCCACCTTCTCGGAACCCACCAGTGGCCCGGGGGACGGCCACCGTCTCTTCCCCGGCTGGACGCCCTCCCCCTCCTGGGATACGGGGCCGAGGGTGGGCCACCTCCCACCGTCCACTGCAGAGCAGGAAAGCCCTGTGTCCGCTCCCCACCACCTGACCAGGAAGGGCCTCTGGGGAGGGGGACACGCCACCCGCATGGCCCCAGGTGGCCTCCTGAACAAGGCCCTTCACCTGGGCCGTGTGGTCAGCCCTGCTCTCCACGGGGAAGTCTGAGGGTCAGCTGGGGACAGCACCTCTGCAGCCTCCTGCTGCGGTCAGGAGGAGCCTGAAGGAGAGCAGGCTGGACCGCAGGGGGCCCCAGGCCTCGGCCACCACGCCGCCAGCGATCCCGGCACGGCCTGGCCTCGGCCCGAGGGGCGGCACCCCTACGCTGGCCACGAGAGAGAGACCACTGCGGCCGAGCTGGGCACGAGCTCTTAGGACGGGGCACCCAGAAGCCTCCAGAGGACGGGAGGAAGAGGGGACGGGGCCTGGGGGACACGGGTGGCGGGGACGTGGGGCGGCCCGATGTTAGGGGTGGCGGCAGGGATGAGGGATTGGGAGAACAGATGCGGTTTCCCTGACCGTGCGCCAAGGGGCCGCCACCTCTCTGCTGCTGACCCCCAAATCCGGCCCCGACCCCCTTCCGTCGTGCTGCCGACGCCCCCTGAGGGGCCAGCCAGTCTGCACCTAAGCCGTCACCACCCCGCCAGGCCAGCATCTGCACCCCAGGCCCGGGCCTGGTGAGAAGGGCCAGTCACCGTGGACTGTGGGTCCCTGGCCAGCAGTGCCTGTGGTGAGGCCCCCCTGCCCCCCAGTGCGGGAGCCCCGGCCCAGGCCCCTGCTAGGTGACGATGTCTGCGCCCGGGTGCCGCATCCAGGGGACCAGAGCTCGCTGCTCGACGGCTCCAACGTGCGGAAAGCGTGTCCTCGCCCACCACCACCTCGGCTCGGCCCCAGCAACACCGATGACATGTGACAGCAGGTGGGGGGAGGAAGGCGAGCTGGGGTCTGGGGGCCCACACCCAGGCCGCAGAACGACCCTCCAGATGCAGCCTCCTGGGACAGGGGACCGGCTCCCTCGGCCGCCCCGGATGCCGCCTGCGGGGTCCAGGAGCTTGGCCCTCCTGGGAGCACGCGGGCCGGGCCGGCCAAGCGCTCAGCGCCCCAGTGGCCTGGCGTTTGTGTGGATCCCCGTGTGTGGGGGGCGGGGGAGGCAGACACCTGGCAGATGGCAGGTGTCTGACGCCGGAGCTTCCCGTCGTCACCTGGGGCCGAGGTGTGCTCTTGCCCACTTGAGCCACTTCAGAAGAGTCGGCGTCTCCAGGAAGTGCCACTTCCTCCCTGTCCAGCTGGCCCGAGGCGAGCGCTGCGCTCCCCCCGAGCTTCCTGCTCACGCCCGGGCCGCCGGCTCATCTCACGTCTCACGAAAACACACGCCGGGCTCTTACACGTGCGAGGGCGAGGCCAGCGCGGCCCCAGGGGCCCCGTCCAGCCCCGCCCCCCCTCCCCGAGCCAGTCCCCGGGGTGCAGGCGCCCCGCGGGCCGGACTTGCGCACGGGGCCGCCCACATCCAGGCCCCAGGCCTGGAGGGAGGAAGTGACTGATCTTGTGGCCGGACGGGACGGGGCCCCGTGGTCCCCCGACAGCCGGGCGCGGTGTTAGTCAGTGCCGGATGTGGCGGGCTTTTTATTTCGATCTCGGCGTCCTCGGTCCTGTAGGGTGGGGGCCCGGCTCTGGCCACAGAGCCCAGGGCAGAGACACATTCCTCTGTCACCTGCCACCAGCCGCCGAGCACCGAGCGAGAATTCCCAGGCCAAGGGGAGGACCAGGCCTCGGCCAAGCCAGGTCCCCACCCACTGGCGGAGGACCGCGAGGCGTGCCCGGGCCCGCTAAGGCCGCTCTGGCCCGTGGGAGGTTTTAGGCACGGGAATCAGCTGGTGCCCATCGGCACGCCCGGTGAGCCCCCAGTGGTGCCCCAAGCGCTCAGAATAAAATGCACGCCCCTTGTCCAGCCCGCTGGGGTCTGCCCCTCAGCCACCCCCCCAGCTGGAAAGCACCTGCCGTGGCCCTAACACGTGGTGGCTGCAGGGAAAAGGCAGACATGGGACCAGCACAGTAAACCAGAAAACCAGTGCACGAAACAGAAACAGAGTGACGGCCGCTCGGGGGGACCGGAAAGGGGCTGCCACAGCGAGTGACGGGGCAGGAATTCTGCTCCAGGAGGCGACACGTGGGCTGGGGCTGGGGCTGGGGCTGGATGCTCCAGGCAGAGGAAACCTGGGCCAAGGCCCTGAGGCAGGGTACGTAGGCTTCAGGCCAGGTGGCGGGAGCGGGGCGAAGGAGCTGAGAGCCACTGGCCACGGGGTCGCAGCACGGCCATGTGACCCAGGCCCCCCAGGATCGGCGGACACAGGCTCCGGGCTGGCATTTGCTGTTTATGAACTGAGCTCTTGGCCCGGGTGCCAGAGACCCCAGGCAGACACCAGTGATGCTCCTCCCCATGCCCTCCGGCCACAGAGGCCGAGAAGGACACCAGGAAACCGAAGTCGGATGCCAGACGCCACCTCACAGGAGGAGGTGTCAGCAGCGACTCCAGTCCCGCTGTCCCTCGGCACCTCTGCGGGCATCTCCC
>NW_006435764.1:1373802-1379743 GCF_000325575.1 Pteropus alecto | reverse complement strand
GCAGCCCCTGCCCGCGCCGGCCCGCCCCGCCCCCGAGACCCCTCCGTGCTTTCTCAGTCACGGGGACTGTCTCCTGGCCGAGACCCAGAGAGCCCGCGGCCAAAGAGGGAACAAAGCAGAGGAAAAGGGGAACCAGCCGAGGACACTCCACAAACACAGGGGCCGGAAAGGCCGACACCTCCGCAACCGGCCGGAGCACGCCCTGTGCGGTCGTCCTGTCCTCGGACCCGGCCCGGAGCTGCGACTTCCTGCCTGTCACCCAGAATAGCCAGCACATCCTCCGAGCAGCCCGCCAGAACCCCCGCCTCGCAGGCCACCCTGCCGGCCCCCAGCCCCACCCGTGACGTAGGACACGGAGCACCCGCCACGATGCACGGCCCGGCCTCCCGGCAGCTGCTCATTCCTCAGGGCCGAGGGTGTCCCTGCAGGTCACGCGCAGGGGACAGGGGGACCGGCAAGGGGGTCCCGGGAGCAGAGACCTGGAGAAGCAGCAATGACCGACGCCGAGGGGAAGGGCCTCCCCCGAAGCCGGCCCTCGCGGGTCACCGCCGCATGACACTAAACACTGACACTGTCTCACGAAACGGCGAATGCAAACCCGTAGCCGCTCCGACGCTCAGTCTGTGCACTGCAGTTCCCGGCGCGCGAACGCCGCCCTTCGCCGAGTAGCCCCCCAAGCTCCCCGCTCCGGGGTAGATCTTACGCTGAACCGGAAACTTCTACTTCACCCCGAGCACCGCCTCCCCCAGGAAGCCTTCCCAGACTGCTCAGTCAAGTCGTACGCGCACAGCGCACGCTCTTTCCAGGCGCCGTGAGCCCCGCTCTGCAAACCCTGCCCCGGCTGAGGCTTTGCCTTCTTCGTTCGCGTGACTGTGACTGAGATGCCCCCCCAGACCCGCCGGGGCAGGGCGGGGGGTCGCGGCGCTGGCATGCAGGCGTGGGCACGCTCACGCTTCACCGCGGGGGTGCGGCGTGGCAAACGCCTCCTGCAGGGGAAGCTGGGGGGACCGACTCGAACCACGCGCTTCCGTTTCTAGGACTCTGCCCTAAAGACACACCTGCAGCGAGGCGAAGGTACCAACGTACGAGGCCGTTCACGGCGACCTCGTTCATAACTGCAAATCAGCGGAAACGCCCTAAGTGCCCATGAAGCGTGCCGCAGCCGCACGGCGAGCTACGGGGCGGCTGTCAAAAGGGACGGGGAAGGTCTCGATGAGTTGGCGGGAGGCGATTTCCAGACCATGCCATTAAATGAGAAAAGCCAAAATACACGAAGAACTCCTGGACAGAACAACGAAGACCCGGCTACCTGCCGCCTGCCACAGACTCGCTGCGGCTTCGAGGGCATCCCCGCAAGGGGTGGAGACGATGCCCCATGCACACGGGAACCGGAACGGGGCGAGCTGTGCAAGGACTGCGATACCCCACTCTCGGCAATGAGTAGATCGACCAGACAGAAAATCATAAGGAGACAGCGAACTTGAACTCGAACTTAACAGACGTGCATGGAACATCCCATCCCACAGCAGCAGGATGCACCGTCTTCTCAAGCACACAGGACAGATGCTACGTGAGGTCACAAAACGAGTCTGAATAAATTTAAGAAGACAGAAGTCATACCACGCTTCTTTTCTGACAGTGACGGTATGGCACTAGAAATCACCGTGCGAGAGGAAAACTGGAAAAAAACCACAGATGTGTAGAGCTGAAGCAACGTCCCCCTCCCCCACCGAGTGACCAAGAGTCCAAGAAGAAATCAAAAGAGAAATCGAAACATATCTTGAGACAAATGAAAACGGAAACATTCCACACCAAAATTTACAGGATATAGCAAAAGTTGTTCTAAGGGGAAAGTTTATAATGATAAACATCCATGTTAAAAACAAACAAACAAAAAAAACCCTCAAAGAAACAACCTAACTTTATACCTCAAGGAACCAAAAAAGAAAAAGAGCGAAATAAGACCGAAGGTAGAACGAGATCAACAGCAAAGACCAGGGTGAAAACAAATTAAACAGAGATTAAAAACGCAATAGAAAAGGCCAACGAAACTAAGAACCGGTTTTCGAAACAAACGAAATGGACAAATTTTAGCGAGATTTACCGAGAAAAGGAGAGGACTCAAATAATTGAAATTATAAGTGAAAAAGGAGACGTTACAATGTATACCACAGAAATAGAAAGGCTCACGGGAGACAGCTATGAACATTATACACCAACAAATCAGACGACCCAGAAGAAATGGGTAAATTCCTAGAAACATACGACCTACCGAGACTGAATCGTGAAGAAATAGAAAATCTGAAACCGAACAGCAGGGCGATTGACGCGGTCATCGGAAACCACCCGAACGAAAGTCCAGGACCAGAAGGCGTCACTGAGGAATTCAACCCGCTATTTAAAGAAGAACGAACACCAAGTCTTCTCAAACTCTTCCAAAATACAGACGAGGAGGGAACACTCAGACACTTGCTTTGTGCGTTCGGTGTTACCGAAGCCAGATGGACCATTACGAGAGCAGGACATCAGAAGCCCACGCTCCCGATAAGCGCTAAGTCCTCAACAAAACACGAGCAAACTGAACTCAACAGCACGTTGAGAGGAGCCTACGCCACGGCCGAGCGGGATTTCTTCCAAGGCGAGGACGGTTCAACATCCGCGAGTCAGTCGGTGTGATACACCACATCAGCAAAATGATTGATACACCACATCAGCAAAATGATTGATACACCACATCAGCAAAATGATTGATACACCACATCAGCAAAATGATTGATAAAACCATAGCCAACTCAATACAGGCAGAGAAAGCATTTGACAGAATTCAAATCCTTCCACGGTAAAAACTCTCAACAAACTGGGTGTAGAGGGAACACAGTCCAGCACAATAAAGGCCACGTGTGACAAGTCCAGAGCCAACGTCATGCGGGGGAAGATTGCGAATATTTCCTCTAACGTGAGGAACGAGCCAAGGATGCCCAGTCGCCACATCTAGTCAACGGAGCACTTGACGTCCTAGCCAGAGCGATTAGGCAAGAAAAAGAATAAAGGCCGCCCAAGTCAGAAAGGAAAAGGTAAAATTGTCTTTATTTGCAGATGATACGATGTTATATATAGTAAACCCTAAAGACTACACCAAAAAGACCATTATAAATAATAAATGAATCCAGTAAAACTGCAGGATACAAAATTATGTTTTAAAACATCGGTTGCATCGCTATACGCCCACAACAAACCATCGGAAAGAGAAATCAAGAAAACGATCCCACTTAGAAAAAAATTAAATACTAGGGAAATAAAATCTAACTGAGGAAGTCAAAGATCCACACACTGATGACTGTAACACATTGATGAAAAAAAATTCAAGGAGTCAGAAACAATGGGAAATATACCGGAAGAATTAATATTGTGAAAAGGTCCATACTACCCCAAGTAATCTACAGATTCAATGCAATCCTATCAAAATTCCAATCGTATTTTCGACAGAAATAGGTAAAACAATCCTAAAATCTATATGGAACCAGAAAGAGACCGCGAATTGCAAACAGAAGTCGCCTTGAGGAAAAACGGCGAAGCTGGAGGCACCACGCGTCCTAAATTCTAGACTCTACTACAAGGCTGTAGTAATCAAAACAGTATGGATCAGAGACACAGATCAGTGGAGCAGAATAAAGAGCCCAGAAATAAACCCACACACGTACGGGCCACAGATTTATGGAAAAGGAGCCATGAACGCAAAATAAAGGACACCATCCTCACGAAATGACGCTGGAAATGGCCGGCCACACGCGAAGGACCGACACCCGGCCTCTCTCCTTCACGCGCACGGAAATCAACCCCGCATGGGTGCAAGACTCGAATTAAGACCTGAGACCGTAAAACTCCTTGAAGAAAAGCTAGGTGGTACGCTCCCTGATGTTCGTCTTGGCAATAAATTTTGGGGGGGTATTTGACACCGAAAACATAGGCAACAAAAGCAGAAACAAACACATCGAACTAAGACTCCTTCACAGTGCGGGGGACCAGCAACGGCATGAGCGGGCTCCCCAGGGCACGGAAGAAAGAGAGATGCCGCCTCACACCTGTCAGAACGGCCACCGTCAAAAAGACAAGAGATGGCACGTGGGGGCAGGGGACGCGGTGAGCTGCTGGCGGGCTGCTCGGTGGGGGCGGCCGCTGTGGGGACGGTGCGCAGGGTCCTCCGGCGGGAATTACAACGAGAGCTGCCACGTGACCCAGCGATCACGCCCGAGGAAACAAAATCACCGCCTCAAAGAGCTACCTGCACCCCCACGTCCGTCACAGCGTGAGTCACAACAGCCAAGGCTGAGAAACGACCTACGCGGCCGTCAACGGATGCCGAGTGGGTGAAGCAATTGTGGGGGGTGTGTGTGTGTGTGTGCGTGTGCGTGTGCGTGTGCGTGTGTGTGTGTGCGATAGAATATTAGTCAGCCATTAAAAAAAGAAGAAGGAAATCCTGTCATTTGTGACAGCATGGATGGCCCTGGAGGGCATCACGCTGAGTGAGATGCGTCAGCCAGAGACAGACCAGCACCGCGCACTCACATGTGGCATCTCTAAAAAGTCGGACTCGCAGAAACAGGACAGGGCCGTGGTCGCCAGGTCCTGGGGTGGGGACGATGGGAGCGGTCAGTAAAAGGAGACAAACTTTCAGTTATGAATAAGGTCTGAGGGGCTCACGTCGCCCATGCTGAGATACAGTCGGCAACACTGTATTGTATCGTTGAAAGTTTCTAAACTTAAATGTTCCCACGTGGGGGGAGGGGAGAAAAAAAAGAAAAGACAAGGAAAAGAAAAAAGGTGGATCCGTGAGCTGACGGATGTTCACTAACGCGATGGGGGGATCCTCTCCCGCGCGCACGTACGTCAAATCATCACCTCGTGTGCTTTACGTATCTTATGATAGTTGATTTGTCCGTGATACCTCAGTAAAGCTGAAAAAATAAACCCGCAAAGGACTGTAAACATTTCTGCACAGGACACACGGCAGCCGACGCGCGCACGAGAAGATGCTGAGCATCTCTGATCGTTACGGAGACGCAGCCGGAACCCCGAGGAGCTGCCCCTGCGCACCCGTCGGTGCTGCTGTCGAAAATGACAGAAAAGGACACGTGCCGGTGAGGCCGGTGGAGCGAGTGGAACCCGGGGACCCGGGGCCCGGCGGCGGGAACACAGAACGGGGCGGCCACCGTGGAACCAGCACGGCCGTCCCGCAAAACACTTAGAAACAGAACGTCCACTTGACCCAGCAAACCCACTTCTGGGTACGTCCCCAGAAGAACCGAAAGCAGGGTCTCAAAGGGGTGTGCGCCCCGCGTTCGCAGTGGCATTAGCCACAAAAGTCCGGAGGTGGAAGCGGCCCGAGGGTCCACGGATGGATGACGGACGCACGACACGGGGCCCCCCACAGCGGGCTGAATCCTCCAGCCTTCGAAAGGGAGTGAATTCTGACCCTTGCTCCTGCACAGACCCCCCTCGGAGACGTTACGCTAAGTCGGGCAGACACAGAGGGCAGACACTGTGTGAGTCCACTCACAGGAGGTCCCCGAGGAGTCGGACGCGCAGAGGCAGGAAGTGGACGATAAGCGCTGGGCGGGGGAGAGGCGGCCAGTGTCATGGGGACAGCGTGCCAGCTGGGAAGATGAGGAAGTCCTGGAGATGGTGGCGGCGATGGCGGCCTGACCGCGCGAACGCGCCTAGTCATGTGAGCCGCACGCTTAAAAACGGCCAAGGCGCCGGATGCTACGTCCTGTGTGTTTTACCACAATTAAACGTTTGACGAGAGAGCGTTTCCAGTGTGCTTCCCTTCGTGGGAAAAACAGAACCACGAAACCAAACAAGCAACAGAAAATGCACACGCACGCTCATCTGCTCAGAGGAGCACGGCAGGGGTGAACCACAGACCGGAGGCGGATGACGT
>NW_006435764.1:1373240-1373706 GCF_000325575.1 Pteropus alecto | reverse complement strand
GGGGACGGGGACAGGGGGCAGGGATGCGGGTGGCTTTTCAGAAAAAGCACTGAGCTTGTAGCTGCAGTGATGATGCGTCACGGCCCCTCCCCGTGCCCGCCGAAGAACGCACAGGACAAACACTGTGAACGGGGAGACTCGGAGTGGAATGTCAGCCTAATAAGTGAACTTAGCTGCTGCGAATGACCGTTGGGCATGCGGACGGGGGTGGCGGGGGTGGCCCGAGGCCCCGCGGAAGGGCTTGGGCCAACACCGGGAGCCTCCGGCACACAGGACGGGCGTGGGCGGTGGCCACGCGGCTGCCCGATGTGCACACGAGCACTGGACAGACGTGTCCGTGGTGAGAGCCAGGCTCCCCGCGGCTGACCCGACAGGACGACAGAGACCGAGAGGGACTGGGACGAGCCCCGGGGGCTGACCTGGCGCTGGCCACGCGGTGCGAAGCCACGCCTCCAGGGACACACGC
>NW_006435764.1:1357391-1373190 GCF_000325575.1 Pteropus alecto | reverse complement strand
CGGTCCAGGCCCCGCACGGCCAGAGCCAGGCCCGCTGTCTGCATGCCGCCCGCCGGTGAAAGGACCCAGGGCTCACGGGAAAGGGGGTGATTCCAGGACTGTGGTGAGGAAAACGCAGACGAAGCCCGGGAACCCGGGGTGCGGGGAAGCACACGGTGCCCGTAAAAGGAAGAGGCGTGTTTGGAGGACGGGCACCGGCGCCAGCCTGGAGTGACCTGCGCGACCCACAAACAAAACCGACGTCCACGCTGACCCAGAGCAGCCATGAAGCCAACAGGTGCAGGACGAGGGACCTGCCTCCGACGGAAGAATCCCGATTAACCAATGGACAAGCAAAGCGGCCGGGAAAACATCTCCTGAGCAGACGCCGACGACGGAGCTGCCGTTGGCAATTTCTACTGACAGATGCTAAAACCAGCAGGCAGAAGTCTGATATTTGTTAATGACAAAGGGGAAAATAGCACATTTACAGCAGAAAGCCCAAAAGACCTACTCAGACGACCACGGTCAAAGGGAGCAGTGATAAGACGTAGCGACATCACGCGCCCGACACAAGGCCCTGCCCGACCGGCCCTCTTCCCGGGCGATCTTGCCAAAAACGCGAGATCGCCATCGAATCACGAGACACATCTGCCGCACCCGAGTCGAGGGACAGGCTGCTCGTCACAGAGGGACAGGTCGGGAAAGACATGGCGAGGCCGTGGGCTGCCAGGGACAGGACGAGGCACGACGACTGACCGCGGCGTGGGGCCGAGGGACAGGCCGAGGCCGCTAGCGGATGTGCCACCAGGACTGGTGGTGGCAGGAACGTACCAGCGCCAGCCTCCTGGTTGGGGTAACCGTGTCTGGCCGAGGCTGTGACCGGTAGGGGGAGAGTGAGGGGTCCATGCAGTGCTCTGTGCTGTTTGGAACTTCCCTATAAGTCTACATTTATTTATTTATTTTAAGTACAGAAGTTAAAAGAGGACAGGCCTCGTCGCTCCTCGCTCGAGCCTCTCAGGGCTCACTGTCACTCTCAAGGTCACAGCCCAGGTGCCCCCTTGTGACCCGGCCGCCTCCCCGCCCTCATCCCCACCCCTGCCCCGCAGCGCTCGGCTCCAGCCTCCCACCCCTCGCTCCCCCTCACACGTGCCCAGCACAGCCGGACCCCAGGGCCTTTGCACGTGCTGCCTCCGCTGCCGGATGCTCTCTCCTCAGGCCTCTGCTCAAACGCCGTGCAGTCGAGGGGCTCTCCCCGACCAGCGCCCCCCGGAAGGCACCCCATCGCTCTCCCTGCCTCAGTCCCTGCTGTGCCGTTGGGGACCCACCCACTACATCCACGTTCACGGCCCTCAGAGCGCCCTCAGACGTAAGCTCCTGGAGGACAGCGACCCTGCCTCGTCACTTCACAGTTCCCAGGGCCCAGGCAGCAGCGGCACGGGGCACGGCAGGCGGCCGAGGGAGCGAACGGCCGACAGAGGCCGACAGACGAGAAAGCGTCGCCCTCCGTCGGGACCAACCACACGGGATGCTCTCTCCTCAGGCCTCTGCTCAAACGCCGCGCAGTCGGTACCAATCACAAGATGCTATTTTTGCCTCATCGAAATGGCAAAGTGTTTCCATGATGATACCCAGCTTCAGAGAGGGCAAGAACTGGACGACGTCCAGGCTCACGGGAGGTTAGTGAGGGACGACGTCCAGAAACAGGCGGTGACAGTGGACGGCCGGGTCAGTCCGCCAGGCCCGACGGCGCGGTGGGAACAGGCGGCCTCGGAACCCCGCGTGGAAGGCGGAGCATCGACGTGGGCGACGGTCGTGGGCGTGGCATGGCAATGGGGCGGAGGAGGGGCCCCACGCCGACGCCGCGGCCCCGCACCGTGGGGGGCCCTCAGCCGCTCTGGACGGCCGAGTCAGTCCCCTCCGAACACGCGAGCGAGGACGATCCCACGTCACAGACGGAGAAACGGGGACCCGAAAGTCAGGCGGAGGCCCAAGGCCACACAGCTGGTGGTGGGCGGTCTGGCTGTCACCCGCTGCTCACGCCGATCGCCCGGGCGTGTGCACGCACACACACGCACATGCACACAGGCACACGCACACACACACACATGTACACATACAGACACATATGCACACATGCACGTGCACACACACGCACACATGCACGTGCACACACAGTACACATGCAGACAGACATGCACACACACGTACACACATGCACGCACACACATGCAGGCACGTGCACAGACACACATGCACACACACACGCACGTACAGATACACATACACAGACACACATGCACACACACATGCACGCACACATGCAGACACACATGCACACACGCACGTGCACGCACACGCGCACGCAGTGCACGCACACGCACACACGCACACGCACGTACACAGACACACATGCACACGCACACGCACGCACACATACAGACACACATGCACACCCGCCTGGAGGAGCCCGGGAAGGTACCAACTGCAGGCATTTCTGGGCTGTGCTACACCGAGTCACGTTAATTTTCTCCTTTAAAGTTTCTTAAGGCCCCGCTCAGCGTCCCCGAGTTCTCTGCCCAGGAAACGCATCTCCTGACCGCATGTCCTCGTATCTGGCCAGGAGACAGGCAGAGGCCCTCGGGAGAGCCACGTGCTTTCCACCCGCGTCACTGAAGCATCGCGTCCTATGGCGTTTGGGGGGGGGCGCCCCCTCCTGCAGGAGAACCACGGAAACTCCCGAACGCCCGGATTTGCCAACGGCACAGGCATCGCCCCCACACCTGGTTCTTCTGAACCGTCTGAGCGGGTCGGGGACAACTGCCGTTTGCTCCGGGAGTGCGTCCCAGGGTCAAGGTCATTCTGTCCGACAGCTGGGCATCGCGTCCTATGGCGTTTGGGGGGGGGCGCCCCCTCCTGCAGGAGAACCACGGAAACTCCCGAACGCCCGGATTTGCCAACGGCACAGGCATCGCCCCCACACCTGGTTCTTCTGAACCGTCTGAGCGGGTCGGGGACAACTGCTGTTTGCTCCGGGAGTGCGTCCCAGGGTCAAGGTCACTCTCCCCGACAGCTGTCAAAGTCGGGGCACCTCACGGTTTCCTGACCCACACGCTCCAACCCACCCGGTCTCCTCCGGGTGAGGGCCCCCCGCGGGGGTCCCGCGTCCCCCGCCCCCGTCTGGACCCGCCGTCTCCCTTCACGGCGGCTGACCCCGGCGTGTCTGGCGCGCTCGGCCGGTTACCGGGCAGCGTCCTTCCGCTCGGCTTTATCTGCTGGGCCTTCGCGATTAGACTCAGGCACGTGTCTCTGGCAAGACCGCAGCTGACAGGGGACGCCCATTCGGGGTTCCCGAAGTGGGGCTGTCCCACCGCGGGGACGGTAAGGTGCTGCCGGCGCAGGTCGGACCCTGGACGCCGTTACTGTTCCTGTCATTCACCAGCAACGTGGGGAGAAGGCTTCGGGCCTTAAGTTCTCCCGCTGCCGGCACTGCTGCCCGGGGCTGGGACTCCCCGGGGGGTGGGACTCCCCGAGGCCGCTGCGCCCCCTCTCCGCCTTCAGAGCTGGCGTCCAACCGCAGGGCGAGCTCCGCCCCGCCCCGCCCGCCCACGCGCACGGGCAGGTCCTGCGCCCGGGTCCCCGGGGCCGTCACCTCGGTTTCCCTGTGGATGTACCGCCCTGTTTCTTACTCCGGATTTTCCCACCTCGCCTGGCCCGCGGGCTCGGTCGTGGTTTGCTGTCCTTGCTGGGACGGCACGTCAGCACCGTGCTTACAAGTGGAAGCGGGCGGCTGGCCCCCCCGAGACGCGCGGGGGCGGGGGCTGGCGCTCTCCGCGGCCGTGGCGTCTTACCCGCCCCGGGAAGAATGTGCGTGGCTGGGAGGACGGGAGGGTCTCCCACCATCCTTCAGGGGGTGGCTCCCCCAGGGTCCAGTTCTGGACCACCCCCTGCCCCTGACCATGGCCTTGGGCTCCCCACAGTGTGGCTCTTCCTCAGCACAGGTGGAAACTGGCAGCTGACACTCTGCCGACATTTCAAGGGGAAACGCTGAGGAACGTGGGGCACCCCAGGCAGAGGGAGGACTTGGCCCCAGGAGAGCCCAGGCGCCTGGCATGACGGGGTCGAGGTGGACAAGGAGGGGGCAGCAGAAGGGGCTTCGCCCAGGGCCAGAGTGGGGGGTGCAGGGAAGACAGGTGCGGGGGGACTGACGTGATCCAAACCCAGACCCTCGGCTGGCCCCCCGGCGAAGGTGCCGCTGCGGGCGAGGTGCCCACGGGCAGCTCTGACCAGCGGCCCCGTGACCCACAGTCGGGCCTGGGCGCAGACTCCAGAGGATGAGACACAGGTGTTCAAACCAGCTCTACTCTGCGTCCCCAGCGGCACCGCTCACGACGGCTGCACGGTGGCAGCGACCCGGCGCCCACGGACGGACAGGCCACTGGACACACGAAGTGCAGTCCGCCAGCCGATCGAGTATCCCTCGGCTCGTAAGCAGTGAAACTGACGCCAGCCACTGCGTGGGGAGCCTGGCACAGCACGGTGCGTGACGGAGGCCGCTGCGGAGGCCGGTGACCCCGTCCAGGTCAAACGCCCAGAGACAGGGTGGGGGAGGGGCGGGGCTGGCGTGGCCCCTGGTGCAGGTGTCCTCGGAGGTGAGTGAGCTTGTCAGGAGTTGGGGGGCGGGGGGATGGTGGCAGGCCACTGGGAACGTACCGAACGTAGTTTGAAATGGTCAACATGGTGCATTTTACGTTACGCGTGTTACTACAGAGAAAACGTGCATGTTAGGCTCACACACACACACGCACACACGCACACGCACAGGTGACTTCTGGTCCCAGGCCCGGGTTCTCAGTACACACACGCGCACACACACACGCGCACACACACAGGTGACCTCTGGTCCCAGGCCCGGGTTCTCACCTGACCCCACCCTCACTGGCTGGGCGAACCTGTGCCTTGGTCCCCCCATCTGGACGGGCTCCGTGACGAGTCCTCAGAAAGCGCCTCTTGGCGAGGCTGACCACAGCCGCCAGGGTCAGCTGTAACCTGCCCCGCTCCCACCTAACCCAGGAAGAGAAGGGCAGCGGGGGTGGCTCCCTGGTGCTCCCTCCTGAGACCCCACCCCCAGCCCCCACCAGGACATTCTGACACGAGGGCCTTTTGTTCAGAGGCCCCGAGTGGCTGCCCACCCGTCCTGCAGCCACAACCGCCCGTCCGCTGGGCCAACAGTGAGCCTCAGACGCCCTGATGTCTGGTGGCACCTGTTACCTGCCCGCCGCTCCGGGACCTGTCACCTGGGTTTGCTCAGCTGGAGAGCAGGGTGCTTCCCATGGGTGGGGGAACCGGGAGGGGCCCCCGATGGCAGGTGTGGATGACCGCCACACCCGGACACTGATTCACTGGGCTCCTGAGCAAACCAAACCCCAGTCACTATTTCTCTCCCTGTTTGCTGGTTTATTCTCGTAAAATAAAGGACATTAAAAAAACCAAACCAAACAGATCAGCCTGGCGGCCCCAACACGTCACCTGCTCTCTTTGTCCCATGCCAGCCACTCCTCAGCTACGGGCAGGATCTTCCAGAGGTTTGACCACACACGGAGTCGAGCCTGTGGGTGGGAGCCTCAGGGGGGCAAGTGGGGTGGGGGACCCTGTGCCCCACTCTGCTGGGAGGTTCTCACCACCAGGGGCCAAGCCAGGGTTTCAGGGTATAGGGAGCTCTTCTCCCAGTGACACTGAGGCCTTTAGGGGTCAGCTCCTCTCTGAGTAACCCCGGTATTGAGGGACCCTGGGGTCGAGTCTTGGCCCAGAGCTGTGAGGCCCTGCCGTGGAGGTCCTGGGAAGGTCGGGGTGTCCTCCCAGCACCCTGAGGACAGTACAGAACCTGCCATACGCACAGTACTACCACACTTGCTCCCCAAACAAGCAGGGGTGGCAGGACGGGTGCACCCCCAGACAAGGAAGGGAGCTGGGAGGGGCGGGGACCTGGCTGAGCCACCGACCGGCGCCGCCACCTGCCTGCCCCTCGCCCCCCACACACACACCACGTCGCAGGGGACCCAGGCACACTCAGCACGACACCCTCGCCTCTCGGCCACTGCGCCTGGCTCTGTCAGGGACAGAGGCTGGGACCTGAGCCCTGGCTCTCGACCTTCCCTCTCTGCTGGCAGCCGCCTCACCCCAAGAAGCACGGACTCTCTGGGGCTCTCTGGTACCTTCCTGCTCTTGCCCGTGAGCGAAGGACACACACGCACCTGTGTCCACACGCACACCTGTACAAGTGTGTATACACGCACGCGCAGGGCACAGAGCCATGAACCCAGAGCTAGGGCCATCAGGGCCACGGGCCCCAGGTCTCGGGACCCACGGTGCGGAGTGACACGGGGCTGTGGGTCCTGCTGAGTCTGCTGACACTTGGCCTTCGGTGTCCGGCAGGCGTGCCGGCCGGGGCCAGGCTGCTTGACAGCAGATGGCCCAGAACCCCGACCGGTGCCCAGGACGCCTGTGGGGGGACGCTGGAGGGACTTTGGAGGGAGTCATGCTCAGGCCTGACGCAGAAATGAACTCGCAGCCCGAGGCCTAAATGCAAAGCCGGGACCCACACAACTTCTCTGTGCCCCTGGGGCAGGCAAAGGCCCCTCACACATTCACCGGAACCACAGTTCCTAAAAGACCCGGGGAAATCGGACTTCGTGGAAATTAAAAGCATTTCCTCTGAAAGAACGCTGAGGACGATGACGATGCCACAGGCTGGGGACGAGCCACCGAGGGCGTGGAGGGGATTACGGACTGGCATCTGGGACGTAACCACGAAGCCCCGGGACCCACCAGCAGCAGACGACGCGCGTTTCCCGAGGGAGTGGAGATGCGCCAGGCGCTTCGCCCGAGAGGCGAGCAGACGCTCGGGAGTCGCTCGGCGGCACGAGCTGTGGGGGATGCCCGCACCCCGCGGGGAGCCCTGCACCCTGGAGAGGGGCTGCACTGAGCCCGCCAACTGAGGGCCCGCAGGGGCCGGGCTGGGGCCTCGGGGGCCAGGGAGGGGGTGTCTAGAAGTTAAACCTCCTCCCACCGTCAGTCCTGGCCATGCCGTGCCACCAACCCCAGGCTCCTCCCCACGGGGACCGAAACCGGTGTCCACGCCGAGCCCCGTCCCCGGGGTCCACACCAAGCCCCGCACTGGGAGCGCCCCGGATGTGCTTCGGCTGGGGACTGGAGAGGCCACCTGCGGTCAGCCGGGCAGTGGGACACTACGCAGCAGTGACAAGGGGCGAACTCAGACAGGAATGGACGAGTGAAATGAGCTAGACCACAAAGAGGACTCATTGCATGGCTCCGTTTCCAGAAAATTCTACAACATGCAAACCAACCTACAGAGACAGAAAGCAGGTCAGCGTTGCCGAGGGGCGGGGGCAGGAAGCAGGGCCCGAAGAGGGACACGAGGACCCTGGGAGTGACAGACGTGCTTCCGGCGGGCGGGCGTCCGCGTGTGTGGGGTCTGGTCACGCGTGGCTCATTCACGCCAGCCTCTCCCCGCAGCCAAGCCGTTCCCACGGGGACTGCTCCCGGAAGGCCCGAGGCCCGCAGGGTCGAGGCCTCGTAGTGGTGACCTACGTGCTCGGTCCCAGCACGCTGCTGGCGCCCGCCTTCCCCACTGCACCCCGCTGCAGTCTCCACGCCCAGGGTCCACTTCCTGTGGCGGTGTCCGCCTTCCCACGGCTCCTCAGTGGCCCTCCGGCCACACCTCACCCCCCAGTCAAGCCCTCCCACCCCCACTGATCCAGAGTAGGGGGCAGCTGAGGGGACGAGGAAACCAAGCGGACAGTCAAGGGCAGCCCTGACATCCTCTAGGCACCAGCCCATCGGACATCGAGGTGCCACAGGGTGCCCAGGGCTCAGCCTCAGTCCCGGAAGCCATGCAGGGTACACCCGCCGGCCCCCTGCAGAGGCCCCCTGCCCGCACCCAGGGAGGTGGCCTCGACCCGGCGGGCTGTGGTGTCCGGGCTGGGTGAGTGCCAAGGGCCAGGGCAAGACAGACGGGAGCGGGGCAGGTCCACTGTGGTCCCCCTTGCCTGCTGGCACTCCTGGGGCACAGGCCGGGCCCCCAGGCGAGTGGCTGGCACGCCTTCGGGGCAAGGCCTCAGCCGCGCTGGGCCCCAAATCACATGCACCTGCAGCCCCGGGACGCTGGCACCGTGGGCGGCCTGACCCGCCCCAGGGTGGGGCTCACTCATGCTCCCACAGACCCCACCCCAATAGGCCGGTGGCCCCAGCATCACCCTAGCAAGCCCCAGGGGTCTGACTTAAATGTCCCTGAATTCTCATGTGCTGGGCCCACGCAGCCCGCCGTCAGCTGTCCCCTTGGGGTTGAGGGCTCCTGGCGGGCAGGCCCCCTCCCAACTCTGCTCCCGAACCTGTACCAGGGTCCCTTCTGGGTCGCCCCACGCAGAGGAAGGCACTAACTCCGGGGGCCACGTGACCCGGGGACCAGCCAGCTGTTCAGCTGACAGGGGGCTGGGCCACCTTCAAGCAGACGGCCGCCCTCCCCCTCGGCAGAGCCCGCAGTGCCCAGAAGGCCACCACGGTGACAGGGGACTGGCCCAGAGCCCCCTCTGCAGATGTGCAGACACTGGCATGTGCTCACCCGCCAGTCCCCCGACACGGGCTCCCTCAGCAGGGTTCTGGCGTGGCACTGCCCTAAGGGACGCGGGCCTGGCCGGAGAAGACTCGGGATGGTGCTTCTCCAATCCGTGGGCGCTGAGGCCAGGGAGGCTGCCAACACCCGCAGTGCCCAGGGCGCCCCCACAGAGAAGGATCCGGAGCACCGAGGTGGGAGCACGTGCTCCACACGCCAAAAATCGTCACCGTCCCGTCTCTAGATAAGACGGCTAAGGCCCCCGGCGGGGAAGCCGTTGCCAGGCCGGCCCGGCCCCCACAGCACCCCCACGCCACTGTGAGCACGGGGAGGCCCTCTCCCTCTGCCCTCCCCCCCACCACTGGCTGCTCCCCTGGGTGGGGGTCTGCCAGCCGCAAGCCCCCCAGAGGGCTTCCTGGCCTCCCAGGAGCGCTATTCCCCCAAGTGAGGCCAACATCACCGGCCCGAGCCCCTGAGGCCAGGCGGATGTGGATGGTGCCATCCTGACTCAGATTCAGGACAAGCTGGTGGGGGTGCAGGGAGGCTGCAGCCGCCACGGCCAGTGACCCCGGCCGGCCCCTCGCCCTCTGAGGTCAGCAGCCTAAGGACCAGGAGGGAGGACCCAGCACCCATCTCCCCCGCGACCCTCACTGGGACAGCAGGCCGGGAGGGGCAGGGCCTGGGGCCCCAGAGGGTCTCCCCACCCACGAGCACCCGGTCCCGGCAAGAGCTCGGATGAGCTGTCACCTGCTCCCTTGGAGATCCTTTCTCTGATCTGGGCCTCGGTTTCCCCAGCTGCAGGGTGGGGCAGAAGGGCTACAAGGCATCCTCTCGGACACGGTCACTGCTAGCCTCCTTGGCGGCACGTCCTCGGCAGAGGCCTCGGGAAGGGTCACGTACCCGCCTGAATCACCTGGGGCCACCGGCAAACAGGGCTCTTGGCTGGCACAAGAGGAAGCGGGATCCTGGCACCCAGCCGCTGACCACATACCCCAACCCCGGCGAGGTGACACTGAAGCCGTCACCAGCTCCCTGCGGAAGGACAGGCTGGGTTACAAGCCGGGGCAGGTGCCACTAGGAACCATTCAAACCCAGAACCGCCTGGTAAGGTTCCGCTCCCTTCACGGCCTGCCAGGCTGACAGTGACCTTCCTCCCCAGGGGCGCCCAGGCTCAGGGCGCCGTCCCCACCCACACTGTAAGCGCCAGGCTGCAGGGCGAGCCTGCCCCGGGGTGCACGCCGGTCTCTGCCCCATGGGGTCTGCCGGGGACCAGAGCCCGAAGGCACCCCGTCACCCCTTCTCCCCACCCAGATGCCTCCTCTGAGAAGCCCCCCAGGAGGAGCACTGTGGTGGCGGGCAGAGCACCGAGCCACCCGCCCCTTCCCCCTTGACCCTCGGGCCTCTGTCCGACCCCGCTGCACCTCCAGGCAGGCTGGGCCTCGGACTTGCCCAGACGGCAGCCCAGCTCAGGCCCAGACACCGGGGACATCAGGCAGGAGGGGGAGGCCCTCCCTGGGCCTGGGGAGGAGCCTGCTCTGGCCACCTCGGGACAGGCAAAGCAGGCCCTCGGCCCCTGCCCCCGGGCATGGCTTGTCCAGACCACAGTGCAAGCAGGACAGAATGAGGGGCTGGCACGGAGTGGAGGGCTGCATAGAGAAACTCGGGGAGCACTGGACAGTCATGTGACGGGGTCCAATGCCAGCCCCACCACCCGAAAGCCATGTGACACTGGGCAAGTGTTTGCCCCGTCTGGGCCTGACCCCACGTCAACGAGCTGCAGGGGCGATGAGCTCCGCGCTGCATTGGTCCTCCGACTCAGCCTCTGACCAGCCAGGCTACGGAGCAGTTGGCGGCCTGAGGCCACGTGCCGGACAGAGGGCCACCGCCAGTGTGGGGCCCCGGGCCTCCCTCCCGGATGGGTGGCCAGGCTCCTGGGCTGGTCACGCAAGTGGCCACAGCACCAGCTGTGAGCCTGGTGTCGGGGTCGCCAAGGAGCAGCAGCCCCACAGCTCCGGGGGTGCAGGATTCTTAGGGTCCCCTTGCCACTCATTTTAATAGAAACAACTTTCTATTATTCTCAAGTGGTCAATGTTTTTAGAGCAGAAATTTGAAGCAGAAGTTTGAAAAGCACTGCCCGGAACGCCCCTCGGGACGGCCGCGGGGGACACGCAGCGCCCACGTCTGGGGGACACGCAGCGCCCACGTCGGGGGACACGCAGCGCCCACGCCTGGACCTTTCCCACCGCAGGCCTGCGTTTTGGCCCCGGGGACATGTGGCTGCCAGGCAGTGCCGCGTGCCCACGTCGTCGACCCCAGTCCACATGCTGCTGGCCTCAAAGTCCCCCAGGGCGCTGACCGCCTGGCCAGACCCGGCCTGTCGCACGCTGTCCGTTTTCGACAGCGCTGCCTCGCTGATGGGACTGGGCCCCCGGTCCCGGAACCACTTCGAACAGACCCGACCCAGCGCCCAGCAAGGAGCCCCCAGCGGCTGGCTCCCTGCTCTCTGTGACGGATGTGCTGAGCAGTCCCTGGGGAGGTGACCCCGTGGGGATGGACCCCCGCCGCAGGGCGAGCCCCTCCCACCAGGCGACGTCCCGGGTCTCAGGAAGCAGGGGGCCTCTGCGCAGAGCCCGGAGCCCTCCAAATCCGATTCGGTTCTCCACCCTGCCACTCTCGGAGCTCCTTGAGCCGGTGTCCCTGCCACCCCAGGACAGCCTGGGGCCTGAAAGCCATTCCCAAATGACCGCCAGCCCAAGACTGCCGGGAAGACGCGCAAGGCCCATGGGTGTCCCTGGAGCAGCATGACTTTGAGGTGGCAGGGACTTGGCAGAGAGGCCTCGATAAGACAGGAGGTGGGGCCTGCCCTGGGGACAGGCCAGCGGGGCCCAGCGCCCCCCGCCCCCCGCCCGCGTGCCAAGGGCAGCCAGAACATTCCAGCACCGCCCGGGAGGTGCCAGGAGGTGCCGCGCCTCCGCAGAGCTACACTCGGGGACCTTGAGTGGCCTCTGATCCCAGGGACAGAGGGGGCAGGAAAGCGGCCCCAGCCTCCGGGGGGCGTGGGCCCATCTTCTGTTTTGTGCCCGCCCAGCGAGGCAGGGATGGGTCTCTCCAGGGACACAGGGAGGTCAACTGGTCACCCAAGGGGATATGACAGGCTGGGGACAGCCAGGGACAGAGCAACACGTGGGGATTAACCACAAACAAACCGGGGCCCCTTTCCCGCCTTCACCCCTCGCCCACCCCCACCCAGCAGCTCGAGAGGCTCAAACCAGGCCGGGCCCCCATCCCTGAGACTGTCATGGTCACGTGGCACGTCAGAAGCAGCCCTGACTCCGGGATGGGCTGCATGGCCTCCCTGAGCCCGGCCCCGGTCTGTCACCCCCCAAACCCGGCCCCAGCTTGCCAGCCAGGCAGGTCTTCTTCCTGTGCCTCTGAGTGGCATCTGTCCCTCTGTCCATCCACACATCCCACGTCCTTCTGTCCTCCCCACGGCCAGCCTCGTCGGTGGCTGGTCTCCACCGGCCTCGCCCATGCTCCCGTTCACCCCACCCGCCCCAAGCTGTTTCTCAGGTGGGAGCACCCACCCCACTGGGTCACGAGCCCCTGGATGTGTCACTTAAACCGGCCGGCACCCCAGGCACACGGCGGTGAGCAGGAAGCGCCCCCAGGACAGTCGCACGCACTGGTGCTGGCCTGGCCGCTCTCTAGCGGCGGGGTCTGGTGGGGTGGCTGACGGCTCACGGCACACGGTCACTGCCCTGTCACCAGAGCAGCACATTCTGGAAGCTGAGGCCTTTGCTGGGAGCCTCCCAGCGGGAGCGAGGCTCAGGATGAGGCCAGTCAGAGGGAGGAGGCAAGCTGCAAGTCAACGCCAGAGACCAAGGCCCCGACCGTGACCCCACTGGCCACTCGCGCTCATGTCCAGAGGCCTGTCCACCTCACGCAGTGACCGAGCAGCCTCGGGGACAGCCATGACAATCCACCCACACCCGCATGGATCCAGAACCCAGGCCACCGATGGCTCCCCACACCCCTCGGAAAGACAGCAGGCTGGGTCTCTTTCTGGGACTGAGGTCACTGCCACCATCTGCCTCAGGCTTTGGCAAAGTTGGCCCAGGACACGGGGAAAGGCTCTGTCACCAGGACAGCCCATGGGACAGCGATCCACCCTGACCACACCGGGCATAAGGCTGGCCAGAGCCGCATCCACCGGCGGATCCTATCCAGAGCAGCCCTTGCAGGACGGCCGACCAGTGTGTCCAGCGGATGCTGGGGACAGCGTGCAGCCGTCCATTTCTCCATCACTCCATCCAATCGTCCTCCTGCCCGCCTGCCCGCCTGACCATCCACCCCCACCCATCCATCCACCTACCCCTTCATCCCTCACCTGTCCTTCTGCACATCCACCTGCTCACCCCCACCCTAAGGGACACCTAGTCCGTGCCAGGCCCCGCGCCGGCACCGGGGGACACGACCGTCCTTTCTTCCACCGCGGCCACAGCCCTCGCCGCCGAGGGCAGGTACACTTGTGCCTACGGGAGTTGACAGGCTGGAAACCAACCCCGACGCCCGCCAGCAGGGGACGGGTGGCAGGCACCGTGGCGCCACTGTGCAGCGGACTGTGACGCAGCGTGGAAAGGTGTCACGCCGTCACACACTTGACCAGCGCCTGCTGCGTGCTCGTCACAGGCCAAGCGCCGCGCTGGGCCCTCGGCGGCGTGTCTCGTGCTGGCGGTGGGTGCTCGGTAGATGCCGGGCCGGGCGCTGGGCGAGGTGTGCTGGCCGCGGCTCCAAGATACCGTTTCCAGTCCGTGCTGGGTCTCTAGGACGTGACCCATCGTCGGCCTCTCTCCCTTTATGTCCCCAGCCCGAGTCACGGAGAAGCCCGCACGCTGGGGGAGGGGGCTCCCCACCTCCCTCCCGGTCGTGGGGAACCTCCCGGCGCGTGGTGCGGGGGCGGGGCCGGCTGCCCTGGCTCGCAGACCCGTGTCCCGGCGTCGCGTGTTAAGAAGCCCGTCTTTCCCTTACTGCTTCGAGGTGCTGCCTGTAGCTCTGACCGAACTTTCCCAGACGGCTGAGTCCTGTCCCACTGCCGACCCGCCCGCCCTGGTGCCAGCGACACAGTTTAATCACCCGAGCGCTACATTTCGTAGCATGTGGAGCCGTCCCAGCCCAGAGCACACGTGAGACCTTTACAAGGGACCAGCTGGAGATGTCATCGAACAGAACACCGAACCATAACGCCCGTCGGGGTCCAACGTCTGAGGCACGAGGCCCCCCAGGGACCCCCCTGCTGCCCCCTCTGCCTGCTGAGGGCACCTCTGGGAGAGAGAGCGCGGTCCTCTGCCTGCGTCGGGCTCCCTCTGGTCACCCCCCGAGCTGGGCAGGCTGTGGGCGGCCTGGAGGTGGGGGCGGCCCTGGCCGGCACAGAGAGTGGCCCGGGCGGGAGGGAGTAGGGGGCAGGGCCAGGGGGTCCGCTCGGCCGGCCTGGCTCCACTTCCTGTTTTCTGACTCGATCTTCGCGCGGGGCTCGGCAGCAAACTCAGGAGGAAGCGGCGAGAAGCCGCCGTCCTGAGCATCCTCTTCAGCTGCCCGAGAGCGTGGTTCGGAGAGGGACAGAGAGGAGCCTCCTGGGAGGCCCGGGGGGACACCCACAGCCCCTGACCCTGCCAGTGGGGTGACCGGGAGCGTGACCACTGCCCAGACACAGGTGTGGGGCCAGCAATCCGGGGGGTGGGAGCTGGGCCGTCAGGTGCTTCCTGAGGTGGCGGCAGGAGCTCCCGCAGGTCGGGGGGACGGGGGCGCGGGCGGCAAGGGCGCCCTTGGGCATGCAGGACCGACGGCTGGAGCGCGGCCTCCTCTTGCTCGAGGACATCGCATAGTGGCAGCCTCTGGGCAGCAGCGGAGCGGGCTCCTGGACGGGGCTCCACCCCAGTGGCGGGGCCTCTGCTTCCCCACCCGCAAGTCACCCAGAGTCCCAGGGTGACAGGCGGGGCCTGAACCCCCTGCCCTGGCCCCCGCAAGCCGGCGTGGCAGAGGGACACACGGATGGGACGAGCCTGCGCCATCACTGGAGCAGACGCCCTCCCGCGGGCCGCTGCAGCCAGGGCTCCGGGCCGCACGGGAGCACGTTCTGCAGAGGGCGCGGGCTCTTCCTGGCACATGCTGCCCTGTACCCAAATCCCCCCAGAAGCGCCGCTCCGTGATTGACAGCACGGGTGCCCCTCGCCCTCTGACTTCTTGCCCAGGCAGGGCTGCTGGGAAGACGGATGCATTCCTGGGGAGAGGATCTGAGGACCCCCGGGGCCTGCGAGACCCCCCACCTGCCCGGCGAGGGCCCCGGCGGCCTCTGTCCGCCACTTTGAGCCCATGCTTCTCCCGGACTCAGGAATGCAGCTGGACAAAAATACCAGCAGACGGATGTCGTCAGGCCCGGGCTGGCCGCGGACTTGGAGCCGCCGGTCCGCAGGCCTGACCGCACAGCTGGAGCATGGCCAGGAGTGGGGAGAGGGCAAGGAGGGGGCGTGGGCTCCAAGCCGGACACCAGGTGACCCTTTCGTGAGCATGTGTCCCTCTTGGGTATTGGCTGAAGGTCAACACCGCCCCCAGCGGCCCTGCCCACTGGCTCGGACCCTCCAAAGCCCGGGAGCCATGCGACCAGCATACAAATGCCCCGCACAGAGCCCAGAGCGCTGGAGGCTGGAGCCCGAGATCCAGGTGCGGGCTGGTCCCTCCGAGGCCTCGCTCCTGGGCGTGCAGACAGCCGTCTCGGGGCGCACGGCGCTCCCTCAGTGCGTGTGTGCGTACTCGTCTCCTTCCAAGGACACTGTCAGACCGGTGTGGGGCCCGCCGGCGTGAGCACGTTTCACCTGAACCACCTCCTTGAGGACCCCATCTCCAAACGGTCACTTCCTGAGACGCTGGGGGCCAGGGCTCCAGCATACTTTTTTGAGGGGCTTCATTCTACCCAAACAGAGGGCAGCTGAGCAAACCCACGTGAGCGCACGTGTCAACACCTCCGGCACACAAAACGGCCCCTCCCGTCACCCCCTCGCCCGCTGGGGCCCCGCAGTGTCCGTGTCCCAGCCCCCGCTGCTCGTATGCAGGCCTTCCTGTCAGCGCTCAGCGGCCCCTGACGCCCCCCACATCTGCCCTCCCGGGACAAAGCCCCCCGGCCCTCCCGCCCCT
>NW_006435764.1:1353514-1357146 GCF_000325575.1 Pteropus alecto | reverse complement strand
CTCAGTGCCAGGCGCGGGCGGACGTCCTGTCCGCCCGAGCAACCCTGCCCGAAGGTGCCGGCAGGAGGAGGTGCAGACTCGGAGGGCACAGGGACCTGGCAAGGTGGCCCAGCCTTGGGGACACACTCGGACGCCAGGCCTGTCCCTGCCCCATGTCTGAGCTCCGTACACCGCCTGGCCAGCCCCACGTCCTGCGCCAGGCAGCCTCCGACCTCAGACCTGAGTGCCCGCCGGGAGGCCCTTCCGGCCCCAGCCCCTCCTCTGCTCTGCACCCCTCCCCCGCCCCCGCCAAGTTCCCTCTGAGCCTGCAGAATGTGGAACCCCAGCCTGGGCCCAGGTGGGCACTGGCGGCCACCAAGCAGGCCCTGCGGCCAGTGAACTGGCCTCCTCTTTCGGAAAGGCGGGCAAGCTGAGCCCAACAAACGGCCAGGGCTGGCTTCCAGCACCGTTAATGATTAACGCCACCGTGCAGGTGCCGCCAAAGCCTCCGGAAAGTTCTTGGGGCCCTGGGAAGGCACTGGCGGGAGGGCGGGCACAGGTGGCACCAAGCCGAGTTTCGGAGTCTAGCCCCTGTCCACGCACCCCCAGGACCCTCCGTCGACCCCCCTTCTGAGCCACACCAGACCTCCTGTGTCCCCCAACCACAGTGGATGCTGACCACAGGGGGCGCTGTCACCTGCAGGGGGAAACTGAGGCACAGAGAAGGGGCTTGCCCGGGTCTGACGGCCACGGCGGCGGCCGAGGCTTGCGTCCGGGCTCGAGGGCGGGAGGGCGGGAGGGGAGCAGCTGGGGTCTGTGCCTGTCGTGCTGCAGGGCGGAAGAGCTGGGGCAGGCGAGAGGAAGGGGGGGGTCCTGGACCCCTGGGACCAGAAACCCCTCACCAGCCAGGGAAGGGGTGAGGACCCTGGGGCAGTCTTGGTCCCGCCCTCCATGGGGGGGTCGTGTTGCAGCCCAGCAGCCAGGGTGAGACGCTGGGGGAGCCCCGGCATCTCCCCTGCCCGACCCACCCACGGCTCACCACGTGCTCCACTGGGGTGGGAGCCGCCACACAGCGGGGACACGAAGGCCTCAGGAGAGGACGGGGGCAGGGAGCCCGGCGGACAGGACAGTGGCCAGGGCAGCAGCGTCCTGCCCCCTGACCCCGGCAGACAGGGCCGGCCAGGCGCGTACGGGATGGGCCAGGGGTTCCCCGTCGGGGATAGGACAGGATGTCCTGCTGGCTTCGCCGACTGCGGCTCCCACCTCGACCCGCCCCCTCGAGGCCAGGCCTGGCCTTCGCGCCCGGAAACCAAGCCGGACCCCGGCGGGTGACACACTTCACAACCCGCTCGCCAAGGACAGGGCTCTCTCCGCGGCTGTCTGAGCCGCTGCCAGGAGAAACGCCGGGGCCACAGCGCCTGCCACGCGCCCCCCCTCACATCCGACCACTCGGCCGAGGCCACCCCTGCCGTCCCAGCTCTGCTGACCTCCTGGAGGTGAGGGGGCCACCTGCCCGGGCCCCAGACGAGCGGCTCGCCCAGCCTGGCCGGGGTCCACCTCTACCTACAAGGGAGGGCTGCGCAGGCATCCACTCCCCGAGGCCACAGCACGGCTGTCACGGGACGGGGCCCGGGGTGGGAAGAGACCGACCCAAGGTCACGCCATCCCGTTCCCCGGGCGCCACACGGAGGCTGCTCGGCCCCCGTCTCAAAAGCCACCCTGCCCTGCCAGCTCCTGGGAGGCTGGGCGAAGGCAGACCGCGCCGAGCCGACTTCCGAGAGCTAAACAATCAGAATCAGGAAGAAAACACAGTGTAAGCAGAGACTTCCTCTGGGCGGCGAGCCCTCCTCCTCCGCCCGGCACCGCTGCGGCACGGAGCTGGTGACACTCGCCGGCTGGCCTGCATCCCCGGGACGCGGATCAGAGGGGTGTCTGCCCACAGCCCTCCAGGACGAGGCACCGCGGTGCCGCCGGGCAGTCCTCTGCCCGTGCCTCCCCCACCTCTGCCAGGAGCAGGCGGCGGCTGGGCAGGGTCCCCTCCAGGCCCCGACTGTGGAGTCCACCCTACCCCTGGGCATCTCGCGAGTCTGGGGTCCAGCAGGTGAGGGCGGGGAGGCAGGGAGCCCATGCACACAGCGGCACCCACAAGCCTGGCATTGGCTGGTGTTTGCGGAGCGGCACCGGACACAGGTGGGGTCCTTTGAGGTCACTGCACACGAACACCCTGAGACAAGCCACTTGGGCTGCAGCTGTGGTCAGGACCGCCCTGCCACACACCCGCGACAGCCACGGCTCAGGTGCCCTCTGAGGCTTCGGGAGGGTGGGGGCTGGGGCGGGGAGAGGCTTGCAGACAGTGGCCCATTCACGTTTTTAGGGACATCGCTTTTCTGTCCCTCTTGCTACGGAAGGCCTGCCCCGCTCAGCAGGGTGGGGCAGCAGGCCTGGCACCACCCGCGCTCCCAGAGCTGAGGCTGCCCCGCCTGCTGGCTCACCTGCCCAAGGCCGAACGATGCTCCAAGCCCACGGCCTGGCTCCCGGTGCACCCCTGGGGACCCCTGGTGAAAGGAAACAGGGCCCTGGACACCCCCAGAGCTCCCCCAGCCCCAGGCCAGCTGAGGCAGCAGGGATGAGCATGCCACTAGGAAGCCAGAGGAGCCCCCAAGATCAGCATGGGACGACCGAGTGGAGGCTCACAGAACAGAGGCTGGCACTGTACCAAAAGGCCCTGGCAGGGCGGCCAGGAAGTAGAGCCACGGGACAGCAGTGGGGGCAGGCCCCGGGCAGGGCGGCCCGGGGTAACTTCCTCGTGCCCCTGTCCCTGGGCACCCGGGCGCCCCGCCCTGCCCCACGCGGGCGTGCCACCTGGGGGCTGGAGCCACCTGGGTAACAGCCGGGGCCAGGTGCTGCCCACAGGGCCCTGCTCTCTCCTGATTGACAGCTGGCAGCTCGGGCCCAATCCCTCCCCTCCACGTGCTGCTCCAGGCTCCTCTGCTTCGGCCCAGGTTTTGGTGAGCTTGACTCTGGGAGGGCACTACGCTGACTGCTCAGGGGTCACCGCCAGCCTGCCAGCCCCCAGGGCAGCCTTGCCCCTGCCGCCCAGGAGACTGCCCCCACCGGGCCTGCCTGGACCTGGAAGGTCTGGGATGTTGCTGCCCCAGGAGCTTGGGGACTCCTGCCAGCGGCCCTGGGGACTTCTGTCCCCTGCACCCAAAGGCGTGCTCCCTGGCCCACGTTGCTGAAGGATCGGCACCTGGACCGCCCCTCCAGGGGGGAGTGGCGCCAACTCCTGGCTGGGCGCCCCTCCCCAGCTGGCTCCCCCTGACCCACACACACACACACACAGGCCTGGGCCAGGCCAGCGGGGAGTTTCCCATCTCAGCCTCAGGTGACCCTCACGGGGTCAGACCCCAAAGTCCCTGACTTCAAAGGACGGGCTCCGCGTAGGCAGCCGGCAGCAGGTGGCGCGTGCCCTGCGCTCCCGCAGCGCCTCCCCGGCCTGCAGAGAAAGCCCCTCGGCGGGCGGTACTCACACGGCGAAGTGGTAGACGAAGCACTTCCAGCCGGTGGGGCGCTCCAGGAAGTTGTAGACGCGGCCCTGGATGTGGGTGCGCGCGAGCAGCGGGCGGCGCGCGCTGTAGATGGAGACGCGCGGG
>NW_006435764.1:1351970-1353286 GCF_000325575.1 Pteropus alecto | reverse complement strand
CCGCGGGCCAGACACCCCGCCCCCCCCGGCCAACGGCACGCCTGGGGCGCCCCTACCCGCGCCCAACCGCGCTCACCTGCTCGGTGCTGCCCCGTCTGCGCCCACCTGTTCCGCCGGCGCGTTTCGCATTGGCCCTCTCGGCCCCGCCCTCGCCCACCTGCTCCGCTCCACCTGCTCCCGCGTGCCGGCCCCAGCTCACCTGCTTGGGCCGACACCCCGCCCCCCCCGGCCAACGGCACGCCTGGGGCGCCCCTACCCGCGCCCAACCGCGCTCACCTGCTCGGTGCTGCCCCGTCTGCGCCCACCTGTTCCGCCGGCGCGTTTCGCATTGGCCCTCTCGGCCCCGCCCTCGCCCACCTGCTCCGCTCCACCTGCTCCCGCGTGCCGGCCCCAGCTCACCTGCTTGGGCCGCGGCGGAGCACCTAGCGGAGCGGGAAAGGAAGGCGCCGGGCTGGCAGGTGCAGCGACAGCGAACGGCGCGTCTGGGACAGGAGGGCCGCATAGGGCGCAGTCGCCCACTTTACTCTCTCTGTGCCTCGCCGGAGAGGAGGTGGAGGGAGGAAGGGGAAGGAAGGGTCCCGTGGGGCGCGCGCGGACTGACCCTCCTGGCGCCCGGAGGACAGTGTCAGCCCCCGAAAATTCTGAGCGCCCCCCCGCGACGGTGCCCCGGGCGCAGGCGCTGCGGGCAGAGGAGAATGTAGCCCTGTCTGTGCCCACAAGGGCTGCTGAACACCGGAGGCAGGACGGGGCCGTTGACAGGCGCCGCCAGTGGGAGGCCGCGGGTTGGGGCGTGCGGCGCCTGCGCAGACAGCAAGGACGGTTGCGGACAGGGTTCGACCAGCAGGCATGGCGGCCTGGCAGCCGGGGCAGGTCAGGGGAGAAGCATTTGTGCCACCCCAGGAGCACGGAGAATGGGTGATTTGTTCTCCTGGCCCAAAGAGGCTGCTGCTGGGCCGGGTGGGTTTCCCGGGGTGGGGGTGGGGGCGAGTGATGGGGTCAGAAGGTTTGAGCAGGCCTCCCACACTGCCTCCTCCCGCCATGGCGGTGCGGCTGTTTGGGTCCCTACACATTAAAAGGGCGCCAGGGTGGAGGATGGGGTGACGAACAGAAAAAAACGGCCTCTGGAGACATTGCCCTGGACAGAGGGATAACTAGCTGCCCCCAGCCATGTAAGAGTCCCATAACTTATGAGCTACCTCTCAGGTCTTCACTGAACACCCCAGGCTGACTTATTTCATGTACCCCTCCTCCCTCCCCACACACCCACACACCAGCTCCCCATGGTGGGGGGAGGGCCATTCTGGCCCCCACCCCGC
>NW_006435764.1:1347661-1350447 GCF_000325575.1 Pteropus alecto | reverse complement strand
TGGCAGTGAGTGAATGCAGTCGTGATTCTGTGTGCTCTGCTTTTGTGTGTGTTTCTGTATTTAAAACATTATGATAAGTAGCCGCCCAAGCACCTGGGGAGGCTTCTGGGGGCGGGGGGGCGGTCTGTCCCACGCAGGAGCCTGCTCTGGGTATCCTGGCCCCGTCCGTGTGGGACGCGGGATGCTGGGGCAGATGGGAGGCTGGAAGGAGTCTCGGCGCCCCCTGCAAGCTCAGAGGAGCTGGTGGGGGACCTGGGGAGGGCCGAGGATGGTGGGCTGAGAGACGGGCGCTAGGCGGGAGGTGGGGGGGACGGCCAGGTGCACAGGCAACCGGAAGTAGGGCTGGGGCTGCACTGGGCTCAGGGACCAGCGGCCCAGCTGAAGGCGGGGCGGGGTGGGCGGGGCCGGCCCACGGGAGCAGGAAACACAAGCCAAACCTGCTCACCGGTGGGCGGTGGACCTGGCCCAGCCCCCTGGCTCGCAGCTGCCCTCCAGATTTCTCCTCCACTGAGGAAAGCCGGGCCTCCCCACGGCCCTGCCCCGGGGTCCTGGGGGCTCTAAGCCCTCGGCGGGTGCCCGTGCCACACCTTGGGTCCCGGGCACAGAGGACGACAGACCTATCCAAGGTACCCCACACTGCCTCTCAGGCCCACAGGCTGTGTCAAGGCCTCAGAACATTCTGGAAACACTGCACTCAACTTCTCTCAGCAAGACTTTGCCAACACCTGTCTGCACACCATACCCGCATTCTGTGGGGTCAGAGGTCAATGAGGGAGACCCAGCTGCCCCGACTGCAGAATCACACACCCACACTCACCCCTCCTAGCCCAGGACCCAGGGGCCCGCTGGCCAGTGGGTGAGGGGGGCTCTCTGTGGGTTTTCTTTGGTCTGAGTGTTGGGAGAGGGGTGGCCTCGCGAAGAGCCTTGTGGCCAGCACTGCAAGTACCCTGTGTTCCCCTCCAGTCACCCTGCCCCCGGCTCTGAGCCTGCTCCCCTCCAGGTAGACATCTTGGGGACCAAAGTCCCCTGGAGCCTTGAAGGTCCCCAGTTCAGGAACCCTGAGTAGCAGCCGCTGGACAGAAAAGTCAGGTGTGGGTTCGGGGTGAGCTTCCAGCTGGCAAAGTCACCTTGGGACACCTTTGCTGGGAATCTGCACCACTTGCAAAATCAAGACATGGATTTATTCTGACTGCCAGGCCAGCTGTCGTAGGATGTGCAGTCTGGAGCCCTCTTTGGCAAAATCACCCTGAAACGTGCACCCTTAGACACTCCCCTGATCCATCACTTTCCTGTGTGACCTGTTATCATGAAGTCAGGGCCCTCTAAGCCAGGCGGGACCTGGGGGCACGCGCCTGCCCAGCGTACGCGGGGAATGAGGCCCACACGCCTCGATTCTGATCACCAAGACCCGAGACCTCCCCAGCCATCACGGGGCTGCTGCCCGAGAGAGCAGCCCATTGCCCACGAGCGGCCCTCAGCTGACCCTCCCAGGCAGCAGGCTGCCTCACAGGCCAGGAGCCCAGGCAGTGCCCACCTGGGGCATCTGATGAGCTCCCAGGCCTTTCCTTGCTGGAGAGACCAGTGGGTGTCCCCGGTCACTCAGAGAATGAAGGGCGGGGGACCGGGACTAGGTGGCTTGTCCTTAGTCTTTCGAGGCCATGCTATAGGAGGCAGTTTCCTGGCCCAGGCCTGTCTACCCTGCTGGCGCTCAGCACTTCTGCTGCAGGCCTGGCCCTCGGAGGCCGTCTACATGGCCTCTCTTGGAGCGGAATGCAGGCTGGGCCTTAGCAGAGAGTGGATTTGGAGGGGTGGGTGAGCAGATCAGGGCACGGGCTGGCAGAGAGGCCAGGGGGCAGCGGAGCCAACGGCCCACAGGAGGAGCACAGCGGAGGTAGCGGGTGAGACTCAGCTGGCCTGCCGCCCTTCGTTAGGCACCACTGAGCTCCCGGCCTTGCTGGGCTGTGACGTGGGGGACACCAGGGTAGGAGACGAGGCTCTCTCTGCCTTGGGGACAGTGATCCTGTCTGGAGACACGCAGACTGCAGGAGAAACCACACGCTGCGGAGAGCTTCGCCCAGCCCCCACCCCTGCTCCCCCCACAGCCGCAGAACCTGGGGAAGAGCTGTCCTCACCCCAGCGTGTGGGCACCCTGAGGGCTGAGTGACTCATCTGTACCACGAGTCCGGGGCCCAGGGGAAGGTAACACATGGGGAGTGGGTGACTAGAGAGGAATGAATGCATGCAATGCATGGGGGAGATGGGTAGATGGATGGAGGGGTGGACGAATGGATAGAAGGATGGATGGTGATGGGTAGGTGATGGATGGCTGGGTGGCCAGGTAGAAAACAGAGAAATGGACAGATGGATGGACAGATGGATGGATGGAAGGACGGGTAGATGGGTAGATGGTTAGATGGATGGGTAGGTGGGTGGGTGGATGGATGATGGATGGATGGATGGAAGGATGATAGATAATGGGTGGGTGGATAAATGGATAGATGGATGGATGATGGATGGATGGATGGATGGGATGGATGGAATGGATGGATAGATGGATGGATGGATGGATGGATGGATGGATGGATGATAGGTGGATGGATGGGTTAGTGAAAGGGTGAGTGGATGGATGGATGGAGAGGTTAATGGATGGATGGATGGGTGGATGGATGGATGGATGATGGATGGATGGTTGGATGGATGATGGGTGGATGGATGATGGGTGGATGGATGGATGGAGGAATTAATGGATGGATGTATGATGGATAGATGGATGGATGGATGATGGG
>NW_006435764.1:1339933-1347089 GCF_000325575.1 Pteropus alecto | reverse complement strand
GGAGGATGGATGATGGGTGGGTGGATGGATGGATGGATGGATGGATGGATGGACATGATAGATGATGGGTGGGTGGATGGATGGATGGGTGGATGGATGATGGGTGGATGGATGGATGGATGGAGGAGTTAGTGGATGGATGGACGGATGGATGATGGGTGGATGGGTGGATGGATGATGGGTGGATGGGTGGGTTCGGGGAAAGGTGAGTGGATGGGTGGCAGTGGCAGTGGGTAGGTGAGTAGATGAAGGGCAGATGGACCACCCTTCTCCCAGTTATTTGCATAAATGTCACCTTCCCTATTAGGTATTCCTTGACCGGCCCATTTACAAATAAAATCCCCAGCCACTGGCTCTCCCTGCTGTATTTCACTCCACGCTCGATAATTTCTTTCTTTCTTTTTCTCTCCTCTCTTTCTTTGTTCATGGTCGGTCTCGCCTGACATCTAGCATGGGGTTGGGACAGAGAAGCTGCCCGACAGATCTGTGCCAGATGACTGAATGAGCCCATGGGAGATGGAACGGCTGAGGAGCAGGTGGGTGGGCGGGGGCCTGATGGGATGGGGCGGGGTCCACCTGTAACTTAATGGCCCTTAGGCGCCTCTTTTCTCCTGCAGACCCCAGGGAGGGAGGGTTGGCTTCCAGGCCTCCTCAGGAGCTAAGAAGAAGGGGACAGAGGGGCAGCTGGGACCAGTGGGGCTGGGGTCCTCCGGCCCTGGACACACCCGGAGCTCCAACCGAACCTATAGGGCAAGAGCCTGTATGTCCACACAGACATACACAGTGTGTCCACCCACAGAAACACACACAGTGTGTCCACACATACGCACAGGCACTCACAGAATGTGTCCACACACAGACACACACAGTGTGTCCACACGCAGAGACACACACACAGTGTGTCCACACATACGCACAGGCACTCACACAATGTGTCCACACACAGACACACACAGTGTATCCACACACAGACACACACACAGTGTGTCCACACATACGCACAGGCACTCACACAATGTGTCCACACACAGACACACACATCTACTGGCCCTTGCACAGACGCTCACCCAGAGCTTGGGGTAGCAGGGGCTGCAGCAGGTTCTAAGGACACCAGCTCTGTCCTAAGCGTCTTCCTGTCCCCACAGGCCCCAGGAGGAGATGTTGTCACCGTCCCTGTTTTACACTGGGTCCTGGACCCACAGCTGTTAAGGGAATCTCTGTGGGTGGCACACGGCCCCTCACACGCAGGCCCACGGCGGGCACGCGCACACGCAGAACACACAGTCGCCCGCCCGCTCCTCGCTGACACCTGTCCCCAGTGGCCAGCGTGGACGCCGAGGAGGGTGCCCAGCTTGTCTGCAGTCCTGCGGGGTGTCCTCAGGCCTCCTTCTCCGAGGAAGGGCGGGCGATGGAGCGGGGCCAGTGGCCACGCCCAAGTCTGGCTCAGCCCCCTTCGGCCTCTCTGTCTCTGTCCCAGCATCGTGATGGCCAACGCCTCCTCCCAGGCCCTGTCCCAGCATCATGATGGCCAATGCCTCCTCTCAGACCGGTGGCCCGACGGCAGGCACCGCCTATGGGCCAGGGCCAGAGGCCAGGCCAGACAGAGCTCATGCTGCCACCCTCTGGCCCTTCCCAGTCCCTGCTCCTGGGGCAGGGGTCACAGACCACGGTCCAGGATGCAGCATCCTGAGCTCACAAGAGCCTGATGGTCACTTTAGGGAGAGGACACTGGCTATGGCTGTGGGGTGAGGGCCCACGAGGAGCAGCTGCAGAACGCTGGGACCCCTTAGGGGGGCGAAAGGGCTGCCGAGTCCCCTGAGTCCTGTGGCTGGGCTGCAGGAAGACCTGCGTGTGGGGGGTCAGCAAAGACACGTCTGCCTCACAGGGGCGTGGTGGGGGGTGAGTCTGGGCAGCTCAGCGTGGACGACCCTCAAACGGAGTAGCCCGCTGGGCTCTCGGCCTCCATCGTGGGTGCCTGGGTCAGCCCAGAGCCCACGAACAGGGGCCCGGGCCTGCAGAGCCTGCCGGAGTGGCCAGAGGCGGCTACCCCCCAGGGACCAGGGCAGGGACCTTCCTGGTGACAGAGGGACACATTGGCCCCTTTCTCAGTAGCTTTCACAAGGTTCAGCCTTGGAGAAGAGTGAACAATAGGGTCAGAGGACACCCCCACGCCAGCGGGAGCCCCAGGCCTGCTGGCCTCTCTCGGAGTTGTGGCCTCAGTCCTACAGGGAAAGGCGCAGAGGGGTGCCAGAGGGCTGGGAGTCTCCTGTGGCGCCCAGCACGCCCTGGGGGAGGGCTGCTGGCTGGGGTGGCATTCACGGGGGGCCGGCCCTCACCCCCTCCCCTCCCTCCCTGCAAAGCCTCAGCCAGTGGCAGAAGACTGCGCAGGTGGCTGTGGTCACTGGGATTGGCATCCAGGGATAGAGGCTTGTGGGGCTGGACGTGGCCTCTCCCCAAAGGAAGCATCGCGGGAGCTCAATCCCACGCGTGCGCTGCTGGCCCCAGGGCCATCTGTGGCTGGAACAGGGATGAAGGCGGCTGCAGGTAAAGCTGGAGCACAGGCCAGCTCGGACGTCCCTCCGGACAGCTGAGTGCACACAGGTGGCCCCTGCACGCCTCAGGACCTGTGCAGCCGCGGCCCGGCCTGCGCTGAGCCCAGCCCCTCCGGGCCCTGCCTCCCACTGGACCCAAGGACTTGCCCGGACACCCCGCTTCTCCCGCGGCGGCTCACGCACAGGCACACTCATGCGTTCACTCTGTCACATGCTCATTCATCCAACAGCTTGGGCTCCGGGCCTGGAGGGAGCAGTGAGCACCCAGCGGCCAGCAGCCCGAAGCGGGAAGCAGACGCACGGCAGATGAGTGAGCGCAAGTCACTTCAGCGGGGCGGGCTGTCCGATAAACAACTCCAGTGTCACAGAAAGGGGGACCCAGGGCCGGCGCCCCGCGCTGGTGGGGCTGGGGGCTGGGCGAGGGGGCCAAGCCAGGGCCAGGCGGCCGGGCAGGGAGGCGGCAATGGGCAGGACGGGCTGGTGATGGGGTTTTCTTGTGGGGTAATGGGGAGCCACGGAGGGTTGTGGGAAGGGGAGGAGCCAGTCTGGACTGGGGGTGGCCAGGGAGGGGCGTCCAGCGATGGGTTTCAGAGGTGGAGGGGCAGGACCGGACAGAGGAAAGGAGGGGACAAGGACGGGGTGTCCCCATGGTCTCTGAGGCTCCGGGACACCCCCTCAGGCTCCACATGCCCCAGGCTGGCAGAACCCACCGGCCAGCAGGGAGAGGTGCCTGGGTGTGTGGCCCCGTGGCCCCCAGCCTCCATCAGCATCTCCCTTCCAGAGCCTGCCCGAAGGCCTGTGGGGTCCTTGCCCGGGAGCCTCACTTTGCTGGAGCCTGGCATTTTCCGAGGGGCCTCAGAGAGCCCCTGTCCTCTGGCTGGGCTCGGGGGAAGCCCCGGTGTGCCAGCCCTCGGGCGGCTGTTGTGGGGGTGACCCGAGCCCCTGTGCCTGGGCAAAGCCACTGGAGCCTCCACCCAGGACCGCGGTCATCTGCCCGGACTCTGCCCGCGGTCCTGGGCGCCCTCTGGTGGCCAACGGGCCAGGCCGGAGAGGACACAGCGGGGGTGTCCCAGCGTGCTGGTCTGGATCTGGCCCCGCCCCTCCCCGAGCTCAGGGGAGGGAGAGTCCCTGGGAAGGGGTCCTGGGCGTCTCTCTGGGGAAGGGGCACACTGAGTGTCCCCCAGAAGCTCCCAGAAGCCGGATCCCCACTTTCCAGAGAAACCGAGGCCCAGAGGCCACATGTCCCAGCGCCCTGTCCTGCCCCTGGGTGAGGGGACAGTGTTCAGGTAATGGCCACGGTGCCCGAGAGCCAGCCCAAGCCGGCCACTCTTCTGGGAGGACGACACGCCCTGGGGCCGAGGCCTTGTGGCTCTGCAGGACCTAGGATGGGGGAGGGGCCGCCCCCGCCCCAGGCCTCCAGGGGACGCTGCCCTGGGCTCAGCCGGCCCCACGGGAGGGAGATAAGCCGAGGCCCTCCGGGGAGCCGAGGCATGTCAGCGAGCGACCCTGGCTGGACTCTGGGCCACAGGCCACCACCAGACAGAGCCCACCGTGGGCACAGCAACAGGCAAGGCGGCCCCGCAGCCACCCCCACATGGGGTCACCTCCCTGGCTTTGGCCAGAGCGGGGCTGCAGGCTGGCCGTGTGGACATCAGTGCCCACCCCGCCCTGCGTCGGTCACCGCATTGGCTGCCCGGGTGCCGGGAGTGGCCAGGGAGGGGCGCAGCTGCAGGTGCCCGCGCTGTGGGCAGCTCCGCGTCTCCTTGGCCAGCAGCAGCGCCATGTCCTGGTGCTGGGGAGAAAGCAGGCAGGTAGGTGCCTGGAGCCACCGGCTCCCGGGTGGGAGCTGGCGTGGGGGCCCTCGTCCTGGGCAGGGTGGGGAGCTGGGGCAGGAGGGTGGCCTCACCGCCCTGGGTCTGGACGTGGGCGACATCGGACCAGCAGCCAGGAGAGGCTCGGAGGTGGCAGGTGCGGGGCAGGGGCTGAGGGGCACACGGGGCCCCCTCCAGACCCAAGGCCTCCACACCTGGCCCAGGGAGACCCCTGGGTCCTCACTGTGGGGGAGGGAGGTTGGAGGGGCCACAGCGCCAACCGCTGTCCGCGGAGTGTGGACTGCTCAGCGCTTTCCCGTGGCCACCGCTGCCTTCCAGCACCTCGTGGAGGGGAGGGGGCCCTGGGAGTCTGGGGGGTGGGGTGGCCATGCAGCTTGGGGAGGGGCTGCACCGTGACCCCCGGGACCCGGCTGCCCAGTGCTGCCCACGCTGATGTCCTTTCTCTGGTGGCCGCCTGCCCCCAGAGCAAGGACCCCCGGCGCCTAGGCCATCGGGGTGAAGATCTGCGTGCCCACCCCCTCAGGACTCGGGCAGGATTCCCGCACAGGACCCCCCTGCCGCCCCACCCCCTCCAGGAACAAGGGAGATGTTAAGAATATGGACACCTGCTCATGCAAATCCATTTGCATCCCCTTCCCATTTGGTGGCCGCATTTGCCTGGAGTCTGGCACAGTGCCACCCCCGGCACCCGGCACCATGCCCCGATGTCCCCTGTCCCCTCGGCCCCGGGCTGGGGGCTGGGGTCCAGGCCAGGCCTGCTGGGCTGTGGGGTGACAGGCGGTGGTTTGTCCCCCAGGGAAGGTGAGGCCGGCCCTCCGCACTCCAGCTGTCCCATCAGTGGGGACAGAGACCTGGGGGCACTCCAGGGCCCCCTTGTGAGGCAGGGCCATCCTTGCCAGGCCCCCTCCTTGAACCAGCTGAGGCTCACGGGGTATGAGCATGTTGGTGCTGTCCTGGCCTCAGAACCCCCAATCCCCATTCGGCACCCCCGCTTTCTGGCCACGGGTCAAATGTGGACAGAAATGACCCCGATGGTGGCCAGGCGTGACGGGGCCCTGGCAGGAGTGAGGAGGGCCGTCTCTGGGGTCTCCGCTCTGCCCCCCACATAGAGTATGCTCGCCCCACCTTGCTGCACATGCTTGGAGTTTGAAGAAGGTACCCCAAGATTCTCGTCCACCCCGAGTCTCAGAATGCAGCCTGATCTGGAACAGGGTCTCTGCAGGTGTGATTAGCTAAGACGAGGTCACGCGGGAGTAGAGGGAGCCCCAATCCAATGACCGGTCCCTGTAAGAAGAGGGACATTTGGACAGAAACACACAGGGGAGGCCACGCGAAGATGGAGGCAGAGGCTGGGGTGACGTGGCCACCAGCCCAGGAGCCCCCGGAAGCTGAAGGCAGCGGGAAGGACCCTCTCCGCAGCCTCCGGAGGGAGCGGGGCCCGGTGACCCCTGGGTACGCAGTCCGCAGGACTGTGTACAGCTGCCCCGGACGCTCCTACACAGCTCCTGGCTTGTCCGCCCCGCCCCCCCTCCACACACACCCAGGCCTTGTCCTCGGACACCAGCCGGTGTATTAAAAGCCAATGGTCACCGGCTTGGAAAGGCCGCCTTCAAAAACCCCCGCCCGCAGCCTGGGCACCAAGGTCCCTCTCCAGGGCTTGGGGGTGGAGGGTTTGCATCCCTCCCCCCGCCTTAGGGCTGTGTCCAGGACCCTTTGAGGCCACTGTGGGACTCAGGGGTGGGGCAGGGGACCCGTGTGCGACCACACAGCCAGTGGGACGCCGGACCTGGCCTGGGCTGGCAACACGCATGCGGGCCGGCCGATGACCGCACAGAGGGTTCCAGGGAGGCCACAACGAATGACCACAGACTGGGCCTCTTAAAACAGCCTCCCGTGATCTGGAGCCAGGAGTCCCAAATCGAGGAGTCACGGGGCCACGCTCCCTCCCGTGGCTCCCCGGGAGGCCCAGGTGTTTCTGGGCTGGAGGCAGCATCCGTCCCCTCTCCGCGGTGACAAGGACAGCAGCGGGTGGATGAGGGAGGGTCCTCAAGATGCCATCGAGCATAGCCGCATCTTGCGAGGAGCCTGCTTCCACAGAAGGCCCCAGGACGTGGGGCTCAGACACCGTCCTGGGGGACACAGCGGGGACCGTGACAGCACAGGTCCCTGTGGTGCCCTGCTCACCGCCTGTGGGCACACGCGGCCCCTCTCCAAGAATCGAAGGGCTGGCTGGCCCTGAGGACAGGAGCCACCAGTGCGAGGGGCAGCGGGAGGGGCTCCTGTCACAGGGCCTGTCCTGGCTGGGCTCCGCCCAGGGCGCCTATGGGGGCAGGGCCAGGGCGGTGGGAAGCTGGAAATGACTCAGCGGGGGGCGGGACTGCCCACTCCCTTGCTGGACTGGGCACCTCTGGAGCAGCCAGAGGACCAAGCCCCGCAGGACGGGCCTCGAGGGGCAGGGCCGCCCGGTCTCCGGAACCCAGAGCCCCACAGCCTCTGGAGAGGGCAGGATGTGCCGGGCAGTGAGGCCGTGGAGCCTCAGTGGCCATGATGGCCATGGCTGAGGGCAGGAGGATGGGAGATGCCGGGGGCAGGTCAGAGAGGTGCTGGGGACACTTGCAGGTGGGCAGCGTGGTGGGACCCAGCTTCCGGTCACATGGGCCAGCCCTTGGGTCTCTGCAGCATGGAGGGGCTGATGCATCCGAGCCCCCGGCTGTGGGAGGTCAGGTGGCATGGCACTGGGCACAGCCTGGTGGCAGGGAGGGGGGGCCCACA
>NW_006435764.1:1310223-1339445 GCF_000325575.1 Pteropus alecto | reverse complement strand
GCCGTGGCGGTGGGGGTCCAGGCGGGGGGGCTGGTGGGAAGGGCACTGGGCCACAGACACCCCCTCGGTGGCTCCAAATCTCTGCCAGCAGGAAAGGCGGCGGGATCCGCCCTCACACTCTCTGTCCCTGCAGGGAGCTGCCCGTGGGGGCGGCCAGCGGTGCCTGTCCTGGCGGCCCCAGGGATGCTGGACACGGGCAGGCGCCGGGCCTGTGCCGGGGTGAGATCGACTTCGGAGGGTCTGGGAAGAAGCGAGGCAGGGTGAGGGCCGCCCCGGCTGCCCCGCCAGGACTCCGCCTGGCCCTCACGCCCTGGTGACCGAGTGCCACGTGCTCGCTGGAAGCCTGGGCCCCGCTCCTCCCCTGCTCGCCCACCCCAGGGGCCTCGTTCGGAGCCCCGTGCGGGCAGAATTGCAGAGCTGGCGGTGCCCTCCAGCCCCAGCCTCCTCCCGACCCCAAAGGTCCAGGCCCCTCCTCCGTCCAGCTCTCGCCGCTGGCCCAGGAGGAAGCGAGGTCCAGACTGGGCCTGGGACCGCCCAGGCTACTCTCCTGCTGTTGCCCTGCCCCCACAGGGACCGCTGGCCTCTCTCCTTCTGTGCCCCTGACCCCCCGCTGCCAGCGTCCACTCCTGCCCTGTGCCCCTGGCCGTGCCCAGTAGCCCCGCCCCGATCCTGAGGCTGCTGGCCTCTGCCTCCTGCAGTTCGTGAAGGTGCCGAGCGGCGTGGACCCCTCCGTGCTCTTTGATCTGCTGCTGGCCGAGTGGCACCTGCCGGCCCCCAACCTCGTGGTGTCCCTGGTGGGCGTGGAGCGGCCTTTCCCCATGAGGTCCTGGCTGCGGGACGTCCTGCGCAAGGGGCTGGTGAAGGCGGCTCAGAGCACAGGTCAGGCCCCAGCACGGTCCAGGGCCTCGGAGTGCAGAGCCTGGCCCACTGAGCCCCCGGCCAACCTCCAGCCGATCCCCCGGCACGACCCGCAGTGGGAGCAGCTCCTGGGGATGTGGCCGAGCAGCCGAGGGCCCCCCAGGTCCAGAGTCTCCCCCAGGAGAGTTCTGGCCATTCTGTGGGCCGAGGCCTGGCCTGTCCACTCGCAGGGCCCAGCGGCCTCAGCGAGATGCTCTGGGGGGGCGGCGACTGTCTCTCCGCCCCTCCACCTCCCTTGGGGGCACACTGTAGCCGGCCAGTCATTGGGTCAGCATGAGGGCTCGGGCCTTGTCAGTGTGGAAATGCTCGCGGCACAGAGAGGCCTTCGTACCAGGCGGGCCGGGGCTGTGCAGTCTGGAGACACCCCCCGATCTGGGGCCCGCGGGCGGGGGGCGGGGAGTGCTGTGGCTGGGGGGCGGCCGGCGGGGCCTGGCGCACCGGGCACAGAGAGCCCATGCCTGCAGGCGCCTGGATCCTGACCAGCGCGCTCCGCGTGGGCCTCGCCCGGTACGTCGGGCAGACGGTGCGTGACCACTCGCTGGCCAGCACGTCCACCAAGGCCCGCGTGGTGGCCATCGGCATCGCCTCGCTGGGCCGTGTGCTGCACCGTCAGCTTCTGGACAATGCCCAGGTGAGTGTCCGGCTTGGAGCACCGTGGCCGCAGGGCAAGGTGGGCCCAGAAGGCAGGCAGGGGCCAGAATCCCACGTATCACCCACCCCAGGGCGGGAGGGAGGCATTCTGCCAAGGCCAGCCGCTCAGTCCCGAGCGCTGACCACACCTCGCCACCTGCTGACCGTGCGTTTTTGGGGGAACATCTCCCGAGAACTTCTGTGTGCCAAGCCAGCCACGGACAGACCAGACGCTGCCCTCGGGGCTCAGGGCTGGGGAGCGTGAGACAGGTGGTCCTGGAGGTGGGGGGCGGGGCGGAGAGGAGGGGAAGGGAAAGATTTTTGACGAAGGGAGGGGGAGGGAGGAGGGGGGCAGGATAGGGTGTGAGGGTGAAGGGCGTGGGGTGGTGCTGCCAGGCTCCCAGTCAGCACAGACCTGGGAGGGGGGCCTGGGCCCCAAGAGCTCAGCCCCGGGCTCAGCCCCGTGCCCGAAGTGCTGTCCTGGCCACTGTCGCACCAGCGGGGGTGACCCTGGGGCCTACGGCCGGCCGGGCCAGAGGACGCCCTGCAGCCCCTGCTGCACGGAGCTCCCCACGGCCCCGGGCTCTTCCTGGGGATTCCTCCCCAGCAGCCGAGCCCCGCCTCTGTGCGGCGGTGGGAACAGGCCTGGGCACCAGCCTCAAGGTGTGCTTGGGGGCCCAGGAGCACAGCCCCGTCCACTACCCCACGGACGACGGCGCCGGCCAGGGCCCCCTCTGCTCACTGGACAACAACCACTCTCACTTCATCCTGGTGGAGCCGGGACCCCCCAGGAAGGGGGACGGGCAGATGGAGCTGTGGCTGAGGCTGGAGAAGCACATCTCAGAGCAGCGGACTGGCTATGGGGGTGAGCCGCCCAGGGGGCCGCTGGGGAGCCTGGCGGCGGGGCGGGAAGGACCACCGCGTGGGCAGGGAGGGCGGTCCAGGCGGAAGGCGCCCCGCACGCCCGAGCCTCAGACCCGGGGCCTGCGGGCGCCTGGAGGGGGAGCTGCTGGCCAGGGCGGTGGGGGCGCTGGGGGCGCTGCGGACGGAGCGGCCATGCCAGGAGTCACTGCCGCTCTGTGTCCTCCAGGCCGCCCCTGGCCAGAGGCTCTGGCTGTGGGCGCAGGGATTGGGGAAGAAAATGAAGTCTGCAAGTTCCAGAGGCACGCGGCCACCAGGGGGCAGTGCTGTCCGCGGAACGGGCGCCACTCTGCCCGGTGCTCTAGGGCATAACTGACTTGTGAACGGGATGCAGAGAGGCTCACGATGCTGACGGACAGCGAGCACTCTTTGAAAACCGACACGCAGCCACACTCCTGTTTAAACCTTCGCACTGGACGACATCCTGCCCGGGGCTCCCAAAGCCTGGCTGACCCACGCACCCTGCCACGTCCTCGTGGGCAGCCGGGGGCTGCCTTTGGGAGCAGCGGGGTCCCTGCCGCCCGGCGGGCCCGGCAGACCCAGGCGTGTCCCGGCGTGCTGGGCATAGGGAGGTCTGGTGTCTGGTTCACGTTTGGGGAGAAGCCCCCTGAGACCCCTGCATGTCACCCGTCAGCACGGTCAGCATGGCTTCTGCGCGACGGGGACACGGGGACAGCCACTGGGCACTTGGAAGGCAGCTGGCACGGCCAAGACCGGATGCACTGTGCTTACACGACTTTATGTTTAAACAGCCACAAAGCGGCCACATTGGACAGTGGGGGCATTGACCCCGGGGGACGGGGCCGTGATACACGGCCCCTGGTTGGCAGCCTGGAGCCCACATTTCTCTAGAAAAAGCCTCTTGGTCAGAAAACATGGTAGATGGATAGTCTGAGTCCTGAGTCTCACCCCGGGGAGAGGGCCCCGGGCTCCCTGCTCACCCCAGGCACCTGGGAGGACCTCACCGGGCCTCTGTCCACAGGCACCGGCAGCATCGAGATCCCTGTCCTCTGTCTGCTGGTCAACGGTGACCCCAGCACCCTGGAGGTAGGCGGGGTGGGAGGGGGGCCTGGCTGTGCCTGGCAGCCAGCTGGGGCCTCCTGCAGGCCCCTCCCCACCTGGCACGGGGCGGGGGAAGGGCCAGGGGCTCCGGGGACCCAGGATACACCGGGAGCTGATGTGGGGTCCCCTCTCCCTCCCTGCGGCCTCAGAGGATTTCCCGGGCCGTGGAGCACGCCGCCCCCTGGCTGGTGCTGGCGGGCTCAGGCGGCGTCGCCGACGTGCTGGCTGCCTTGGTGGACCAGCCCCACCTCTTGGTGCCCCAGCTGGCCGAGAAGCAGTTTAAAGAGAAGTTCCCCGGCAAGCATTTCTCCCGGGAGGACATCGTGCACTGGACAGAACTGGTAGGAGCACCTCAGACACCAAGACCAGTCAGGAGGGCAACTCTCGTCCCCCATTCCCAGGCGGGGCTGGCCCTGGCGGAGGTCTCTGCGCTCCCTTCCCGCCGATGGCCCAGGCCTCTTGCTGCAAAGCCCCGTGCTCGTTCCTGCCCTGGGCCTGCCCGCGGGGCCACCCTCCGTGTCCCGCCCGCGGGGCCAGCCTCCGTGTCCCGCCCGCGGGGCCAGCCTCCGTGTCCCGCCCGCGGGGCCAGCCTCCGTGTCCCGCCCGCGGGGCCAGCCTCCGTGTCCCGCCCGCGGGGCCAGCCTCCGTGTCCCGCCCGCGGGGCCAGCCTCCGTGTCCCGCCCGCGGGGCCACCCTCCGTGTCCCGCCCGCGGGGCCAGCCTCCGTGTCCTGCTGTCCCAGCTGCAGAACATCGCCTGCCACTCGCACCTGCTCACGGTGTACGACTTCGAGCAGGAGGGCTCCGAGGAGCTGGACACCGTCATCCTCAAGGCGCTGGTGAAAGGTGAGGGCCTGGCGGTGCCTGAGGCATGCTGGGAGAGGGTGCTGGGCACAGGCGGGCGGCCGACTGCCACCCCCTCCACGGCCCGGGGCCCTGCTCCTGGCAACGGGCTGCTGCCCACACCCTGCCTGGCCATGGGTCTCGGCTTCCAGCGTCCCGCACCCAGGCAGGGCCGCCGCCCAGGTGGGTGTCAGCAGCAGGGACACGTGGTGGGACGGCAGCCCTCCGCCGTGTGTGTGTGTGTGTGTGTGTGTGTGTGTGTGTGAGACGCCGTGCTCGCCTGGGCAACACACATCACAGCGAGAGTAATGCGGACCACAGCGTCTGCACGCACAGAGGTCGACACGCACATCTGTGAGGTCTGTATTTGGCAAGTTTCATGTTAGATATATTTTAACACAATTTTAAAAGCTAGTTAGTCTTCAGGTCAGTGGCTTTTAGTATATTCACGAGGTCTTGCATCCATCGCTACTAATTCCTCCTACATTTCTGTCACCCCAGACCCTGGCAGCCACCAGTCTGCCTACTTTCTGTCCCTACGGATTTGCTTATTTAGGGCGTTCCCAATAAGTGGGGTCATACAACTTGTGGCCGTTCCCTCGCACGACGTTCTGAAGGGTCAGCCACGTGGCGGGGTGTCCGTGCTTCGCTCCCGTTTAAGGCTGAGTGACAGTCCCCGGTGGAAGGGCCACATTTCATCTCTCCGTCTGCGGACATGGGTTGTCTCCCCTTCTCGGCTTAGTGGGCTTTTTGTTGGAGACCCGCACGTGCCATGGGGCCGGGCACAGGCCCAGGGAGGGAGGGGCCGCTCGCTGTCCCCGGCCTGTTGGCATTTCTGCCGGGGCCACCGGCACCAGCTCCCAGGGGACTTGCAACATCCTGTGCCCCTCACCGTTACTCAGAGGGCGTGAACCGGGGCACAGTTCCAGTAGCCACACCTAGAGGAGCCTCCGGAGGGACACTGGCCTCGCCCTCATCCTGTCTGCCTGCTCTGCCTGCAGCCTGCAAGAGCCACAGCCAGGAGGCACAGGACTACCTGGACGAGCTCAAGCTGGCCGTGGCCTGGGACCGTGTGGACATCGCCAAGAGCGAGATCTTCAATGGGGACGTGGAGTGGAAGGTGCCCTGCCCGCCCTGGAGCCCCGTTTCCGGCCAACGGAGGGGGCAGGCGGTGTCCCGAGGGCCACGGGCGGGTCCATCCTCTCCCAGGCCAGGCAAGGCACACCCCAGATTGCCACATCGCTTACCACCTCCCAGGCAGGACGGGCTGAGCTATCACTGGTTGTGGGCCCGCGCCAAAGCCTCAGGGACTGTGACACGCTCGGTGGCCCTGAGCGCTGCCCACCGTGCCTGCCCCACCCAGAGGGCCGGGCTGGGTGACCGAGCTGGGGTCGGTGCCGGGGGCCCCCCTCACGCCCCCGTGTCCTGTCCCCACGGCCGCCCAGTCCTGCGACCTGGAGGAGGCGATGATGGATGCGCTGGTGAGCAACAAGCCCGAGTTCGTGCGCCTGTTCGTGGACCACGGCGCCAGCGTGGCCGACTTCCTGACCTACGGGCGGCTGCAGCAGCTGTACCGGGCCGTGCCCCCCAAGAGCCTGCTCTTTGACCTGCTGCAGCGCAAGCACGAGGAGGGCCGGCCGGCGCCGCAGGCCCGGGGGCCGCCCGCCTTCTCCCTGCACGATGTGTCCCGCGTGCTCAAGGACTTCCTGCACGACGCCTGCCGGGGCTTCTACCAGGCGGTATGCGGGGCGGCGGGGGCTGGGGCGGGGCCGCGCTGGAGGCTGACACCCCTGTCCTGCAGGAGAGGGGGCCGGCCAGAAGGCCCGCTGGCCAGAAGTGGCTGCTGGACCTGAGCCAGAAGAGTGAGAACCCGTGGAGGGACCTGTTCCTGTGGGCCGTGCTGCAGAGCCGCCATGAGATGGCCACCTACTTCTGGGCCATGGTGAGCAGGGGCCTCGGCAGCTACACGCGCCCAGCCGGGCTCCCTGGAGGCGGTCCTGGGGATAGGGGGCCGGGGACAACGGGCCGGCCTCCTCGGACTGTCTCCTAGGGCCAGGAGGGTGTGGCAGCTGCTCTGGCCGCTTGCAAGATCCTCAGAGAGGTGTCGCACCTGGACGTGGAGGCCGAGGCGGGCCACAGCACGTCCCAGGCCACATACGAGCAGCTGGCCCTGGGTAAGCCGGGGCCTGGCGTCAGACCAACCCCACGGCAGGGGCCCAGGGTGACCTCGGTGGCCCTCTGGGCCCGTGGGCTCCTCCCAGGAGGGACTGGTGGCCAGGCAGTGGTGACCACGCAGCCCCACGCCTTTGCAAGTGCGGGGCTCTGTGGCGGGGACGGGAGATGCTCAGGGTGACCGAGGCTCCCACGGTCCTGACAAGAGACGGAAGGGCCTGGTGAGGAAGGTCGGCATCCACGTGTCACAGGCCTGGCCGGCCGGGGCGGCCCCCCGGGGGCGGGCACAGGGCAGGGAGGGCGGGGCGGGCGCCCAGTGCCAGCGGCCGGTCCCTCGGGCAGGCCTCTTCTCCGAGTGCTACAGCAACAGCGAGGACCGCGCCTTCGCCCTGCTGGTGCGCCGCACCCGCGGCTGGAGCAGGACCACCTGCCTGCACCTGGCCACCGAGGCCGACACCAAGGCCTTCTTTGCCCACGACGGGGTACAGGTGAGCGGCCAGCCTCGCGGAGGGCTGCGGGGGTGAGGCGGGCAGGCAGACAGTAGGTGCCATGGCCGACCTTCCCCAGACAGCAGCTACCGTCCCCCCGCGCCCCATGACCCAGCCGTGTAGAGTGGGGGACACAGGAAGGGGGTGTTCCATTCCTAGAAGGCACCCGCCCACTCCCTCCGTGGGCCCCATGGCCTTCCCACCTCGGGTCTCAGACCCCGAGCCTGGCCTCCTTGCACTGAAGGCTCTTGCCCCCCAGGATGGGGCCCCAGGAGGCAGGGCTGGGGGGACGAGGTTTCGGCTGGGTCCTGAAGTGCCCACCCGGCCCAGGGTGCAGTGTGGGCAGCAGTGTGGGGCGGGAGGCCAGCACCTCTGCCTTCGTTCCAGGCCTTCCTGACCAGGCTCTGGTGGGGGGACATGGCCTCGGGCACGTCCATCCTGCGGCTGCTGGGTGCCTTCCTCTGTCCTGCGCTCCTCTACACCAACCTCATCACCTTCAGGTCGGTCGGGGCCACCGGGGCCGGGGGCGGCTGGTGCAGCACCGGCGTGGGCTCCGCCTGCACCCCTCCCTGCTGCACCCTGCACTTCCTCCATGGTTGGGTGCCGGGGGCCAAGCGGGCACCACCGGCTGTCCCACCCATGGGCCTTCAGGGTCCTCTGTGCTTGCAGTGAGGAGGTCCCACTGAGGACAGGCCTGGAGGACCTACAGGAGCTAGACAGCCTGGACACGGAGAAGAGCCTGCTCTGCAGCCCGGGCAGTGGGTAAGGGCCAGCAGGAGGGTGGGCGGGGCGGAGGGGTCCGGCAGCTGGGAGGCTGGACTCCCTCCTGTGGGACACCTGGCCACTGCCTCACCGCTGGCCGTGGCCTCCTCTGTGATGCAGGGTGGAGGAGCCGGCTGAGGCCCCGAGGACTCAGGGCAGCCGAGGCCCACGTGTGGCCTTCCTGCTCACGCGCTGGCGGAAGTTCTGGGGCGCGCCTGTGACCGTGTTCCTGGGGAACGTGGTCATGTACTTTGCGTTCCTCTTCCTGTTCACCTACGTCCTGCTGGTGGACTTCAAGCCACCTCCCCAGGGGCCATCGGGGCCTGAGGTCACCCTCTACTTCTGGGTCTTCACATTGGTGCTGGAGGAGATTCGACAGGTCAGCAGTGGGTCCAGCTCGCTGCGCTCTGATCCCGCTCCAGACTGGACGACGCCAGCTCCAGACTGGGCCCCCATCCCACTCTAGACTGAGCCCTGATCCCACTCTAGACTAGGCCTCGATCCCGCTCCAGACTGGGCTGACCCCAGATCCAGACTGGGCCCCGATCATGATCCAGACTGGATCCCACTCTAGACTGGGCCTCGATCCCGCTCCAGACTGAGCCCTGATCCCGCTCTAGACTGAGCCCTGATCCCGCTCTAGACCAGGCCCCGATCCCTGCCGATCCCAGCCTCGTCTGGCCGGGGCTGTCTCCAGCGAGGTGGCAGCCCAGGCAGCTATCAGCGGACTGTCTGGCCCCCTGCCAGGGCTTCTTCACGGATGAGGACGTGCACCTGGTGAAGAAGTTCGCGCTCTACGTGGAGGACAACTGGAACAAGTGTGACATGGTGGCCATCTTCCTGTTTGTCGTTGGCGTCATCTGCAGGTCTGTGGGGCCTGGGGTCTTGCGGGGGCAGCCTCGGGTGGGTCGGCGGGCAGGGTCGCCTTCAGGATGGGTCCTCCTGGGGACTCAAGACTCCTGCTTGCCGTGTCTTGGGGGAGCACCTTCCCCCGCCCGGCTCCGCGGCCCGCCCAGCCCGCCTTCCCCCCACAGGATGCTGTCCTCGGCGTTCGAGGCCGGACGCGCGGTCCTCGCCATCGACTTCATGGTGTTCACCCTCCGCCTCATCCACATCTTCGCCATCCACAAGCAGCTGGGCCCCAAGATCATCGCTGTGGAGCGAATGGTGAGCCCCGGCCTGCCCCCCACGGCCCTGGGCGGTCGGCGACGCCCCCTGCTCTGACCCCGCCGGCTGCTGATGCTCCTCCCCCGCCCCGCCCCAGATGAAGGACGTCTTCTTCTTCCTCTTCTTCCTGAGCGTGTGGCTCGTGGCCTACGGCGTGGCCACGCAGGCGCTGCTGCACCCCCACGACAGCCGCCTGCAGTGGGTCTTCCGCCGCGTGCTCTACCGGCCCTACCTGCAGATCTTCGGGCAGATCCCGCTGGATGAGATCGACGGTCAGCACCAGCCCGCTGGGTGGTGAGGGTGCTGGGCGCGGCGCTCCGGCTGGGCTATAGTCACACTGAGTCGTGCACCAAGTTCCTTCTGTAGGACCCTGGACACGTGGCCCTCAAGAGGGGCCTTTGGGGGAGCTTACGTGAAACCCTGGCCGGGAGCTGGCTGAAGGCGGGGAAGTCCCTGAGGCCAGTCCCCACACCCTACACACTCGCACAGGACCAGGCCACAGAGCCCCCCGCCTCGGGCCTCACGCTGGAGGCTGGGACATGAGGAGGCCTTGAAGTGGGCAGGGGCTGGTCTCCTGCGGGGCTGAGGGGACAAGCCTTGCTTTGGGGTGGTCTGTGCCAAGCGCAGGGATGGGCAGGTGCTGTAGAAGTAGGCAGGGGCCATCCCAGCCCGTACCTGACCATCGCCTGGCGTCTGGGCCCCTCCAGCTGGCCCCATGTCCCCGAGCCTCTGCCCTCCTGCATAGCCCTGCTGGGCAGCCCATCTCCCTATGACCTGTCCATCCATCCACCAGAGGCCCCACACCCAGCCCTGGGCCACTTGCTGGGAAGGCCTCTGCTGCCAAACTGTCCCCGAGACCACTGCTTCTCTTGGGGCCACCCCAACATGGTCACGCATGGCCTGTCTGAGGCGTGGTGCCCCCAAGCCGGCCTCTGCACTGGGCGGAAGGCTGGCGGAAGTCCCGAGAACGTCTCGCAGTAGGCACAGTGCTGGAAGCCGACCTGCCTGATGGTGGGTTGCAGGGGACAGGGACACCAGTGCAGACCCCTGGGACGGCTGGGCTTCAGCGAGGAGGAGGAGAGAGAGCTGGCCCCCTGGGAGAGGGTGGGCCAGTGTGAGAGGCCCAGGGCACCAGCCCAGCGGGACACTCCTGGGCACGGAGGGGAGTCCCCCAGGGGGCCACGGGACAGTCACTGGCACACCGTGTGGCTGAGGTCTGACCCAGACCTTCGCAGCTGATGAGGCAGGAGCTTGCGGTGAATATTTGTTAAGGGGCTAGCAGGCCATGGGAGCGGGCTGGCGGGACGGGCGGGGGGTGCTGCGCCGCCACGGACACTGCCTCCCGACTCGGGGCTCCTCGAGGCCTGTTTCCTTAGTCCTCCACCCCCACTGGGACTCCCCCGTGTTTGCTCGGCCACAGGCACCAGTTTTCCAGGCCATTAGTTTAAACTGGGCTCTGCTGCCCTCACCGTATGGCCTCTGCTGAAGGACGGTGCCATGACCCCCGACACCGCCCCGTCCACACAGGCCCCCGGGCCTCCAGTGCTGGGTGGTCTCACCGGCCACAGTAACCACATCTGTGGCCCGGCCGGCCCCAGCCCCAGGCTGGAACGGGGACAGTGGTATAGGATGGGTCACCGGGGAGGGTGGAGGGGTGCAGACTTCCCGCGGGGTCCACGCTCTGAGGGCTGCCTCAGAAAGGCTGGCAGCGCCCCGTGGCCGAGGGGCCGGAGACCCACAGGGAGTCAGAGAGCAGTGTGGCGGGGCCAGCTGAGAGCCTACTGTGCCGCGGGCTGCGGGGTCCACCGACAAGCCGAGCAGGGAGCGGGGGCTGAGGCTCGGGTGGCCCTGGCCTGCGGGGCTGGGCCCAGGGTTCCGCCCTGCTCTCCCCGTGCTGGGTGGGAGCCGGGCCTGAGCCCTGACGGCAGGCAGGCTCCTCCCTGGAGCCCGGGCCCAGGGGCCACTGGACTTCCAGCCCGGCCACACGGCCCCGTGTCATGGTGGCTCAGGGTCTCAGGGCCACAGAGCTGCTTTTATAGACAGATTGCCGACTTCGCACGCTCGTGGCCAGGCCCACGTCGGCCGCCTGGGCGGAGAGAGAGGAGGGTCAGGAAGGAGCCCGGGCCAGAGCTAGAGAAGAAGGCCGCGAGGGCCCGCCCCCTCCGCACACTCAGTCACTCAGGAGAGCTGAGGAGAGGGACGTCCCAGTGACGGAGACACGGCCTGACACACGTGCGTGGAGGGGGCGCGTGGGCAGACACGGGTAGACAGAGACCCCAGTGGCGCCTGGACTCGGTCACAGCACAGAAGCCTGTGCAGGCGCCTGCACACGGTCACACACACGTCCTTCTTGATAAAGAGTCGCCTGCGCACCCAGGGCTATCATGGGCCTGCGTGCCCACCCGCTCCCATCCACTGCTCCCCACTCCCTGTCCTGGGGTCCAGGGCTGGCCCTGCAGGGGGAGCTGGAGCTGCTCCTCAGGACGCCCCTGACCAGGGCGTGGCTCAGCCCGAGCCCAGGTGACACTCCCTGCGGCAGGCACCCCGAGAAGTCCTGCATGAGAGACACTGGCCGCCCTTGCCCAGGCCAGCCGTCCCCGAACTGGCTGTGAGCACAGCCTTGGGAGTGGGGAGAGGCAGCCAGCAGACACCCGGCCTTCTGTCCCCACCCCAAGGGCCGCAGCACTGCCTCGGGAGCCTGTGGCCCGGGCTGTGACGACAGTTTGGTGGAGGGAGAATGTGGGGCCAGTGCCACTAGGCTGGCCATCCATCTGGCTGACTCAGGACTGTGGTGTCCCATGTGGGGACATTCAGTACTACCACCAGGTCCTCTGTCCCGTCGCTAGCTGAGGGCCTCTGCCCGTGGCCGCCCTTGCCACCCCACAGCGCCCCTCCCTTTCAGAAGCCCGCGTGAACTGCTCCACGCACCCACTGCTGCCTGAGGACTCGCCCGCCTGCCCCAACCTCTACGCCAACTGGCTGGTCATCCTCCTGCTGGTCACCTTCCTGCTCGTCACCAATGTGCTGCTCATGAACCTGCTCATCGCCATGTTCAGGTGCATCCCCCACTCGTCCACTTGCGGGTGGCCCTGGCGACCCCAGCTCCTGGTGCTCTGGGTCCTAGCTGTCCCAGCAGGTAGAGGCCTGGATGTGGGGGGCACCCCAAACACTGTCTCTCCTTCCGGCAGGGACTGGAGGGCTGGCAAGGGAAGGCAGGTCCCCAGGAGGTGGTGTGGCTCTTGGTGGGGGCGGGGGCGGGGCGATGCTGTCCGAGTCCCTGCACATGCCCCCCTTCCCTCCGCCCCCCCCCCGTCCCCCACAGAGGGGAGCAGGGCCTGGGTCTGCGGAGGCTGAGGCCTGCTGGTGTCCAGAGCCTGGGCTCATGCAGCAGCGCGGGGGGCGGGGGAGGAGGGACTGCCCTAAGGAACCCCGACTCTGACACACCCCGCACAGGGCATCTGGCAACCCAGTGATTTGAAACCGGCCGGTGAAGGGGTGGGGGCCCCTTTCTCCAGGCGGCACGAGGTGGGGGGGGTGTGTGCACCCCGCCGCCCACACGCCCGCCCCGCAGCTACACGTTCCAGGTGGTGCAGGGCAATGCCGACATGTTCTGGAAGTTTCAGCGCTACCACCTCATCGTGGAGTACCAGGAGCGCCCCGCCCTGGCCCCGCCCTTCATCCTGCTCAGCCACCTGAGCCTGCTGCTCAAGAGGGTCTTCCAGAAGGAGGCCGGGCAGAAGCGGGCACGCCTGGGTGAGGCCCCGCAGCCCTGGGCGAGCGTGTGGATGGGGCTGGGGACGGGGCGTGAGGCCTGCTGGGTAGGCGAGCAGGGCTGCGGCTGGGCCCCCTGGGAGCCGGACTCCTGCCGCGCCGCCTCCCCAGAGAGAGACCTGCCGGAGCCCCTGGACCAGAAGATGGTCATCTGGGAGGCGGTTCAGAAGGAGAACTATCTGAGCCAGCGGGAGAAGCAGCGGAAGGGCAGCGCGGAGGAGGCGCTGCGCAAGACGGCTCACAGGTGCGCGGCGCCCCCACCCCGCCCCGGGATCCGAACGGGGGAAACGGAGGCCGAGAGGGCGGGGCTGTGTCCGACTGTCAGGGACGCGGCATCTGGCCTCCCGGCCGTGACCAGGGCTCCGCTAGGGCCTTGCCTGCCCTACGTTTGGGGGACAGGTCCCAAGTGGAACCCCAGCCCTCGCACGGGCCCGCATTGCTTCCTGCCTGCGGGCAGACAGCCCTGGCCTCTCTGGAGGCTGCTCAGCTGCCACCGTGTGCAGGGGGACGCAGGAGCACCACGGACCAGACTGGGGGGAAGGGGGCCAGAGCACCCCACCCCCCCAAAGAGGCCTCAGGGACCCCGAACCCAGCTGAAGGGCTTGAGTGACAGGGGACAAGGGCAGGGCGCTCGCCAAGGTCAGTGCCCTCTGGCCATCAGCAGCCGGCTGCCCACCTGCTCTGCCGCAGGGTGGACCTCCTGGCCAAGCACCTCGGGGGGCTCAGAGAGCAGGAGAAACGCATCCGGGGTCTGGAGTCGCAGGTAGGTGGCGAAGCAGACACCAGGGCCGGCAGCTCTGCCCCCATGTCCAAACTAACACTGGGACAGGGCCCTGGGGGGTCAGCACCCGCCCCTGCCCCGCCCTCCCAAAGAGGCTCTTGCGCTTAGCACCCCCCCATCCACTCTACACGCACACGCGCGCGTGCACATACACACACACACGTACACGTACACGGCTAGAACTTCGCTCTCCAGCTCCCTCCTTCAAGTGCAGCCAGAGGGAGGCCCTGGGCAGCAGGGCTCAGGCAGGACAGGAGGTGGGGAGGCGCCTACACCCCCTGCGCTCCTGAACTCTGGGGCTCAGCTGGGGGCCCCCCGGATGCCTCTCTCTCGGACAGGTCAACTACTGCACCGTGCTCCTGTCCTCCATGGCCGACACGCTGGCCCAGGGCGGCGCCTCCCCCAGTAAGCGTGTGTGTCTGGGGAGGGCTGCGTGAGGGGAGGGATGCGGGACTGCGCTCTGTCACCTGCCTTCCTGTCTGATGGCCCTTGTCAGGCCACTGCCAGCCAGGCAGGGGGCTATGGCCTCGAGGACCCCTGAGGCTCTGCCTGAGGTCAGCCGTCCCCACCAGGGCCACTGCGTCTCATGCTCCACTCTTGGGGGCTCCCCCTCTCTTCCCGGGGCCTGTCTCGCTGGGCGCCCAGCGGCTGAGCGGCCTTCCCTCCCCACTAGACCCTTGGAACTCGGGCGGCGGGAGCCGACAGTGTGCTGCCGACCACGGAGGGGGCCTGGGTGGCCGGGAGCACCCAGAGGCTGGTCCGCTGCCTTCGGATTTCTGAGCCACGTGGCTGTCGGCACAGGGCGTGCCCTCCCCAGAGCCCAGGGCTGGGCCTCTGGCCAGATCAGGTGGCCTCCCTCAGCTGGGGAACTCGGCCCTGCGCAGGCCTCTCCCCGTGGACAGAGCCTCGGGACCAGTTGGCCGGGGCCAGGACGGCAGGCACCTCCCATCCGGGGTCAGCGGTCTACGGCCCACAGCTGTCCCCTTCCCCACCTGTGTATTCTGCTAAGAGACTAACCTGTTACTGAAACCTTAGTGCCCAGTCTCTGCCTCTCAATCCTGGGACCAGCGTTCAGTGTGTCGGCTCCCATCCCCGAGCCCCCAACAGCTCGCGTGAATGCTGGATGGTGTCCAGCCTGGGGAAGTGGCCCAGGACGCTGCCCCACCCCAAAAAGCTGATTTATCTTAGATGGAGCCTGGAGAACATGCCCACACAAGGGCTGCAGCCCAGGCACTTCAAAGCGGACCCCAGGGGTGGCTGCGGGTCCAGTCAGTAAAGCTCATGGCGTTCGGGTCCAGTCAGTAAAGCTCATGGCTGGGAGAGACGGCTTACTTGCTCTGTGGGGTTGGGGTCCAGGCACCTGTGCACCCCCAGCTAGGCTGGCTAGGTAAGGCCCTCCTTCCCTTAGGGGTCCGGAGACCCGGAGCAGGTGTGGGAAAGGCAGGACCGGCTGGGGCAGCCCCCAGGATGGCTGACTCACTCCCCCTAGTCCTGCTGCCCATCAAGAGAGCTGTGACGGCTCCCAGCCACCTTCCCCTGCTGTTGGGCTCACTGCGCCAGCAACGCCTCTGACAGAACTCAGTGGTCCTGGTGACAGTCCCAGGACACTGCTCGTCTTCGCGCATAGCTTGAGAAAAAGCTGAGGGGCAATGCTGCCCAGCTGGCCCGTCCCCACCCCCGTCCACATTCGGGCCTCCTTAGACTGAGCTCATCAACCACCCCCGCCCCCCGCCTCGTGGTCTGCAAACAGGCTGGAGGCCGGAGGCTGCGAGCCCGCCCTGGAGGATCCCGGGCCCTCTCCGCCTCCTGCTCTGGACCACGGAGAGGTCACCTCAGTCCCTCTGGAGTGACCTGCCACTGACGAACGCAGGTGGCGATTTCAAAACTCTCCAAGCCCAACCCAAAGTTGGGTAGGCTCGCGTGGGAATGGGCGGTCGCTGGGCAGAGCAGGCTCCAGCCACACTGGTCCTGGGAGGTGGGGGCCTACACAGAGACACGAGCCTGAGGAATACCCGAAACTTTATTGTCCCGCCGCAGACACCCAATGTGCCCACACGGGGCCCATACCCCTGGCAAGGTCTCTGCTCCAGAGACCACTGCCTGAGCACAAGCCAGAGCCCCTGGCGCCACCTACAGGCAGCCCACCAGCTCCCTTCCCAGGGGCTGGGGCTCCGAAAGTCACGGGCAGTCTCTGCGGTCAGACCCTGCACCTGGGGCCTCAGGGCTGCCACTCTTGTTCCGGATGTGGTCCCTACTTCGCTTCCTGCTACCATGGAAACCAACTGTCTTCACTCCTGGGGGGCCTGCCGCTGCCCCAGTGGGGGTGGCTCCCTCGGGCATGCCCATCTCCCGCAGGCCCCCACGCGGGCTGCTCTGCTCCTCGGCCTCCAGGCTCCCGGGCCCGGCCAGATGGGCCAGCTCCACAGGCCCCTCGGCCCCGCCCGGCTCTCCTGCCTTCCCCAAGACCCTCTTCCTCTCCGGCCGGGCCTCGCCCACTCGGGCCGGTTTGGTGAAGATGACTCTCCCCTCGCCGCAGCTGGAGGGGCCCTGGTTGAAGGAGGGCACGCAGTCGCGGGGCACAGCCAGGCTCCGGGAACCCAGGAAGGCCAGGGCAGCGGCCTGGTTGCTCTGCTCGGTGGCCTCGGCCACGTCCCCCAGGCTGTACTTGGTCCAGCGCTCAGGGTGGGCCACATAGTCAGGGACGGGGGGAACCCTTGGGGGCGCAGGGCTCTGACTGGCCCTCCCCGGGCCCTCCCGTGGAAGCTGGCCTGAGGGCGCCGGGGGCTGCTTAAAAGTCCCGCTGTCTCCTACATCAGTGTGGGCCCCGGAGCGGGGGGCCCGCCTGGCTGCCCCCTCCAGGCAGTCGAAGATGCTGCTGCTGCGCTGGGAAAAGGTGGAGCTTGTGCCCCGCAAGCGGAAGGGCTGGCCCGCGGCTGCGGGGCGGCCCCTGGGGGGCGAGGGGGGCTCGTCGGGGCCAGAGTCTTCCCGGTCCTCCGCCGGAGACAGAGCTTCCACCTCGGCACTGCCAGCCAGACTGAGGTCGGAATCCGAGTCACTGAGGGAAACGGTGTCGGAAGGCAGGGTGTCATCCTCCACGCCAGGGGAGGGCTCGCCGGCCCCCACCTCAGCCATGTGTCCTCCGGCCACACCGCACCTACACCACAACAGCCCAGAAGTTTGTTTCTGAGCACCGCACGTGTCTAAAACGGGCTTCGCCTGCAGACCCACGCGTGGCCCTGGAGTCGCGCCCTCTCCCCAAAGCCCTCCTCTTACCTCCTGTCCGCTGGCTGCCTCCGCTGACACCGGAGTGCTGGCAGGTGAAGCGCGGGCACAGGCGGCCAGAGGCGTGGGCGGTGGCCTCAGCGCACAAGTCCTCCAGGCATGGCTCTGGTCAGCTGCCCGACCGTGGCTGAGGGAGGAAAAGCGGACCATCGGACCGGACAGGGAACATGCAGAAGCGCTGCCAAGACCCCGGGGGTGGGCCTGGGTTTACAGAGCGCCCAGCACAGGCCAGGCTCGGGAGTCCATCCTGTGCACACGTCACCTCATTCCGTCCCAACGACCCTCGCCAGCTAAGTCTAGCTCAAGAGGCTAAAGGGCCTGCTGGTGGGGCTGGGCTTGAACCCAGGGCCAGAAGCAGCCTGTCCTCCACACTACCACCGCCGACCAGGTGAGGTCACGTATAAACTGGGGCACGCTGTGAGGACTCCCAGAAGACGGGGGCACCTGCCTGGCCCGTGGCAAGGTCTCTCTTGTTTGCTGGGAGCTGCCCTGGGAGCTCTGGAGGTCGGCAGCCAAGTCCTTGGCATCTGAGGGTCACGCTCTCAGGAACGGGGCGTCAGTGATCACCCCGACCAGCTCCGTCGGGCGGAGGCAAGTCCTTGCAGCTCCCAGAGCAACTTGCAGGGACTCATTTCTCCTGCAACGCTCCACACGCCCCGCACCCTCCCAGCGGAGCAGAGGAGGGCTGTGGACACCCGATTAGTGGGCAAGCGTGGCCAGGCACCCGACAGCCTGTGTCTCCAGACGCAGAGGGCAGCCCAGCTTCACCCTTCTGCACTCAGCCATCCGTCCGCCAGCTCCTTCCCGCTCGCCCGGCCTCCCTCGCCCTCGGTGGCCCGCTGCTGGTGCACCCACCGGGGGCTGGGCCCGGAGAACGAGAAGGGTGTCTGAGTGCCCTGCACCAGGTCAAACACAGGCGAGATCTCCATTCCTCTGGGGCACCACTACCCAAATGAAGAACACCTCCAGGAGAGAAAGGGGGGTACGGGGTGCGCCCCGCGGTGTCTGCTCGGAAGCTGGCAGGGCCAGCGAGGGGACATAATCTGCGCGTCACGCAGGATCACGCAGGCAAAGATGGAGATCCAAGCAGACACCTACTTCTCAAATTCACGCTGCAGTTCTCTGGGGACACTGCGGGGAGAGAGGGCTCGAGCGCCAAGGGACGGGGTCCGGACGTCTGTTAATGGACTTCCGAGAACTTCGTGAGCTCACTAGATGGCAGACTTGAGTCCGAGCTGGGGGCCTGGGGGGCTCGGGGGCGGGGTCTCTGAGGGCCCGAGTCCGGGCAGGCCAGGTCCTAGGGAGCGGGACTCTCTCCCCGCCTCGGAGGCACAGCTTGGACTCTCTCCACTGTGTGTGCGCAGAGAGCTCTCCCTGTCGGGGGCCTGGGTCCCGCGGGCCCAGTCGGGCTGGATGGGCCACGGTCCGGGCCTCATGAGATTCTCAGTCCCAAGGGCCAGGCCTCGAGGCACGGGGACACGTAGCACGTCGGGGTCTCCGGGCTCGAGGCAGCGGACTGCGCACTAAGGCCTCCCCGAGTCCCGGCTCACCACAACCTACCGGCTCACCGCGGCCTGGCCGCCTCCATCTTGCGCTGCGCTCGGCCTTCTGGGAAACCGAGTCCTCCGCCGGCCGAACGCCGGGGCTTCCGCGCCTGAAGCACTACATCTCCCACAAGGCACCGGGCCGCTGCTCCGGAGGCCTGTCAGGATGTGTAGCCTTTGCGCATGCGCTCCCTGCCTAGCCGCCCTTCCCCGGAAATGACGACGTTCCTTCGCGAAAAGAGCCCGGAACTGATTCTGTAGAGGAGGCGGGGAGGCAGGACTGCGACTCCCAGAATGCGCGAGGGCTAACGACCCACACAGCGTTCCCGAGGCCCCGGCGCCCCCTGCCGGAAGCCGTGAGGACAGCGGCCCCTCGGGCCGGAAGTGCGTCGTCGCGCGCGGGGACCACGGCGCCGTTCACAGGAACCTCCGGTCCCGGCCGGAAGAGGACGGCCGCGCCCTTCGCGGGTCCTGGGGGCAGCGGCGGTTGGCGGGGAACCCAGATCGAGTGTGCATCTCAGCCTCCGAGTTTGTTAGGGCCGCCGGCCGCCGGGCTCAGCCCGCCTGGGAGTAGCAGCCTGGCCTCACCGGCCGAGAGCTGGTCACTGCCGCCCGGAAGTGGAGGATAGGTCCCGGTCTCCCTTGGTCAGGCTGCATGTCCCTGTGCCTTTTCCAGGATGGGCTGCTTCACGCCCCCCAAGGTCGAGGTGCCTTGGCCCCCTGCCTGCTGGACAGCCGGACCTTGCTCCCTCTTCCGGGGCTGCTGTCCCGGTGTGCCCCGGGAATCCAGGGTTCAGGCCCCGCACCCCGGCCCAGAAATCCAGAGGAAACAGGGCCTGTTCTTCCATGCAACCTCGGCACACTTCGTTCCTAAGACTCCGCCCACCTCCATCTCACCCCAAGCACTCGGGCCCTAGTGTCACGGTCCCTAGTGTCCCGTGGCAGCTTGTAGGTGACACCCACACCTCGGTCAGAATGCCCCTGGGGCCCTGAGCACAGTGGAGGGGGTCAGAGGAGGGAGCCCCTTGGACGATCCTATTCTCCCACCTGCCCTGGCACAGGCTGTGGAGGGGCAGGCCTGCTGAGACCCCGTGACCCCCCCAGTTCAGGGCTGGGTTAGTTTCCACAATGAGCCCCCAAGGCGGCTGCCAGGAGGGAGTCCCTGACATGAATCCCCAGCCAGGCCCTCATGGCCTCAAGGGATCAATGTAAGGAACACACAGGTCGGTGCCTGCCTGAGGCTCATGATGACATCACTGGTTATTCTCTCTGGGAAGAGCAGCCTGATGCAAGAGATGGCTAGGCCTCAGTCCACTACGGTGGGCCCGGTGGGGTCCCCAGGCGGTGGCCGAGACCTTCCTCTCCAGCTCCTGCCAGATGCGTCTTGGCCACAGCCAGCTTCTCGAAGGAACATTTACAAGCACCTGGGCGGGCAGGGGGAAGACCCTCAGACGCTAGGGAGGAGGTGGTGCATCCATCCACTATGGAGCTGTCCCTCAGGAGGAAAGGGTCTTGCCAACTCCCCCACCCCCAAGCACACCCTAGATCACGTTCCCTGCGCCCCTCTGGGCCATGGTGCACGAGTAGGGGTGGGAGGCTGGGTGGAGGATGCTGCATGTGGCACAGGTGTCAACAGAGGGACACTCGCCACATGGAGTGCTCCTGGGGACCCCATCACAGCCCACCAACAGGATGGGCAGCACAGCTGTGTCCAGCGAGGTCCACAGAGCTGAGTGCCCACCTGTGTTAGGCTTCTCTGCCCCCTGGGCCACCCCCAGGACGCAGACACTGGGGGCACAGGAAGGGACCAGATGGTGTGTTAGCATGCCTGGTTTTTCCTTCTTTATTGAATGACTTTCAAAGTGTAATTGCGATTGAAAGTGACGCGTTAGAAAGGACAGGTGCATCGAAGGCGTAAGGCTGTTCGTAGACCCAGCTCTAGAGACAGGTGGCGGGAGAGGAACAAGGATTAAAAAAGGCGTGAGCTGAGCAGCCCATGGGGACGGGGACGGGCGGGTGGGGGGGAGGGAGGGCGCAGCTGCAACGGGCGAGCCATCTTGGCCCCCTGGAGAGTGCCGGCTGAGCAGGCAGAGCCCCAAAATGGCCCCAGAGCAGAGGGGGCCCCTGCCCTGCAGTCCCCAAGGGCCACCTGCACGCCACCTACAGGTGTCATCAGCCCTAAAAGGTAATGGGGAACTTCAGGACAAAAACAAATCTCAAAAGTAAAAAGGCTAAGAAGTGTAGCAGAGTAATACCAGAAAAGTCTATACACAGGTGGTTATATGCCCTCCCCGAAGTGTCCAGGTTGCTCTGGGGCACCGCAGGGGCCCCCCAGCCAGAGCCTCAGTACACGGAGCTGTTCCGGATGCCACAGCAGAGCACCATGCTCAGGATCATCTCGAAGATCTGGAGGGAGGGGATGGGCAGGCAGGCTGTCAGGATCCGGGGGCTGTGGGCCTGAGGGGCGCCCCGCCCGCACCCACTCACCATGATCACAGCCACCACGATGGCCGCGATGCCGATGAGGTACAGCTTCCCCGAGAAGAGGTCATCGATCTTCTGGTGGCAGTCCTCCTGTGGGGCATGGCCAGCAGGCGCTCAGGGGTGCCGGTCCTCGGAGACCCCGCAGTGTGGCAGCCCAGGGTCATTGCAGAAAGAGCACGAAGGGGCGCAGTCCCGGCCGCCCCCAGGAGAGGCGTGAACAGGGCCCTGTCTCCACCGGGTTTACCTTACACGCGTTTTAAAACACGTGCGCATGGGAGAAGCTCTGTGCGCCCTCCGCTCATCACTGGGCCGCACAGGACGGCCGCCGACCCGGAGGTCGCCCTCCACGCCCACTGGCTGCCGGCCCGGAGCTCCCCCATCGGTGCCGGGCAGAGGCTTGCCATCCCCATGGGCCAGTAGCAAAACTCAGCCCCGGGCAGAGCACCCTGATGTGGGCCACGTCCCTCCCGGTTGCTGCCGGAGCCCCCAAGCAGCCCACCCACCACCCGGAACCCGGGACCCGCAGGGGCGGGCGAAGAGTGGGGAGCAGGCAGGGCCCCCCACACACACCTTAAGCAGGTTGCCAATGACGGTGCTGCCCGAGGGACACAGGTTGTTCATGAGCACGGACGTGGTCAGTGACGTCAGGGTGTTGGAGCCGCAGCAGTTGAGCTGCAACGACCCAGCATGTCCACGATCAGCCCGCACGGGGAGGTGGCCGAGGGCAGCATCCCACTGGCGCCCCAGCCCAGCGTTGGGGCGGGGAACCGGGACGGTCCCCGCAGGGGCCCCTCTCCGTCCCTTCCTCCTGCCCAGCTGTACTGCACAGAGGTCCCAGCACCCAGGCAGGCTGGCCCACCTGGCTCCCAGCCGAGACCCTCAGGTCCCCGAGAAGCCCTCCTCAAGGCTCACGGAGGGGGCCCATGCCCCCTGAGGAGCAGGGCCACTGGGTCCCGAGTGCCCCCTCCTGTTCCTGAGGTCTGGGCTGAGGCCAGACTCAAGCCCAGCCGGGCTGCGCCCCGCCCCCACCCCGCCCTGTCCCCCAGCTGCCCCGGGCCCACACCGTCTCATGGAAGGTCTTCACCACGGCCTTAGCGTTGTTGGCCTCGTCGTCCACCAAGGCCTGCTGCAAGGCCTGGTCGTAGAACTGCTTCACGTCCTTGGCGATCTGGGGGAGGCACATGATCACAGGCACAGTGGGGCCATCCTGGGGGACGCGCCTTCGCCTGGCTCCCCGGGGACGGTGTCGTGTCCAGGACAGACCCGGCCCCACCCCCCAGCCCCACCTCCTCCTCCAGACAGCCTTCCCACCAGGCCAGCCCCAGGAGGCGCTCCAAAGGCCTGCCCCCCACAAACTGGGCAGCAGGTGCTTCCCCCTTCCAAGCCGGGACTGGCCCTCCCTGTGGACCCAGGCTTACCTGGTCCTTGTTGACAAAGCCCCAGATGCCGGCAGCCACTTCACAGGCAAAGAGGATCACCAGGCAGGTGAAGAACTGGGGAGGCATGCAGGGCGGGGGGAAGGCAGAGGAGGGGGTCAGAGCAGGCCGAAGGCCCACGGAGGCCCCAGACCAGTGGGAGTGGCTTAGGGCTTGACTTCCACAGATCACAAACACCCGAGTGACCAGGGGGTGTGTGAGGATGGTTGGCAGTACCCACCCACCTACATCCGACTGGGGGGCGGGGGAGGCTGCAGGGAGCAGAGAAGCAGAGTCTAAGACTCGGCCCAACCTTCTCATCGTCCGCCCGGGACCAGGCTCTGCAGGACAGGACGGAGGTTAGGGCACTAGGGGCTGGGCAGGTCAGCAGCACAGGAGGGCACAGCCCCAGGGCCCCCTCCCTCTCTCTCCCCACGGGAAGGGGTCCCTGAGGTGTGCCTCAGTTTCCCCCACTGGAGACCCTGGCCCGGGGTCACACTGCGCACACCTCCTGGACCGTCTGGGCCCTGGATGCAGCGGTCAGTGGGGACAGGCCCAGGCACACCTAAGCTTGGCCACGCAGCTGGGACTCAGCCCCTGTTACATCTGTGGCTTTTTTTTTTAAGAAATAATAAAAGCAACTTTGCAGTTCAGAAATGACCTAGCAGCCATCAGTCGTGGTGGTATTTAAGAACCAAACACGGAACCGAGAGCCGGCGTCCTGGGGAAGGTCCTCCGGCCGCCTGTGACCCTTCCTCCAGGTCAGGCTGGCAGCAGAAGCGCCCGAGGCCCCCGTGTCGCAGGCCTGTTGCTGGCCCAGCGCCACCTCCACCAGGGCTCCCGGTTCTGTCCTCCAGCTTTGGCCCGTGTCCCCCTACCCCCTGGGCAAACCAGACACAGCTGCCCACCCTGGCCCAGGCCTTACCGTGCCCAGCAGGCACTGGGACTCCTGGATGGCCCCGTAGCAGCCCAGGAACCCCACAAACATCATCACGGCGCCCACGGCGATGAGAATGTAGATGCCTGCAGCGGGGAGCACAGGAGCCTCGGTGCCCGGGAGGGGGGACAGACGCCCAGCGCCCTGATGTCCCCCAAGTGCCCAGCACCCCAGACCTCCTCCCCGGGGTGGGCACACACCCCTGCCCAGGATGCTGGAGGGGCAGCTGCCCCGCCGGGAAGAGGCCAAGGCCGAGAGTGAGGGCACCTCGGCTCCCTCCTTCAGGCGCTGACTGTCACTCTGGCAGGTGCTGAGAACGGGGATCGGGGCTTTTCGGGGACCGTCCTTCCTCTACAACCACGCTCTCTGGTTCCCACGAGGCCCCACCTTGGGGCCTCGGTGAGCAGGGCCCAGCTGCTGGGCCGGGGGCGAGGTGCAGGGGGGAAGCCCAGGGACCCGCAGGCAGCACACAGTGCCCACTTCAGTTGGGCCCCCGTCTTGGGCTCCTCGGAGGGGTGGGCCCCGACCCTGGGGGCTGGAGCACACTGGACGAGGTGGCCTGGAGGCTGGGCTACGTGGCGGCAGGGTGGCAGGCACAGCGCAGGGACGGCACAGAGTCAGTTTGTCCCGACCTGCCCACAGGCCCACCAGACGGGCCCTGCAGCGCCCTCCCGTGCCCTGGTGCTGTGGCCTGGTGCTGTGCCCTGGTCCTTCTAGCCAGCCGGGCTGTCCCACAGGCCATGGCAACGCGACCTACGCCCGCCCCTCACAGCTGCAACTGCAGCTCCCAGCCTCCAGCGCTCAGGGCCCACTGTCCCCTGCCGGGCCAACCCCAGGACAGGGAGCCTGGGGTCCAGGACCCACGGCCGGGGTCAGGAAAGTGCCAGGCCAGACAAAGCGTCCGGTGGCCCTGAGTGGACCTGGCCAAGGGGAAGCCTCCTGCTGCACCTGTCCTCAGGCGTTCCCCACGCAGGGAGCACAACACCCTCAACCAGGTCTCCCCCCGCAGGCCCTGACACCCCCATCCACGAGAGGAGGTGGCACCCCAGGGCCCCCACTCCCGTGTCACTACGTGAGGTTCAGTGAGATGCCGCAAGGTGCCTGGGGTCGTCTTGGCATTCTGGGCTGTGGAGGGTCCTGCAAGAGGCTGGGAGACCCAGGAGCAGGTGCCCGGGTCCTTTCCCACGCCCCCAGACCCCCAGACCTCCCCCAGTGCCAGGGCCCATCTAGAGTCTGCATGCCTGGCTCTGGCAAGTGGGCCTGCAGGCTGCCGGCGCTGAGCGAGCCCAGCTAACGCAGCCCAGGTCCGGGCCCACTGACCCCCGCCTCCCAGGCCCAGCCGTGTCAGGAACAGTGAGAGGCCCCCGAAGGCCGATCCGGGAGGGGCAGGGCCACAGGGACATGGCAGAAGCCCGGGTCCAGGGTGTGGGGACCCCGCCCTGCCTCCCAGGTGGTCCGGCAGCTGGAGCTGCTTCCCCAGGGCAGGCCCCATGTGCTGCCTGACATGGTACCTGGTAAGGAGCACCTGCCCCCACCGGCCGCCCCCATGGGACCACATCCCATCGGGCACAGCCGAGGCCTCCATCCTCTGCCAGGAGCCAGAGCAGCCACCAACCTCCACTCTGTCTCCTGCCCAGCCCTGGCCCAAAGCAGGTGAGACTTCATCCCCTCTCCCGCCACCCCAAGCCGCGAGCAAACGCCGCTCCAGACACGAGGCTCAGTACCCTGGCCCCGGGAAAGGGACCCCGTCCCAGATGGCCCGCCCCACAGCTGGTTCAGCTCTGCTGCCAGCAAAGCCTGTCACCCCAGCCCCCCCGGGCCCCGAACGTAGATGGGGACGGAGGCGGCAGCCCCTTCTACACCTGGACACAAGAATGGGGACATGCTGGGTCACGCCTGGTCGCTGCTGACCTGGACCCCTGGTGGGGGGAAGGAGGGGCCACCAAGGACCCCCTGGAGGAGAGAAACAGGCCCTGAGGGTCCAGGGGTACCTCAAGACTTCAGACATCTGTGCAGCAGGCTCAGGGACTGTGGTCCCCACGTATGCTCTAGGGGCGGCAGGCTCATCCGCACTTCCTGAGACCCGGCCGTTGAGGGGTTTTATGGCCTGGGGGGCCTGGGAACACACCGCCCCTGGGCCCTGCCAGAGCCCCAAGCTCCACTTCTGTCCAGCTCCCTAGAACCCAGCTCTCTCCACCTCCCAGCCCAGAGGGGACCACGGGCAGGGAAGGGCCTGGCACCCCGTCCCGTGGCTCCGTGTTCCCCATGTGGGATGGGAGGTATGCGGAGCCATCCCGCTTCAGCGGCTAAATGTGTACCCCAAGTGCGCGTGGGCCCCGAGCGGCAGCTGGCAGGGGCACAGACCCCTTTCAGGCCCCACAGAGGACAGAGGCCTCGCTCCAGCGCAGGGCGCGGCCCCAGCAGTGAGCCCTGAACCCCGAAGGCCCACAGGCTTCTGACCACTAAGGGGGCCTGTGGGACCTGGATGCGGGGCAGGCCCAGGGGCTGAGACATCAGAGGACGGACACGCTGATACAGTACCCAGTGCTGCGGAGGGGCCAGGCCCTGCTCCCGCTGTCTGGGGGTGGCTGGGGCGTGAGGCGACAGGGTGCCGCTCTGCACAGAAGGCTGTCCTCCTTGGTCACTGCCCCGGGGGTGGAGGAGGCTCCTGACTGACACCAGGAGCTACAGCTGGTGCCCTGGGGCGACAGGCAGCCTAATAAGGCAGCGAGGTGTGGCTGCGGGGTGGCCTGAGTCAGCCAGCCCCCCCTTTCCTCCTGGGGCCTGAGTCTGCGTCCCCCAAGCTCAGGCATCCAGCCCCTCCCCCTCCCAGAGAGCTGCACCGAAATACCTACCACATGACACAGCTCCCTGCCCCCACCCAGCTGCTGCCCTCCGAACCTGCCTGGCCCCCACAGGGGATGTGGGGGCGTCAACAAGCCACACGCCCCACAGTTCCAGCGTTCCCTGGGAGCCTGGCTCCCGCCCCAAGGCCAGCGCTGGACAGCCTCAGGGGAACCCAGGCCCTATGCTTCACCCAGGCTCTCAAAGCCTCAAGCTGACCTAGTCCCACCATCTTACCCTCAGCCTTCCCTGGCTGGCCTCCTCCCCACCCCAGCGCACAGCAAGCCTGCTCAGGCCCTGCCTCCTCCTGGAAGCCCTCCCTGACTGCCTGTCTGCACCTCACTGAGCTTATTTATGATCAGACACCTTGATGGGCCATCGTGCTGGCTCCCAGCCCAGAGCTGGCCAGAGGCCTAGGCCAGCGCCTCTCACACTCACCTACGTAGAAGGTGTTGGGTGCGGGCCTGTCGCCGAGCTCCAGGTAGAGGAGGTTGGTGGTCTGCGGGTCATGGCGGAGCCACAGGGCCACACCCAGGATCACGCCTCCGGCCAGCTGGGGAAAGAAAGGATCGAGGTTACCTGTGGCTGCTGGGAGGGGTGGGTGCCCCGCACCCCTCCCCTGGGCCTGTGGCTCGAGGGCCACCGTCTCCAGGCCACGTGCACTGCCACCCCAACCTCTGAGACACCTGCTGCCTCTGGCAGGCGTCTGCTCCGCTGCCCTGGTTTCTGGTATGGGGCACCCTCCTGCCAGCGGGGACGCCGCCTCGCAGGCAGAATGCTGGGGAACCGTACCTCAGGGACGACCGGCACTCCCCCAGCGGGTGCCCCGGATACCGACACCCCGACCGGAACTGCTGGTTATCTGCAGCCCGGCCCTAACCGGGTGTCCTGGGTTTCCACCTGCTAAGTCTGGCGGGGAGCCACACCAAACCCCAAGCACCCCAGGGAACACAGGGCTCCCCTTCCGGGGGTGGCACTGCCAACAGTCCCAAGCTCGCGGGGAGCCCCGCGGAGGGGACTCCAAGGAGAGGGGTGGGGTCTGGTGGCCCCCAGGGCCCCGGCAGGGCTGGCGGAGGGAAGTGGGGAGGGGGAGGCCGCGGGGCCTGGCGGGATCCAGGAAGCCTGGCGGGGCAAGGGGGGTGCAGGAAGGGAAGAGAAGGTGCTTCCCAGGAAGGAAGGCCCGAGCTCCCCAGACGGCCGGGGAGGGGCCTGCCCTGAGAGTCAGGGCAGGATGGACGGCCCCGTGCCCCTGCAGGCTCATCCCCTGGGGCCTTGGGGCTCAGTGGCAGGGGGCCTGCCTGTGAGGACGAGAGCTGACCAGGCCCGGCCAGGCCGCCGCCTGCCTGAGCACCTGGCCACCCAGGCAGGCGCCCGCTGCCCTCTGCCCCTGGCCCTTCTCCGCCTCTCTGCCGGCGCCATGCTGGCAGCCCGGGCCACCCCGCAGCGGCACCAGGAACCTCCAGACGCTGACCCACACACACCCACAGCTCCGAGACCAGTGGGGATGAAAAACTGAACACCGAACCCCGAGAAAACCAGGTGACCGTCCGGCACCTGCCCCCAAGGCCCTGGCCGGGGAGAGCGTCTCGGGGGGATGGCAGGGGGACACACTCCATCCAGGGCGTGAGACTCAAGGCCCCAGTGCCAGGGCCCCCAGGCAGGCGACACCAGGACGTGGTGATGGGGCGGGAGGGGCTGTGGGCCATGCTGGGCTTGGCTGGTGGGGGCCCTGGCACCCAGCTGCAGCTCGGCTCCCACCCCCAAAGGGATGCTGTCCCCCCAGAGGACCCAGAACCCTCCACTCCCTCTAGTACAGCCCCCCAGAGTTCCACTCGGTTTCCCAACCTGGTGTGGAGGAGGAGGACCCCCCACGTCCATGCAGAGCCGAGGCTCTGAAGTCTTCTGTCCCTGGTGGTCCCACCGTCCAGCTGGCCCCCGTCCCCTCCCGGGGCACTCAGGCCCCTGCAAGCCCCTCAAAGGGCAGAGCCCTGGGCTCCAGACTTCCTGTCTCTGCTCTTTGGTGCCCGTCACACCCAGAGGAGGGCTGGAGGGCCGTGGGACATGAGCAGGCAGAGGCAGGGGGCAGGGCAGGCGCCCCAGAGTCCTCGTCCTCCGAGCTGGCTGCCATCTGCGGCTCTATGGGAGGTGGTGAGGCTGAGGGTTGCCATGGTAACTCGGGCTAGAAAACGTCACTTATTCTGTTTTGAAGCTGTGGTCCAGAGACGGTTTTGTGAAATGTCCCAGGCCGGGGGCGGGGCGCCCATCCAGGGCCTCCCTCTGTAGTCAGAGACCAGGACCTCGGTGCCCCCACCCATGGCAGGGGAGACGCCGGCGTGGTACAGTGGCTGGCTGGGCTGGGACCACCCCCATCTTCCCTGTGCAGCCCCCTCACTCCAGGGGCCGAGGGCACAGGCCTGCCTGGGGACACAGTCCCGGCAGAAACGCTACGCTACCCACCCCGAGCGCTCCTGGTGGGACTGGACAACGCCACCCCTGCTGTCCGGGAAAAGAAGGGCTTTTGGGACCTGCTCCTCCGGACCCCCTCGGCCCCCACCCACCCTCCGGTGGCTAACATACTGGGGTCCCGCCTATAGAGCAGGGGACAGTGTGGCTGCGGTGCTCCCTCCCACCCAGCCCCCCGTCATTCCAGGTCCTACGAAGACCAGCCTGGGGTGCACGGGAACGGCGGCCGGGGGCAGGGGGTTGGGGGGAGGCGCTCCTGCCCCAGCCCACACCTCCACCCCTGACCCCATCCCTGACCCAGGAGGGCAGGGCTGGGTCCCTGGAACGGCGTGACTCAGAGGGCGAGCCACAGACTCGGGCTTAAGCGGCTGAGAAAGGACGGGCACCCAAAGTTTGTGAAGCGCTCCCAAGACTGCAGGACGAACGACACGCATTTCCCGAGGGAGTGGAGACGCACCAGGCGCTTCGCCCGAGAGGCGAGCAGACGCTCGGGAGTCGCTCGGCGGCACGAGCTGTGGGGGATGCCCGCACCCCACGGGGAGCCCTGCACCCCGGAGAGGGGCTGCACTGAGCCCGCCAACTGAGGGCCCGCAGGGGCCGGGCTGGGGCCTCGGGGGCCGGGGAGGGGGTGTCTAGAAGTTAAACCTCCTCCCACCGTCAGTCCTGGCCGTGCCGCGCCACCAACCCCAGGCTCCTCCCCATGGGGACCAAAACCGGTGTCCACGCCGAGCCCCGTCCCC
>NW_006435764.1:1307761-1309259 GCF_000325575.1 Pteropus alecto | reverse complement strand
TGCCACTGCCCGACGCCCACAGCCCCACGCGGGAGTCCGCCGCTTCGGCCGCTTCCCTCCTCCCTTCCGAGAACTGCGAAATAGCGGAACCGGCCAAGCGCGCTGGGCGCCTGCCCGGGACACAACTTCTCTGTGCCCCTGGGGCAGGCAAAGGCCCCTCACACATTCACCGGAACCACAGTTCCTAAAAGACCCGGGGAAATCGGACTTCGTGGAAATTAAAAGCATTTCCTCTGAAAGAACGCTGAGGACGATGACGATGCCACAGGCTGGGGACGAGCCACCGAGGGCGTGGAGGGGATTACGGACTGGCATCTGGGACGTAACCACGAAGCCCCGGGACCCACCAGCAGCAGACGACGCGCGTTTCCCGAGGGAGTGGAGATGCGCCAGGCGCTTCGCCCGAGAGGCGAGCAGACGCTCGGGAGTCGCTCGGCGGCACGAGCTGTGGGGGATGCCCGCACCCCACGGGGAGCCCTGCACCCCGGAGAGGGGCTGCACTGAGCCCGCCAACTGAGGGCCCGCAGGGGCCGGGCTGGGGCCTCGGGGGCCGGGGAGGGGGTGTCTAGAAGTTAAACCTCCTCCCACCGTCAGTCCCGGCCGTGCCGTGCCCCCCCACCCGGCTCCTCCCCACAGGGGCCGAAACCGGTGTCCACACCGAGCCCCGCACTGGGAGCGCCCCGGATGTGCTTCGGCTGGGGAATGCAGAGATGAACAGAGCAACCTGTGGTGACCACCTCGTGGGACCCTCCCAGCGGGACGTGAGCCGTCACCGAGGCAGCACCTGGTCGGGCTCAGGCTCGTGCTGGCCGACTCCCAAGGGGAAGGAAGCGCGTCACCTTCCGGTCTCACTTAAACCGAAGTGGAAGATGCAAATTACGGGACAGAGGCCAGTGGTCGCCTGGGGTGGGGGTGGGGGGCGCAGGAGGGACCACGGGCCCCGAGGACACTTGCAAGGTGACAGATGTGTCCCCTGTCCTGAGCGTGCTCGTGGTTTTACTGGTGTCTACTGGTGTCAAAACCTAACCAACTGCACGCGTTAAACACATGCCATTTATGCCCAGTAAAGCTGTTTTTGACCTCACCCGAATCCTGGCCGACGGCGCTTCCAGGCGAGGCCTTTGGCGGCGCATGTTCCCTCTGCGTCCCCAAGGGCCCACACTGTCATCTTGGTGGCAGTGGCCAGCGCCTGAAACGCCGCGGTCCTGACCACAGACCGAGGATGCACATCTGTTCACTGCAAAACAGCGTCCAGCGCTCGCGGACGGCACATCACAATGGCACCGGGCAGGGCCCGGAGACCCCGGCAGCCGGGCCACCCCCAGCCCGCCTGGGCACGCCTCGCGGCCCCAACGTGCTCGCCTGTGACACGGGGAATCAGGAACGTGAGGCGCGAGGGTGCGGAGTGCTGCGGGCCCCACAGGTGCTGTCCCATCCCCGCCCCAGCAGAAGGGCCAGAGGGCCCGCGAGGCACCGCGCCGGAGGGTGGGACGCGCCG
>NW_006435764.1:1302065-1307427 GCF_000325575.1 Pteropus alecto | reverse complement strand
CCCCGCTCCCACCGGGCGGGCCCAGTGCCCCCGCGTCCTGCCCACGCATTCCACAGGCAACAAGGCCACAGCCCCCGCACTGACGGGCTCCGAGTGCTGGCCGCTCTCTAGCCAGCCTCAGAGGGCGGCCCCGTCGTAACCCGGGGGGGCTGCCCGGCGGAAGCCACACCGAGGGGCCTCAGCTCTGTGCAGGCTGCGCCCCCTGACCCGAGCCCACCATCTAACGCGCCCTTAAGTGCCGGCCCGGCTTGGCAACTGGGGAGCCCTGGGAGCCTGGGGACTGTGCCCCAGGTGGGGAAGGCCACAGGCAGGAAGTCAGGCAGGTAATGCCCTAGAGACACTGCGCTCCATGGGGGATGAGGCTTCCGGGACGGGGTGCGGAGGGGAGGTCGGTGCAGGGGGAGGATCCCGGGTCTCTGCAGACCGACCCTCGCCTCCCCACACCACGAGGGGCCAGGGCCCATCGCAGGCCTTCCTGGGGACGGGCACTGCCCCCAGGACCTTGCTGAGACCTCAAGACAGGAAGGAAGTTGCAGAGGGAAGACAGGGCTCCTCACCTCTGCCGCCAGCGGAAACCTCTCTTGGCCCCTTGACCTCAGGAAGCCCCCTAGCAAGACATCTAAAAATAGCTGGGGAGCTGCAGGGAGGACACTGGCCCTGCTGGACCCCCTCGGCGGGGGACACACGGCCCTTCTGCCCTGAGGAGGTGAGTGCAGGCCCCCAGGGCAGCCGGCCACCTCTCAGGGCGAAGTGCAGTGCACCTGGGGTGCCAAGGGCCAGGCTGCTTCCGGGGCCCGATGCTGAGCATGCCGCCCACCCCCCGGGGCAGGGGGTCCAGGGAGTGGCCTGCTCCCCAACCCCAAACTCACGCCACTGGCTAGAAGAGGCCGTCTGTGGGAAGCCCCTTTCTGCCCCCTTGGCCCCTGCGGGAGAAGCGTGTAGATGCCGACGACCCAATGACCTGCCAGAGGATGGCGGGGAACCACACGCATCCACCGAGGACGAGCCGGGTGGGCCAGACAGCCCCTGGGGAGGTAGACAGGAGGTGGGTGGGCTCGGGCAGGGGACTAGGGAAGGGGCGGAGGGGCCCCAGGGCAGGTCAAGGGGGCTCTGGCCAGCAGCACTGCAAGGCCACCTGGCACTGGCTGGCCGAGGGCCGGAGCCTGCACGCACCTAGGCGCAGCCCCCACTGCTGCCTCATGTGGTCACCTGGGAACTTCGGCATCCTTATCACCCCAGTGGGCCTGGTGACAGCCTGGCCCTGGAGGGAGGCGAAGGGCACATCCAGCCTGGCGCCTGCTGGCACAGGAGACAGCCACTTCGTGGGAGCCGGAGCTGCTGCCATCTTGAGGACAGAGGAAAAGGCTGTCCATCCAGGGGGTGGGCAAGGGGAGCCCCTGGGGGGTGGAGCGTGAGCCCCGCGGACGGGGCGGGGCTGTGGGCAGCAGTGCCCAAACCCTAGGAAGCCCCCGTGCCCAGCCCCCTGGACTGGAGACCCAGGAAGGCGGGTGGCCTGGGGTGCTCGCTCCTGCTCCCCAGCTGCACCCAGGCACCCCGGCCTGCATCTCCACACGCCCACCGCCAGGAGCTGGCTGTCAGCTTCAGCATGGAACCAGCCTCGATGCCACCCATGGGGCACGGCTCAGGCAAGGCAGGTTACGGGGCGCTGTCAGACCTCCCCCACAAGGCTGGCCTGGGCCTGGGACCGTCTGTACAGGAGACTCCTGTGTGGCAGTGCCGGCCGCCAGTGGGTGTCGACCGCCCGTCTGCTCCCCAGGCCTCCGTGCCGTGAGGACTCCACATCTGCCTGGCTCTGGCACCCCCTGCACTGTCCAAGGAGCCCCCGCAGCCAGGTGCTGACGGCAGCGAGGATGGGGAACAGCCAACCGCCGGCCCCTTGGGCATGGCCCCTGCCCACCTGCAGGGCCTCCCCCAGCATCTGGGGCCCGTCAGGAGGAGTTGGGGTGGGGCCCCGAAGTACATGTGTGGGGGGATGGGGAGCACTGAGGGGTCCAGAGGCTTCCGGAAGTGTGCTGGCTCAAGCCGCATTCGGCTGGACAAGTGGAGAACAGAGGGGTGCCAAAGGCCGGCTCCGGGCGAGCCTGGGTCTCCGTCCAGGAGTCCCGGCCACCGGGCAGGCGACGCCGCCAGGGCCAAAAATTACCCGGCCCTCGCTGGGTGTCAGGCCTGGGTCCTGGGGGCCGAGGCCAGAACCAGAGCACCTGGCCTTCTCCCCAACCCCCACCCCAGGGCCAGTGCAAAGGTGACCGTCTGCCCTTCTCACGGGCTCCTGGACTCTCAGCCTTATCGATCTGATGACCCAGTTTCTGCCCCGCCGCGGGCTGGGGGCAGAGCACTCGAGAGGGATGGCCGGTCGGCCTCCGTCCTGGACGTGGGGGCCGCGTGAGACAGAGCAGCCTGAGCTTGGTCTGGGAACAGAACAGGCGTGGGGGGGCGGGCCGGGGAGGGCCCCGTGGGCACCAGAGCAGGGCCTGCCTCTCGCTCCTGCCCGCCGCCCAGATGCCCGCGGAGGGGCCGACCTCACACTTCCTCTTCACCAGGCCCAGCCCAATTGCCATTTCCCCAGAGCTCGGCGGCCAGACACTGGGGGGCACCGGGGGCACTCCGGTCGCTCACCCGCCGAAACCAGGTGCAAGACATCTCCCCCCGCTCCCCCCCGCCAAGCCCGGATCCCGGAAGCAGGGCGACAGAGCTACTCAGCGACAGACGGTCATGTGCTGTCTGGAAGCGAGAATTAAATGCCAGTTAGCGAGGCTTCTAATCAGCCTCGTTCTCGGCCGGGTCTGGCCGCCCTGCCTCTTGGAAGACAGCCACCGGCTGCATTAGGTGTCAGGCCAGCCAGTCCCGGACAGGGCTCTCCACAAGGACCAGTGGCACCTCCAGGGCTCTCTGGCCGGCCCCCGAGGAGAGAGCTATTGTCATACCCGTTTCACAGATGAGGACAGCGGGGCTCATGCGGGCCTGTGGCCCGCCCCGGGTCACCCGCTTGAGTGGGTGAGCCGGGATGTGACCTCTGCTCTTCCTGATCTACCCCAGTGGCAGGAGGCCAGGTGCCGGCCCCTCTGCCAGGCAGCCCCCCCGTTCCACCCCGTCAGACAGGACCGCCACCTGGCCGGCACCATCTCTGCTCCTCAGGCCCGACCTCGTCCCCGCCACCCACGGAGCCCCAGAGTGCATGCCGCCGGGGCCCGGGGTCTCAGCACGGGGAGGGCAGGACAGCAAGTATGTGTGGGTGTGCCCGTGCCGGAGGGCGTGCGGCCCCCACCGCCCCCTCCTGGAGAGGCACACCAGGCTGCCCTGAGGCCCGCTCCCATGTGGGGGCCTTATCACCTAACGCTCTAAGATGCAACTTTAAAAAGTTGCCCCATCCAGACACGCACTGTCACCCTCCTCTCCCGGCTCCCACCCCTGGCACTCTGTCCTGCACAGTGGCTGGGCTGCACAGCGAGTGAGGCAAGCCGGGCCCCTCCCCCAAGGCCCGGCCGCACCGGCCAAGGAGCATAGTCTTCCTGCTGCCACCAGCCCGACATCCACTTCCTGAGCCTGGCCCCTACCAGCCGGCCCCAAAGACGGCATTCGGAAGACACCGCTTCGGGGGCGAAGAAGCGGAGGACCAGGACAGTGGGGTGCAGAGAGGGGCTCCTACAGGTGTGCCCCCCAGCCCCGCACCCCCTACCGCAGGGCGTGATGCAGCATGGGTGGGGGGCGGGGGTTGCAGTGACGACCTTGGTGACTGTGGACTGGTAAGTTCTCAGTGCTCGGCAGGGGAGCCAGGAGAGGCGGGGCCTCAGAACCGTTTCCTTAAGTCTCAGTAAAGAATGGCTCCTGGGGATGTGTGAGGCCTCTGCCCCAGCTGCCTGGGAAACCACCAGACTCACCCCGCTGAGCTCTGGGGGGCCTGGCCTGCAGACTCACCCAGCTGGGCAGGTGGGAGGGACTTGCCCACCCCAACACCCGACCCAAAAACAAGAGTCTGCTCCTGGAGAAGTTCTTCCTCTGCCTACCCTCCCGGCTCCCACCTCCAGGCTCAGCTTGTGGGGGACAAGGCTCAGGGGCCAGCAGAGGGCCGTCTGGATGCCCTGTTGACCCCAACTTGCCCGGCCAAAGCAGGCAAACACTAAATTCACGAGGACACCACTCCTCTGCCAAGGCCCTGGTGGCTGCTGGGGGCCACACCTGGCCCACCCCCAGGGCAGAGGCCAATGGCCTCAGTGGTGCCCACCAGGTGCCCCCAGTTGATGTGACACCCCCACTCTACTCCCAGCTGGGGTGCAGTCCGGTCCCTGTCCTCCCCACCCCAAACCCTGCACTGTCCGAGATTCGCCCTGGGGTCCTGCCTGTCCAGGGGGGAGGCAGATGTCCCCAGCCCACAGACTTGCTCCAGGGGCCATTTTAAAAGTTTACTGTCCGTATATCCACTGGAGAAATACACTGTCCACCCGAAAGCATCTGGTCCTCTGTGGCAAGGCAGCATGGAGGGGCCTGGGAGCAGGTCCCAGTCCCTGCCCAGGGGACCGGCCATGAGCGGGGCTCCCGATGCCCGCACACTTTTGGCTCCTTCCCCCGCTCCCCTGCCAAGGCCAGCACTGACAGGAAGTGGGAACAAAAGAAAAAGCTCCATCAGTTTCAGGCCGGCAGCTGAGACCGAGATCAGGAGACATCTGAAGATGACCACCCCGTGGACACTTCTCTCCCAAGTGGAGGCCCCCGGCCAGCCCCAGGCCCCCGAGCTCAGGGACACCGGGTCTGTGCCCCTGCCCAGGCCTGACCCAGCCCCGCTCCCCTGGACGCCTTCACCGCCCCCAGGGCCAGGCTGAGCTGGACTCTCCCTCTGGGCGAGGAGGGCAGGATGATCGACTCCCCCAAACCGGAGCCACCCTGGTGCAGGCAGCCCAGCACGCGGTCACACTGGGTGAGGGCTCTTCTTGTCTGCCCGCCCCAGGCCGGGACCCCCGGGAAGATCCCCAGGGTAGCGACAGCTGACTGGGGGGTTCGAGCTGGGATGGGTCATGAGTGGGGTGGACGGTCCCCGAGATTCGGACAGCGTGCGCACCCCCCACCTGGCTGTCCATCCAGGGGCGGTGGCCCGGATGAGCTCATAGGGGAGGGACGCCCTGAGCCCCGCCTCCGAGCCCCCGCTCCCCGCGAGGCAGGGTGGTCCCAGAGACAGCAGCAGGGGGAGCTGAGCGCACCAGGGACAAGGCCCGCACCTACCCGCACCCGCCACCATCAGGAAGCGGAACAGACCAGAGTTCGCCAAAAGCCACAGGCCGGCCGCGGGGCTCCGGGCCCCAACGCCCACAGGCCAAATCTGGCGGCTCGCGGCCCCCAGGCCCTCGGC
>NW_006435764.1:1297519-1301357 GCF_000325575.1 Pteropus alecto | reverse complement strand
TATACTTATAGGGCGCCTAGGCCCCGCCCCCCGCCTGCTCCGCCCCGGGCCCCGCAGTCCCCCGCCCGCGCGGCAGCCCCTCCCCGTCGCCCGCGCTCTTCGGGGACTTGGTGCAGTCAGCGCCCCAGCCCCGGGAGCGGGGTGCTGGGCGCGGCAGCGTCCCGAGCTGCTGGCACCCTCCGGGCCCGCAGGGGATGCGCCCGAGGAAAAGCCTGCGGCCGGGAAGCCCGCAGAAGCGCCTCTTCCTCTCTCCCCCGGCCACCTTGTCCTGCCCGAGGAGGCTCCGTGGAAGAGGTGACGGGCCAGCGAAGGCTAAGCCAGGATGGCGGCGGGCTTTGCTCGCGCGCTCCCTGGGATGGAAGCCCGGCTGGGTGATGAGGCCCGAGGGTGACCAGGCCTTGGCCTGAAGATCCTGGAACGCGGTTCCAGGCAGCCAAGCCCTTGACCCGTGGCCGGAGGCGTTGCTGACCGTTGCTAGAGAACTCTGTGTTTGGAAAGGTCACTGGGAGGGTGTCTGTCCCCTAGGCCAATGTTAAGGGTCTAGGAAGCCCAAGCCACCTGTAGGACCTCCAAATATGTGTATTCCATGCACACGTGTGTGATGCCTGCATCCCACTCAGGCCGCCCCACACTACCACTGTCTTACTGAAGTGGGGGGCCAGCCCCCTGCACTGCCTGGGCTGGTGAGCAGGTGGGTAGGCGGCTCCTCAAAAGAGGGGTGCTTTCTCCCCAGTGGCGGGGCGAGTCTGCAGCCGTGACACGGGACGAAGACGTGGACGTGACCGCAAGCCCAAATGACTCTTGACCACAGGAAAGGTGGCCAGTGCCACCGCAGAGAGCCGAGGACTTCACCGTCCATGGACGTCCACGTGCAGAGCCGTGGGTGGCGGCCGCCAGCCTCGCCAGGCAGAGCGGCCCCGCCTTGCACGTCTGTGCCCTCCCCGCTCCGTGGCGCTCTCGGTGGTCCGTTTTAAATTGCATTTCTCCTCCGCGCCTGTGTCAGAGCTCCAAGCTCGCGTTCACACTGCACGTTTTCTTCGTGCATGTCAGAGCGACATTGTCACAAGAGCAAGCTGAGCCTTCATGGCACCCTGCTCGCCCCCTGAGTCCCCGCTGCTCCAGGTACGGGACGTTCCCGCTGAAGGTGTGGGCCGCATCCTCACGGAAAAGCCTCCCCTGGGCCCTCGGGGGGCCGGACACCGAGCCCTCCCTCAGGGAGTGGGACGGGGCAGAACCAGGCCCGCTGCGTCCTTGGTCCGCCAGCCCTCGGGGCAGGTGGCGCTGGCCAGCCTGGCCTGCGCCCTGCTTCAGCCCTGCGTCACCTATGCAGCGGGTGCCGGGAGCTCGTCCAGATGCTGGCCGTGGGCAGCTGGGCAGCCAGGCCCCTTCCCTCAAGGTCCTTAGGCTCTGGTGACGGTGACAGATGTCGCCCCACGATGATCCCCTCTCGCGTCGACTCTGGGAAGGGGCGGAATCCCCAGGGGGCTTGAAAGAGACTCACGGAGGAGTGGAAGGCAGGGGCGCTGAGTGGGGCCTTGGAGGGGTCCACAGTGGGTCCAGGCCCCGAGGAATGACAGGGAGCCAGCCCTGCATTCCAGGCAGAGTGGGGTCGAGGTGGTTGGCAGGAAGGAAGCTGGTGGCTGGGAGCAGAGGGGCAGGAAGAGGGCTGGGCTCCAAGGTCAGCGAGGTGCGCTGGCACTCAGGGCTGAAGGCCAGCGTGGGCCGCCTTCGCTTCTGACCGCAGCGGGAGCCATCGCAGGGGTCCACAGGGGCGCCACAGGCCTGGCTCCTGAGCTGAATGGGGACGCGGGTGGCAGCAGGCTACCTCGGCCCCACGGTGGGACTGGCGCTCACACATGCCTGGGAGCTCACTGGAAAAATGGGCCTCAAGTGTCCAGGCCACCTCCAGGCGCTGGCACATGTGGGGTCTCCCCAAGGACTACTTCTGCAATGTCTTCCCAGTGGCCTGCCGACTGACCTTCTGACCTCGTGAGGACGGAAGGGGGGCCACCAGAGTACCAGTCAGGGTTGTCCAGAGAAACCACCAGCAGGAGACGTGCGTGCGTGTGCGTGCGTGTGCGTGTGTTATACACCATGTAGCGTAAAGGAGGTCTGTGATTACAGCTCGGCTCACGTGACCTGGGGGCCTGGGAGGTCCCAGGGCACCGTCTGCATGCCAGAGCCCCAGCAAAACGGTGACTTAGCATGGCTCCCGTCGGAGTTCCCAGAGACGGGAGCTCGCGAGTTCGTCCCAGACTGAGGGCTGCAGACAAGAGGAGAAGGCCCAGCTCCAGGGCGAAGTCGGGGGTCCTACTCCCTCCGCCTTGGGGGACTGGGCGAGGCCCCCACATCGGGAGGGCCGCCTGCTTTACTGAGTCCCCCATTCAAATGCTAATCGCACCCAGAGGCACCCCCAGAGAGGACGTCCCAGCTGGGCCTCCCGTGGCCAGTCACGGTGACACACAACACTAAACGCCACGGGCATCCACGGCACGTGTCGCGGTGTGGTCCCCCAGGGACCGCGTCCATCGAGGGCTAGGTGGCAGGCGGAGCTCCCGTCGTACTCCGAGACGCGTGGACAGCCCCCAGATGAGCTCGTCGGAGAACCAGGGACAGACAGGAGGGGCCTGGCTTGCACCATGCCTGGGGTGAGCGACCACTCCGTGCCTCCCCTGCCCACCGGCCTGGGGGAGGGGCCACTGCCCGGAGGACAGGGTGCGGACGGCGTGATGGGGACGTGTGGGTCCTGCTGCCTTTGGCTGTGAATCCTCCCCTCTGTGTGACTGCAGGCTGGTCCTGGCCTCCACCACCGGCGGTGGTGCCGTGGAGTGCAAGGGCATTGTGGAGCGGGCCTGGCCCGCGGGATGCTGGAGGTCACTGCCTCCTTCAGCCTGGGAGACTGACAGACTTCTCTGCCAAGCACAGCTCCGGGGGCTAGTGACTCACTGCTTTCCCAGGGTGTGCATTCTACGAGGGTGCGGCATGGGTGGGGGGAGGGCGGGGAACCACTGGACCCCACCCTATGCCTTGATTTCCTGTGGAAATAAACAAAGACCACCCAAAGGCTTGAAACCCAGGCTGTTTATGCGGAGAACGTGGCGCAAAGCAGTCAGCCACCCTTGCTACACTTGGCGGAGACTCGGAGGCAGGCCCCGAGGGGGGGGGGGGGGGGCGGCTTCATGCTTTTTTTTTTTTTTTAAAAGGAAGAGTTTCACATCTGTAAAGCAATCAATGCACTACACCGTGTTAACAGCACAAGGACAGACCCCGTACGATCACCTTCATGGCTGCGGGAAAAGCGTTCGCCAAAACCCAGCGCGGTCACGACAGAAACACACGGGAACCGACGGGCACCTCTCCCATCGGAGAAGGAGCACCTGCAGACACGCCACCAGCTGGCGTCACTCCGAGCGGCGCGAGACCGAGAGCATTTCCCCTCAAACGAGGAACGGCATAAGGACGCCCACCCCCGCCGCCCCTGCTCTCTGTCGTTCTGGGGGGTTCCAGCCTGGGCGAGGAGCTGAGAGGAAACAGAGAAGCATCCGACCCAGGAAGGGACCCCGAACTCCACCTGCAGAGGACACGGTGTGACGTACAGGGAATCCTAAGAAACCCACCGAAAATCTATTATAACTAATAGATGCGGTTATAGCTATGGGCAGGTTACAAGATCAATACACAAAAATCAATTTTACGTCTATACGCGAGCGATGAACAATCCAAACCCGGAATTACCCAGGCGACCCCAGTTTTCAGAGCAGCAGACGGAACAAAACACCTGGCAGTAAATGGAGCCAAAGAGCCGTGCAGGGTCGAACGTCACAGGGAGTCACAGAAG
>NW_006435764.1:1290761-1297490 GCF_000325575.1 Pteropus alecto | reverse complement strand
CTCAGTCTTGCCACGATGCCGGGACTCCCCAACTGGCCTACAGCTCCACGCACCCCCGTCAGAATCCCAGCCGGCTTCGCCAGGCTCATCCTAAATGTCATATGAATCCAAGGCCCCAGAACAACCCAGAGAAAAATAACGAAGGTGTTGGGCTCACACTTCCCCACTGGAGCTCCCTGCAAAGCTGCGGTGACCGAGACCGTGTGGGCCTGGCCCGGGACAGACGTGGAGCTCGGGCGAGTGGGGTCCAGAGCCCAGAACCAACTCTCACGGCCACGTGGGCCTCCGCCCCAGCCCATCAGGCTCCAACAGCAGGCGTGGCCTCCGCGGTCCATGGCTTCTCCGTCGGGCCCCGGTGTCGCGGAGCTCAGAGACAGTCGTGTCTGTGGCCCCGAACCTCCTGCCACCTGGGGTCTCTGTCATTACATGACGTGACCCATCTAGTCATGTGTCCCTTCAGCCCCTGATGCTGTTTATACCCAAACACTTCCACCTCTGGGAGGGATGCCAGGCTTAAAAACATGGCTACGGTTCTTACTTGCAGGGGTCCCCAGTCCCCGGGCCGTGGACCGGTACCAGACTGTGGCCTGTCGGAAACCGGGCCGCACTGCAGGTGAGCGGCGGCAGAGGGGGCGAAGCCTCCCCTGCATTTGCGGCCGCTCCCCAGCGCCAGCATCGCCGCCTCGGCTCCTTGGATCACCAGGCATCTGATCCTCTCTCACGGGAGCCCCGGGCCCTGGTGCCACAGAGGTCGGGGACCGCGGCGTACGTGGGAATCTCTCTTCTCTCTGGCAGTTCGAGTTGCAGCCTTGGTCCTGTGACCGCTGCATCAGACAGCACGCCGTGCCAGCCCCCCGGCCCACCTGTTTCCAGCTTCTTGCATCGAGCGGTGGCCTTTCAAACAGGAAGCCGTCCCTTCGCCGTGGAGCTGCCGTCCGCAGATGGAGCAGCTCTGCATCGGTCAGTCGAGGGCTGTTGACGGGCATCGTCCAAGCAGCGGCTCCTCACGTGGTTCTGGGGTCGGTCCTAGGGGAACAGAGGCCACCACCTGTGCCATCTGCCCCCGGTCCCCAGGCTGCGTGAGCCGGCATAAACCACTGCCGTTTCATCGTGGGACTCGGCGCCACTGTCCCCACTGGAATGACCCTCCGGTGCCGCCCGAGACGTCGCGGGCATTTCAGTTCCAGGACCGTTTCTGTCCTTCGGGCCTCGAGGCGGTTTCCGCTCGCATCTGCCAGCAAGCTCGGCTTGTCCCAGGTGGTGATTCTCTCGTCCGGGGTCCCCGTGGTCACTGCTCCCAGGTTTTTGCCTGGAGGCCCAGGGGACACTCCGTGTAGGGCTGTCGCACAGAGGCTCTGTCCCCACCGGCCCACCCCTCCCAGTCCGCGCCGTGTGGCTCAGGCCCTGTCCTTGGTCCCCGTGCAGTGTGTGAAGAGTGATTTGCACACGCCTCTGCCTCACAGCTCGAGGTAAGGGAAGGCAGACCTGGGCGGGGCGGGCGGGAGGGAAAGAATTTCCGGACCGATAATCTGCACCGATAATCAGACTGACAAGAGACATGCTAACCGGCGAGATAACCAAATGCGTCACCTGTGGATGGACAGGGGTTCCAGGCTCTGGGGCCCCAGGGCCCATCTGGCAGCTGAGGCTTGGATGCCGTCCTGGGCCACGGTGAAGGGGACAGGTGGGCGTGGGGCGTGGTTTGGACCTCACAGGCGATCCACGGGGAGGCGAGAGAGTTGACGTTTGGGGCACAGTGTTTGCTGGGGTGTCTGGTGCTGCCGAGAAGACTTTATCAAAGGGCTTCGCTGGGTGCCCCCGCCCGCCGCCCGCATCACGTGCTGGTCCACGTCAAACTTCCGGCGTCTGGGCTGGGAACTTCCGCCTGAAGCAGGCCCTTTGGGCAGCTAGGGAGTCGTCAAGGCCTTTTTCTTTTCTGAGTCTTTGGCTTCTTAAAAGCAAATAACTTAAAATGATCGCTATCCCATAAAGGCATGTTTTGGGGGGCTCACTCTGCTTCCGGCCGGGTCGGAGCCTCTGAGAGCATGCCCGCGTTCAAGACCCCGTCCCCTGTCTCGTGACCATGTCCTCCCAGCCTGGCTGCCGCTGAGGTCAGGGTCTCCAGATGGCCTTTGGTACCACAGCACGAGGACCCCCTGTGTAAGGGGTCCCCCGGCCGCTGTGCCCACTCCTGAGCGAAAGGCTTTGGGTCCCAAGCAGGGGCCTGAGCCCAGGGACCCTGACTCTACCCCAACTAACCAATGCCCTGATTTTTGCCCTGGCCACCCCAGTCAGGCTTCTCGTGATAGTCTCTGTCTTCCTGCTTTTTAATAGACTGGGCTCATTGGGGGCCCTTTAATGTTCGGGGAGCAGAAGGGGGGTCCCTTTGGCCACCCAGCCTGCACGGTGCTGCGTTAAGACCTTTGTTTAGCCCTGGAAAGTTTCCTTTTCGTTCGTCTGATTTATGAACCATCTGAAGATTTCAGTACCGTGCCTGCCTCTCCCCGTGTTCTCGTTAGCTTAATGTTCTTATCAGCACCTGTGAGACCCATGGCGGGGGGCGGGGGGCCGGGGGGCGACAGCAGATTCTTCCACCAGGCTTCCTGGGGAAGGGGCGAGGCGTACACCGGCCTTCCTGCACGCGTCTTTGCAGCTTCCTGTGAATCTGGAACTATTTCAAGATAGACTGTTAATTTAAAGAAGAAGGAGCCCCAGGCCGTGACATCGGAAAACGTCGACGAAAAGAAAATGAAAAATGGACAAAACTGACTCAAGGAGAAATAAAATGGAGTCTCTGCTGAGGAGTCCGAGTCGGCGGCGGAAGCTCTCCTTCCCGAAGGGGGGCCAGCCGGGGCCCACGGCCCGAATGGCGGTGGCGCCGCTTAGCCGCATCGAAGGCGGCGAGCTCGGCCATTTAAACAGCAGCCGTTTATTCTCTCGAGGTTTCCGCGGGTCAGGCCTGTGCATGCGGCCTAGCGCCCCGTCCTCTGGCTCAGAGGGCGAGCCCTGGGCCCTCGCTGGCTGTCGGCTGGAGGCCAGCTCGGTTCCTGGCTGGGTGGGCCTCAGCACAGGGCCTGTCAGCGACCAGGCTGCGCAGCAGGAGGCTTCGTCTGCATCTGCAGCCGCTCCCCGCGCTGGCATCGCTGCCTCAGCTCCGCCTCCGGTCATCGGGCGTTAGATTCTCACGGGAGCACCGGTCCCTGTGCCACAGAGGTTGGGGTCTGCTGTTTTACCTTATTCGGTTGTGAGAAGTGTAACTATACCTAGCAGTGGGCGGTCCCTGGCCGTGAACACAGGACGCGGGGTCTTTGGGGCCTGTTTTAGACGCCGCCTACCGCCACCCAAAACATGCCACTTCACGACGCCTAGTGAAATGAACGGTTCCAGCAGGGATGGCCAAAGGACGCTGCGGCCAGGAGGAGGACGCTTGCTAAGGACCTGGGTGTCACGTGACCCCCACGGATTGCTGGCTAGCTGCCAAGAAGAGCTGTAACTTCGCAGTGGGGGGACCTGGCTGTCACCCGCAGGCAAGCGGCCTCGTTGGCGGGGGACACGCAGGCCCCCTGTGCTCCAGATGCGGGCGGCGGGGAGAAGCGTGCCTCACCTGTGCAGCTTCCGGCCCAAGGTGGCCGAACGCCCATCTGGCCGGGCCTTAGTGCCAACCTCCAGTTACAGGAAAAGTGGGGTGCGAGGCTGTTGTGAATCTAGAATTACTTCTAGGTTCTAAGTTAGGGAAAACTAAAGAGACCCACTCGGCGTGAGCAAGCCAGCTGTCAAAGCCCTTCGGGGACTTGGGGACGATGGAGAGTGGATTATGTGTTCCGTATGGTCAGGGGCTTCTTGTTAGCTTTGCTGGGTGTGACAATGGGCTTGTGGTTTTGTCGGGGACTGTCTTCCGTGTTTTGGAGATAAATGCTGAACGTGATGGACTATTTATTTGGGGTCAAAGTGTTACGATGTCTGTAATTTAGGAAACCCGCACGTATACGTTTCTTAAAGTAAGTGTGTGTGTGCGGAGGGCGGGGGGGGGAGCAAGGTAGAGGGAGAACGGGTGACAGAGATGCAGAGGGAGAATTTAAGGAACCGGCTCATCCATCGTGGGGACAAATCCGAACTCCGCAGGGAAGGTGGGCAGGTGGGAAACTCAGGAAGGGGTTTTACGTTGCAGCCTTGAGGTCGAAGCCCTTTTTCGGGAACTCAGGCCTGGCTCGGAAGGCCGTCCGCTGAGCGGCCGAGGCCCACGGCGGTGCAGACGGCCGAGGCCCAAGGCGGTGCCTTCCGCTGGGACCGGCTCCGCACCCACAAAACACCTGCACGGGACGACCAGGCCGGTGTTTGACCGGACGGCTGGGCAGCCAGGCCTGGCGGAGGCGACACAAAAAATCAGCCGTCACGGCGCCTCTGTGCGCGTTCGTCACCTTAGTCTTTCTGCCTCTTTTCTGTGTGAAAATTGTCATGAAAAGGTGAAAACCAACCAACGAGCACTTGCTCACCAGAAGTCACAATAAAGGACGTGAAAGGCAAGCCACAGATTAGGGGACACTGTTGACCGCACGCGTGAGCAACGGACAATTTCTACTGAGCGCGTTCAGGCAGACGAGGGGGTCAGGGCGCTTCCTTCCCCACGGGTCAGCAAGACACGGGCTCCCACACGAAAGGGGGCGCGGGCACGACAGGCGTTGCACAGAACGGGGGACAGAAATGGCCGGGAAACACGAAAACCCGGTTAACACGCGATTAAAGCCGTAGCGCCATACCTCGTAACGCCCACCGGACGGTCGGAAGTTGTAAATCTGTGTGGCGATCGGGGTGACGGGAGCGTGTGGACGGACGAGCCCGCGGAAGACGATTTGCTGCCGGCCAGTGAGGGCGAACGTGGACGCCCGCGGGGACCCGGCGACCCCCCCTCCAGCTGTCCGCCCGACTCAGCTTCTCCGCCGTGAGCTGCGCCCCGCCGGGGGGTGTCTTGAAATCGGGTGGTGACGTGATGGCAGCCGTGGGTGCAGAGGGTCCTACCCGGAGCACGCAGAGCAGCTGCCCAGCCCGGGAATGCCTGCTTCCGGGTTTGCTGCTCTTAGGTCCCTGTCCCGATGGGCGGAAACCCACAGGGGCAGCTGGCTGTCACCTGGGAGGAACAGTAGGGGGCCTCGCCTCGGGGCTATGCAGACACGCTGGCCCTGGGCCATAGCAGAGTCCTCGGGGACCTGCCCACCAGCTCACCCCCTGAGGACACTGAGGGATTTTTTTTTATCTTTCATCTTTTATCTAAAAATATTTTAAAATATATAAACTGCTAATATAAAAGAGTACAGAACAAGTTTACTTAGAAATGGTAAGAAAGATATATCTTATTCTGGACTGGTTGAGTAACATTACTAACCACAGAGGTTATGAAAGATGAGATCAAACATTTTAAAACATTTCTCTTTTAGAACATGCTCCAAATTCAGGCCATGGGAGGGGTTAGTCTTTTTATTTTCTATGATGTCCTTAATGGAAAAACTTAAAACATATGAACTTATTTCTTCAAATATTCTACATATCTGATGACAGAGCTTTTCATAGGGCTTCCAGAAATATAAAGACACATTTTTGAGTATAAATTTTGTACTTTACACTCACTAAGTAAGATAGAACCTTGAGACACGTGGCATGTTTCTATCACCAAATGGCTACAAAATAATATTAAGAACTATCAGATGCATTGAAATAAGTGGACTCATCCTAAACCTGAGCTGAATACCACACAAAGGTGAAAAGACAGCTAAGGTTACCTCAGGCTAGGAGTGGTCTGTGAGAGTAAAGGGATACAGGGGCAAGGGTCTTTGTTTTCTTTTTTGTATTATTATTATGTTTTATGATTCTGGCAACATAGGATAATTTTATAATTTCATGATATTTTAATACTGAAAAACCCCCAAACCATAAATAGTCATATACGAGCCTGGAAATGGGTATTTAAAAATTCTGAAGTCTAGAAATATTTCAATCAACCAAAATTTGATTAAAATAATATAGTATACAAATATCACATAGACACTTACAGACATAAGCATATCTCTCACCTGCCCACTCACCTTTCTATCTATTATCTACCTACCTACCTACCCACCCACTCACCTGCCCACTCACCTGCCCACTCACCTTTCTATCTATTATCTACCTACCTACCTACCCACCCATCTATCTATCTATCTATCTATCTATCTATCTATCTATCTATCTATCTATCTATCTATCTATCTATCTATCTATCTATCTATCTATCTATCTATCTATCTATCTATCTATCTATCTATCTATCTATCTATCATCTACCTATCTACCTATCATCTATCAATCATCTATCCATCTATCCATTGATCTATATCTATCGTCTATCTACCATCTATCTATCATCTACCTAGCTATCTATCATTATCATATATTATCTGTCTATCTATCTATCTATCTATCTATCTGTCTATCTATCTATCTGTCTATCTGTCTATCTATCAATCATCTATCCATTCATCCATCCGTCCATCCGTCCATCCATCATGTATCACTATGAAGATTTACCACAGAAAGTGCCTCTCATGATTTGGGGGTCCAGGAGGTCCCAGGGCCGCCGCCTGCAGGCCGGAGCCCCAGCAAAGTGGTTCTGCACCGAAGGCGTGGTGACCCCCGGGAGGGGAGCTCGGACCGGCCGAGAGCACGCGGAGCGGGGCGCAGGAGGCGGGCGGCGAC
>NW_006435764.1:1280872-1290732 GCF_000325575.1 Pteropus alecto | reverse complement strand
GCGCTTGCGCGGAGTCGAACTCCGGTCCCTTTCCCTTCCTGTCCCCGTCCACCGTCGTACGGAGGACTTATTGCTGGCACTTTAAAGTTTATTTCTGCGTCTGCAGGATAACGAGATGACAGGACGGGACCAGAGGACGGACGCGCCTGGACTGTCCCCGAGTGCAGGACCCACGAGACGCTGGGGCGCCTTCCTCTGGGGCGAGGACTCGGCCGGGGGTGCCCTCTGCTCTGCCTTGGGTGGGAACGCTCGGTTTTGGAAGGGCAGGTATGGGAAGAAGTGTGCGTGACCGGGAGTGCGGGGCGGGCCGTGGTGGGTATCTGTCACCGGTCACCGTCCCTTTGTCGGCTGCCTGTCACAGAACGGCTGGGTCTGTGGAGTCGCAGGCCCCGCCCTCCCCTTCTCCTAAGCCGGCTCTGTTGGGCCTTGACCTCGGCTGGGCCTAAAGCAGCATTTGACTCAGGCCTGTGGATTTAGCGCGATGGGTGCAAACCCCTGGGAACGGTTAGAATTCATCAGAGAGGTGGGTTGGGTGTCCGGCGGGAGTGGCCGTGGCGGGCGGGATTTCTAAAATGCGCCCTGTCCCCCGCGTCTGCCTTCATCCTCGAAACCTGTGCACGTGGCTCCCGAAGATGGAAGCCGCCTGGGTGGGCCTCGCGCCTGGGTGGGCCTCGCGCCTGGGTGGGCCTCGCGAAGCTGCTGGAGCGTTTGAAAGCAGAGCGCGTGCCGGCGGTGGGGGCGGGAGGCGCAGGCACTGAGCTGAGAAGGGCGCTGCGTGCCCCTTTGCTGCCTTGACGATGGCGGGGTCACCTGACAGGGAACGGAGTGGCCCCGGGAGCAGTGAACGTCCCTGCTGACGGCCAGCAAGGGGAGGGGCCGTCGGTCCCAAAGCCCAGCCCAGAAGGGGGTCCAGTCCACCCCTGGTCTGACCTTTTGACCCCAGCAGAGCCCCGTCCGGCCTGCCCTCTGGTTCCCCTGTTCTGACTCACTCCCGTGGGTTCTTGAGTGACCCCTGCCCGCCTGCTAGCACGGAGCCTGCTTATCTGGCCAGCCCCCCGTTCCTTGTGCCTCCACAATATGGAGGGACAGCTCCCATCCCCTGCCTGAGGGTCCCGTGGGGGGCTGAAGCCGGGGTGTCAGCTGTCCTGGAGCAGCCAATGGCCACCCAGGTGTCTGCTCGGGCCCGGGCGGGCATCTGCTTCGGACGGGGGAGGTGGTGCATGTGTCTCCTCGATGCGTCTGAAGAAGCTGGGCTCCTGGGACCGGCTGCCACGGGCCCTGGGAAGTGGAGGGACATTGAGGCTGCTCTAGAAGGCAGAGGGGCCAGGCGGGATGCCCGGGCGGGGCGGGAGCCAGGCGGCCAGGGGGAGCGACCCGGTGGGGTGAGTGGAGGAAATGCCGTGAGCACAGGGCGGCGGGCAGGAGGGGCCGCCCGGTGGCTGGGCCCGGCTCCTCCCTGCTCCCGGTGCATGGGGAGCCCTGGGGTCCCAGGATAGGGGTCCTGGCCTAGGGCCTCTCGGTGTCAGTGGAGATGGCACTTGCGAGGTCAGGGTTTGTGGGGTTCGGGGGCCAGCAGAGGCCTTCCCTGTGCCCGCTGTAGGGTGGAGAGGGTGTGGGTTTGGCAGCCTCCCAGCCGCCCCCTCCCTCGGTGTGGCCAGCCGCCCCAAAGCCCCCCTCCCCAAGTATGGGTGCCCTTGGTGCAGGGGTCCTGCCCGGAGGGGGGGACGGGGCCTACCGTGGACTCAGGGCGTATGTGCCCTTGCGGTGCAAGCCGTGGCCGGCACGGATGGCGAACCAGAGGAAGGAGCTGAGCAGCGTGGCGTACACCTGGGGAGCAGCAGCCCCTGCGCCAGCAGCTCTAGGGCGGGGGGCACAGCCTCCCCAGGTTCCCGGCCGTCTGGGGAAGGGAGAAAGGCGGGAACCCCCTCCGCCCAGGCTGGCTCCCCGGGGTCAGCCCGGTGCAGAGCTCCGTCCAGGGCTGCCCGGCCTCGCCCTTCCAGCGGGGGTGGGGACTCGGCGGGGCGGGCAGGGAGGTGGGGAAGGGGCCGTGGGCATACCATGAACGCGAGGCCAGCGCCGGTCAGGGCAGACGTGATGTGTCTGTGTGTCCTCAGGAAGCTCCTGATGGCTTGCAGACAGTCCTGGGCAGAGGGCAGCGTGAGGCCACCCGCCCTGCCCGGTCCTCCCTGCCGGGGCGTGGACCGGCATGCCACCCGGGGGAGGGGGTGCGGCATACCCCAGAACAACCACGCAGAGCTCTGGGAACGGCATTGCGAGCTAGCACGATGGAGCCGGGCTGAATGAGGGGCCGCTGGCCAGGGGCCAGCAGGCACCTTCCCTCAGGCAGGGCTGAGCTGCCCGTGTCGGGTCATGTGTCCTGGTCCCCAGCACCTGTCCAGGGCCGGGCTCAGCGCCTGGGCGAGGAGAGGCAGGGCAGGCAACTGGCCAGTGGAGGGGCATGCCGGGGTCCTGGCTGCACGCCACGTTTCCCGTGTCTCCCCAGGGCTCCGCATCCACAGAGGAGGAGGGGTAACCCCCACCTCCGAACCTCTCAGGGGGTGCATTTGGTTTTGGGGAAAGACATTGGCATTTTGGGGCATGCTGGGGGAGGCTGCACAGAGGGACGCTGGGGTGTGGCTCTGAAGGCCTGGATGGGGACGGAGCGGGGCTGGCTTAGTGGCTGTCTGTCTATCTGTCCACAAGTTCACTCGACAGCGTCCGGGCCCTCAGGCCTCCCTGCTGTGCTCGGACCAGTCTGGCCCACACTTGGCTCCCGAGGCAGCTGGCACTCTGGTTTATCCCAGCTAAGGGACAGCCCCAGGAGCCCCGGACGCCGTCCTGCCGTCCAGCCCGTGGGAACACGGACCTGATCGCCCGGTCCCTCCACGTGGCCCCACTTCCTCTTGGAAGGCAGTCCGGGGCAGACCACTGTCCAGGGTATCATCCCCGTCCGCCTACCCCCAGCCTCCCCCAAGGTGGCTCGGCAGATGGCCCCGTGGACCCAGCCTCCCGTGCTGGCCTTACGTCCCCGCCCGGGAGACCTTCACAGTTGGCCGCCCAGAGGTGCCCACAGGGACCAGGCCCTCATCCTCGCTTTGCCTGTGGGACCTGAGGCCTCGCCCTGGGTGGCAGGAACCGGCCTCCCCGGCCCTCGGCCCCCTCCCCAGCACGAAGCCTTCTGGGGCCCACGGTGCAGTGTTGGCCGCGTCCCTCCCTGGGCCTTGTGCCATTTGCGCCCTCTTGTTTGTTTCTTGGAGGGCGGCCAGGAGCCTGAGAGATAGGGGTGGGTTTGTTTCCCGGACAGCGGGGGCAGGGGAGCGGGGAGGCTGGTGGGGGTGCTGGAGGGAGGGGGTGCCAGGTCCCTCTCTAGGGCCTTAGAGAAGAGGAGGCTTCCTGCCTGTGGTCTCACTGGCCCAGGCTGATGCTCCAGTCCCCGGCTCCCTCTGTGGAATGTTCTCCGGCTCCTGGGGTGGGGTGGGGGGGACCCTCGGGACGCCTGCTCCCCTCCATCCTCCACCCGCCACCGGAGCTGACCGCTCCTGTTCTCTGGGCCCTGGCCGGTGATCACCGCTGTCTGTGTCTCACCCACCCCTGCGCTTCCAAGGGCCGAGTCTCAGTGCCTGGCCTCGGGCGGCACCCAGGCCGGGAGTTGAAGGCGTGAGTGCAGTGTGGGGCCTGCGTCCAGCCTGGAGAAGGACCTGGCCTGGATCGGGGTCAGGTCAGCCTCACCTGGCTCAGCCTCTGCCCCCCGAGCCCCCCGCCCCGGGCCCGGGCCCCTAACCTGTCTCGCGGCCTCCTCCCCGTGACACGGCTCGGCCTGCCCACCGCCCGGGGGGCCGGAAGGGTCACTCCTCCCACAGCACTGGAACTGCAAGCACAGGGGGGCCGTCTGCTCTCAGATCCCCAGGTCCCCGCCGGACAGCTGGGGAGACTGAGGCGCGAAGGAGCCGAATGACGACGTGGGGTCTGGCAGAGCCGGGGGCCCCTCAGAGGCCAGGACTGGGGCTCTGTGGGGCCCCGGGCCCTCCCTGCCCGCCCAGTGGGCTTCCTCGGAGAGGAGGGCCGACGGCCCTCAGGCAGCAAGGCCACTGCAGCCGCCCGCCTGCCGGGGCCAGGGCGGCCCACGGGCTGCGACCCCCGCGGTCACTGGGCCCTGCTGGGGGCTGTGCGGTCAGCGCCTCGCCGTGCTCAGTCGTTTTGGACAGTGGGCGTCTCTTTCGCTTGGGGCCCCGCCCACTCGTAGTGGGTCCTGTCCAGGGCAGATGGAGGAGGACCGGAGCTCTTTCCGCCCCACCCGGGGGCTTCGATGACCTGCGTCCTGGGGATCCTGGGCCCTGGCCGGCTGACCCCGAGGGTCACCCTGTGCCCATTTCCTGGATCACGGGCCATTGGGGCAGGCTGACTTGGCCCGGAGCCGCCCAGCGATGGGGAGGCCTGCTGTGCACGCTCACCGTGTCCTGGATGGCCACCAGCTCCTGCCGCCGGGCGCCCGAGTAGCCTTTCACCGCCTGGTCATACACCAGGTCATAGACGTCCAACACGGCGTCTTCCACCTGCACCGAGAGTCCCCGTGAAGCCCCTCCTTCTGCCGAGAGGTGGAGCCCGGGTCCCCCGCTGTTGCCGCCCCTGCTCCCCAGGGGTTCCTGCGGGATAAGCCGGAGAGCCCAGGTCTGGCCCCGTGGAGCGAGGAGGGCCGGCCGGGGGAAGCGTCCGCCTGCTTCTCTCCTCTAGGAGCCGGCAGTGGGGCCCGCGAAGCCGACAGCCAGGCTGTTACGGCTCATGCTGGGACAGGGCATAGCTCCCCAGTGACACGCTCGGTGTTTTTGGAGGGTTCCAGAAAGCTCGCACAGCTGGGCTCTGGGCAAGGCGTTTGTCTGGGGAAGCTGCGGGCACCCAGCGCCAGCTCCAGGCAGACGAAGCCCCTCGGGGCAGATGACGGGGGGCGGGGCATCAAGCTACGGGGGCCTGGCCAGGCCCCACCTCACTCCGCGCCCGTCGCCCGGACCCCATGGCCTCTGCCCGCCTCCACCCGCCTTTCCGTGCCTTCGCTCATGCTGCCTTCCCGGACCACGGTGCCACGTTACCCCTTCGGACAAATGGGCATCTCGCCTCCTCTAGGAAGCCCTCTGTGACTGCTCCTGGCAGAGAGGCATCCCCGAGCTCCCCGCCCTCTGGTGCCTCCCTCCCCACCCCCCACAGCTGACAGCTAGGACACGCTGATGGGCGCTCAGGGGTGCCCCAAAGGCTGGTGCCCCATGCCTGCTCTGGCTGCTAACACCCTCCTTGGGAAAGGAAGGCCAGCCTGCAGAACCCGGGGGCAGGCAGCAGGTGGGCGGTGGGGCCGCTTTGACCAGACTGTTCCCAAACCCCCGTGCGCCAGTGGGAGCCCATGGACTTCCGCCCCCAACACTGCTCCCGTGTGCACCAGCCCCCCGTGGAGACACCACTCTGCTAGCCACCCCCAACGTGGCCAGCGGTTTCTTTCCCGCTGTGGGGAGCGGGCAGCACCCCGCGCTGGCGGGCCCGGCTAGCGGCCCTGTCTCTGCCCGTTTCCCGAAGTGGCATGAGAGGAAGAACAGCCAGGCCGCTGCGTCCTTGTCGGAGGAGGCCCGGGGTCAGTGGGGCAGCTGGCCGTGACAAGGAGGCCAGCTCCGACCGCCCCTCCTGGTTCCATCCCTACCCCCCAACTCCTCTGCTCCCCACACTACGGCCCTGGGGGCTCCGGGACGAGCTGTCGTCATGACGTTGGCAGTGAGGCTGACGCTCAGGATGATGCTCGCAGTGGCCGAGCTGTGCGCGTCTGCCTCCCTGTCCCCAGAAGCAGGGCCACACGCCGGTGTGGCCAAGCCACGCTCCCTGCCCACGGGCCCCGCATCCGGCCGTGGGGGCCAGGTGGGACCCCCCTTGCTGGCCCGGATGTCTAGGTGGCGCCCCACCATCATCTGCACCCCGTCACCGGGTTCAGGGGCACTGGAGGCCGGTGTTTCTCCATGGGGAAACTGGGGTACACCAGGTGGTCTTGGAAGCTCCAGGGCCCTGACACCGGAGTGCTCCCTGCCCTGCTCCTTAAGCCTTGCCATCCAGAGCTCCAGGAGAGCCCCTTCAGGATGGGGGTGACCCTCAGGATGGGGGACCCCCCTCAGGATGGGGGACCCCCCTCAGGATGGAGGTTCCCGGGCTGCTAAACACTTGTTCCCTGGACAGTGCACATCTCAGATACCTGTACAGACCAGGTGCCTGGGGAGCCCACACCCCCATCCCTGGCCCCCCGCCTAGCGACTCTCCGGCCCACGCCCCACCCCTACTGCTTGTTAAACCTGCCTGCGTGGCTCCGGGGGTGGCCTGTGGTGGCCAGGTGGTCTGCATACCAGCCCTTTAGGCCAGAGGGCCAGCTCCGACCTGAGTCTAGAAGGCGGCCTGGCTGGACAGTCGGGGAGGGAAGTGGCCGGCCTCGAGGCGGGGTAGGGGTGGGGGGCAGATGGCTGGGAGCTGTGAGGACACTGGCCTATTAGCAATTCTCCGCAGGCTGCACTTAGTCCCTGCATGAATTATTAAGCGAGCCGGGCCATTCATTCACTCCTGGGCCAGTCTGGGGACGAAGGGAGCTGTGGCAGTGGCTCTTGGGCTGCGGCAGGCGTGTAATTAATAGCTCTCATTCTGTATTCATGGCACGGCCACCAGGCCACCACATTGCCGGCCAGCTCCAGCTTCGGGGTGTCTGCCAGGTCCCGAGGGAGCCAGTGTCCCAGGGGAGTGGCAGCTGGAAAACCCTGTGAGCAGTGGGGACAGCAGGGCCTCCCCGCCTCCCGGCCTCCCCCGCCCCCGACGCCCTCCGGGGTCTGCAGCCTGGCTTCCGGGCTATGGGAAGATGCGGCCAGTCCCTGTCCTCCCCTGTCCTCAGACCTCCCACCTGTAGGGTGGCCCTGACGAGCTGTCCTGACCCCGTATTTCGGCATATCTTAGGGGGTCCCCATGGGGAAACATGCAGGGGGGCCATGGGGTGAACGGGCCTGGCTGGGCTCCCGCAGGACCTCGTGGAACAAAGGAGCTGAGCTGGATCTGCTCTGCCCACCTCCCTGGATGGAGAGCTGGGCCTGCCCCGGCCGCACGTGCCCGGGCTCTGGCACCGAGCACCGTCTTGTGCAAGCTGAGGACAGCGCCAGCCACGCTGTCCCGCGAGATGGGTGCGTGCCCTGGGCTCCGGCTGCTCGCTGCTGGCGGGCCCCACTGAGCCCTCACGTGCGCTGGTTCATCTGCCGCCGCGAAGCAGCCCTCTGGGGGCGGGGGGACGCCCCCCTGGGAGACGCGGAAACAGGCACAGGAAGGTGACCTGAGAGGCTGACCTGATCCTCGAAGCCAGGGCCACTTCGCCCGGCCGCCTCGTGCCCATGGACCTGGCCATGTACGTGGCCACCCCAGAAGGCAAATGGGGTCCACCGGACCGGGGCCCGGGGTCAGGCCAGGCCCCAAGAAGTGACCCCGAAGGCCAGTCGAAACACGGACGGGATGAGGATGCTTTTTGCGGGGACGGCGGCAGAGGTTGGGACAGGGAGAGGCTCAGCAGAGAGCCATCAGCTTTCGGCCCCTCTCATTCCTGGAGCAGGGGCCCCAGCTGCACGGTGACCTGTGGCCCCTGCACAGTGTCCCCTGCAGCACCCCAGACCTCGGGCTCGGAGCTGTAAACACACAGTGTGAGAGGAGGGAAGACGGGTGGGCGGCAGCCGCCCCCGGACGGCTGCAGGGGGCCCCAGGGCACCCCGGAGGCTGTCTGGACTGGGACCACCCACGCCGTGACCCAGGCCGGTGCTGGGGGCTGGGTCACGGGAGGCCGCCTCGGGGGCTGCAAGCCCCTCCGTGAGTCTCAGGAAATGTCCTTTTTCCCATCTGGTGGGTGACCCCGAATGATGCCGGGGTGGTGGGTGGTCCCCTCGAGTGGAGAAGGGAAAAGAGGCATTGGCCCACCACAAGGAGCCCTGGCTGGTGGACCGGGGCCCCCCTCCCTGGTTCTGCCAGGGAGACCTTGTCCCCGACCTGGCCTGAGTCCCTCCATCTGCACACCAAGGGGATGACCACCACTCCCAAGGGCCTGGCCACTCGGCCTCACCCACTCCAAGGGGCACTTGCGAGAGAAGCTGGGCCCGTGGCCGAGGGTGGGGACAGCAAGGACCAGCGAGGGGTCGCGCATCTAACAGCACGAACTCAGCCCGAGAGCCAGCCCGGTCTCCTGGGGCTCTCTGAGCCTCTCCGTCCCGACGTGTGGGGCCAGGGCCGCTGGCGCTCCTGGTACCCAGGGCTGAAGTCACGTCTCGGGACCCGCCGTGTGCATGGGTGTCGCCCAGACAGGAAGTCCGCCTCAGCCGGTCAGGCTCCCTGGGCAGGGCCTGGCTGAGCACACGGGAAACTGCAACGCAGAGGGAGGCACAGGGCCGGCTCGGGTCGCGTGACGTCAGGCAGATGGGGCCTGTGGCCCGGGCTCCCCTGTCTCTCTCCAGGCCCCTCCCTGGCCCCGCGGCCTCTTGGGCTGTGCGGAGGTCTCACCCGGGCTGGGCCCCATCTGTGGAGTTGGGGCTCACCATCTGCTGGGGATGGAGGCGGGGCAGCCTTCCCCTTGCCCCCTCTCTGCCAGGGAGCAGCCGGGTCTCAGGGCTGGGCGGCGTTGAGCTTCCCGTGGTGGCCCGAGGCCTGGGCCAAGCCCCGAAACAGACATGCCCACCTTGGGAACAGCATGCAACTTGGGGGTCCTCTGCAGCCGCCCCACCTGACCTACCAGGGGCTCTGGGGGGAGACGCCGGCGCTGGCCAGCCTTGCTCTGCGCCCTGGCCTGGTACCGCGGCCTGGAGCTGCCAGCAGCCCCTTCTCGACCCACCGTTCACTCTCCTGCCTCCACCAGCCTCCGGCCTTGTGTCTGGCTGCTCCACCCAGAACAAAGCGTCCGGGGCGGGGGCCGGCCCCGCCGTGAGCCTTCAGGGGACCGCCGGGCCTCTCTCTGAGCCTCTCGGTCGCCCATCTTCTCTGCCCAGACGTGGGGGCCAGGCCTTGGCCTGGGAGGGGGTCAGCTCCACTCATGAAGGTGCCAGACCCACCCCCCCAAACCAGACAGGCTCCCTGGGGATGTGGCTCTATGTGACTGCACTTCCCAGAGCTGGGGCTCCCCTCCATCCTTAAAGGTGGGACATGAGACTTCTCATGGCCCTGAGCCTCTCAGGACGCCCTGCCGAGGCTGGCTGGACAGAAAGACGAAAAAAAAAATGGATGCCTCCTATGGGGGACCACCCCCACCATTGCTGGGGGCGTCATCACCCGGCCACCCCTGACATGAATGTCCCTGAGAAAGAACCCACACCGCAAGTGGAACCCGTGGAGAGCCCACAGCCTGGTCACTCGGCAGCCTGGCCAAGGTCCGTGGGCAAGGCCTGGGTCCCCTCCGCCCACCCCGCAGACAGGCATCTCTCCTGCCTGGCTGTCTGCATCAGGGGTACACACCCCTTAGTGCATCTGGGAGCTCTGACAGCCTCCCCGCTAACCCTCAGGTACCCCCAACAGCTCCCAGGAGCCTTCGTCCCAGCCCAGGAGGGGTGGGGCGGAGGGGTCCTGGTGGAGGGCTGAGGCCTGTCCCTGTGCCCCAGTGGTCCCCGAACACCCACGCTCCCCTCCCCTGGTGACTGGGCTGCTGGCAGGAAGCACAGACCCAGCCTCTCGTCACCCTGCTGGGGCCCTCACCTGGCTGGGCAGGGCGGGATAGGCGCTCACCTGGCTGGGGTTGTGGAACCTCCAGACGGCCACCTGCACCAGGGCACAGAACACCAGCACGAAGCACAGGAAGCCCTGGCAGGGGAGGGGCCGGTCACTCCGCGCGGCCT